>NW_011495077.1:39117-40077 GCF_000754665.1 Bison bison bison | reverse complement strand
CAGAAAACACAGATGAAGCAGTGAATAAATAGTGTAGGAATTAGACTCATTTAGGTCTCCAAAAAGAAAAACCAAACTGAAATCCTAAGATGCTTGCTTTTCCCCAACCCCCCTTTCCTCCCCAAGTCCCTGTGAAGCACCGCGTGCCTGTGTGCCGTCCTTTCACCCTGAACACTCGCATCCAGGCTTGGAAGCATCCCTACCAGAGAAGGTGAAGGCCAGGAGCACCCAGAGCAGACTGGAGAGTGGCATGAGGCATGGAATCCCCTGCTCAAATGTGCCTAGTTCTGCCTCAAGCTGAGAGTTCAGTGTCTTTGAGTGCCTGGCAGCACATATACATAGTACCTGGTTCCTGTGTGACTCCTTCAAACAGGAAGTGGGGTTTGTCATGTTCATAGGTAACGTGGTCTGTGCACAGATGGGGGAAAAAAGTGTGATTCACCACAAACCCTTTCTTTGTCTATTTTTCTTTCACCATAATTAAGTTACACTGAGTCTGAAAAAAGGGCTTCCCTGATAACTTAGTTGGTAAAGAATCTGCCTGCAATGCTGGAGACCCTGCTTCAGTTTGAGCCTGAAAGCGGACTTTGCAAAAGCAGCTATTAGTAAAGATTTGAGCTGAGAGGTATTGAAGAACAAACAAGTTGACATTCATTGATGATTATTCAACAGAATAATTTTGCCATAACATCTAAAGTTGGATTTGTTTTTTTAATTTTTAATGGAGTATAGCTAAGACTCGGACAGGACTCAGCGACTTCGCTTTCACTTTACACTTTCATGCGTTGGAGAAGGAAATGGCAACCCACTCCAGTGTTCTTGCCTGGAGAATCCCAGGGACGGGGGAGCCTGGTGGGCTGCCATCTATGTCGCACAGAGTTGGACATGACTGAAGCGACTTAGCAGTAGCAGCAGCAGTTGATTTACAATGTTGTGTTATGGCAAAATGAAATGTCCATG
>NW_011495077.1:37718-38414 GCF_000754665.1 Bison bison bison | reverse complement strand
TTTGACTTTCTGGTTTAGAGAAAGTTATGTATGCATTCACTAGAAACCATACTTTGATTTTTGAATTTTGATCTTTCCCCATGCTAGCAACATGCTGTATTACATCCTCTGATGGTTCTTGGTAGCAACAGTGAGCTGAGCTCTCAGTCAGACCCAGGAACAGCAGGGTAAACAACTGATCCACTTACAACCATTCTGTACCCGTACAATCATTACATTTTTCACTTTCAGTATAATACCTTTATGATAGGCCAGGTGAAGCTCTGACTCACAGTAGGGTAAGTATATTAAATGCATTTCCCACTTACTGATATTTTCAACTTAAAATGGTTTATTGAGATTTAACCCTATTGCAAGTTGAAATAGATCTATAAATTATATTTTATTGTATGAATATTCAGTTCAGTCACTCAGTCGTGTCTGACTCTGTGACCCCATGGACTACAGCAGGCCAGGCTTTCCTGTCCATCACCAATCCCTGGAACTTACTCAAACTCATGTCCATAGAGTCGGTGATGCCATCCAGCCATCTCATCCTCTGTCATCCCCTTCTCCTCCCGCCTTCAATCTTTCCCAGCATCAGGGTCTTTTCCACTGAATCAGTTCTTTCCATCAGGCAGCCAAAGTATTGGAGCTTCAGTTTCAGCATCAGTCCTTCAATGAATATTCAGGACTGATTTCCTTAGGACTGACTGG
>NW_011495077.1:36700-37618 GCF_000754665.1 Bison bison bison | reverse complement strand
TCTGAATGCTGTTTTAAGCCAACTTTTCATTCTCCTCTTTCACTTTCATCAAGAGACTCTTTAGTTCTTCACTTTCTGCCATATGGTGGTGTCATCTGCATATGTGAGGTTATTGATATTTCTCCCGGCAATCTTGATTCTAGTTTGTGCTTCATTTAGCCCATCATTTTGCATAATGTACTCTGCGTATAAGTTAAATAAGCAGAGTGACAATATACAGCCTTGTCATGCTCCTTTCCCGATTTGAATCAGTCCATGTCCAGTTCCATGTCTAGTTCTGTTGCTTCTTGACCTGCATACAGGTTCCTCAGGAGGGAGGTCAGGTGGTCTGATATTCCCGTCTCTTTCAGAATTTCCCACAGTTTGTTGTGATGCACACAGTCAAAGGTTTTGGCATTGTCAATAAAGCAGAAGTAGATGTTTTTCTGGAAGTCTCTTCCTTTTTCCGTGATCCAGTGGATGTTGGCAATTTGATCTCTGGTTCTTCTGCTTTTCTAAAACCAGCTTGAACATCTGTAAGTTCATAGTTCATGTACTGTTGAAGCCTGGCTTGGAGAATTTTGAGCATTACTTTGCTAGCATGTGAGATGAGTGCAATTGTGCAGTAGTTTGAACATTCTTTGGCATTGCCTCTCTTTAGGATTGGAATGAAAACTGACCTTTTCCAGTCCTGTGGCCAGTGCTGAGTTTTCAAAATTTGCTGGCATATTGAATACAGCACTTTCCCAGCATCATCTTTTAGGATTTGAAATAGCTCAACTGGAATTCCATCACCTCCACCAAGTTTGTTCGTAGTGATGATTCCTAAGGCCCACTTGACTTCGCATTCCAGGATGTCAGGCTCTAGTTGAGTGATTACACCATCATGGTTGTCTGTGTCATGAAGATCATTTCTTATATTAGTTCTTCTGTGTATTC
>NW_011495077.1:33427-33856 GCF_000754665.1 Bison bison bison | reverse complement strand
CAGAAAAATGCACTGAGCTCTGTGTTGTAAGATGATGAAAATTCCCATCCACGTTTCAGAAAATCTTTGGGAGGTTCAAAAGTAGGATGTAGTCTGGGAGATGGAAAGATTAATGTTGAGACTAAAAGCTACACGTCCTGGAACTCAGAGCTCTTGTAAGTGTTCTAAGAATCATGCATTGATCACCATCTAGATAGACATTTTTCATGCATCTGTTCTTAATATACTAACTGATTGACATAGATGGTGTTCACCTCATCCTCCTTGAACAGTGGTCCATAATCCTCATGTCCCTTATGCCAATGCTTGTGGCTGTTGTGCAGCAAGGATGCTAAGGCAGAGGAATAGACAGAAAGAAAGGCAAACCAAGTGGGGTTTGGGCGGAGAAGAGTATGAGTGGTAAAAAAAAAAAAAAAAAAAAAAAAAACC
>NW_011495077.1:31350-33327 GCF_000754665.1 Bison bison bison | reverse complement strand
TGAATCCTTGACCACACACATTGAACAAGGGATAATAAAGCACAAGTTGTCTAAAGAAGATGAAAGCATATTATTTTTCCTTTTTTTGGCACATCAATGGAAAACAAATTTCCCTTCCCTTCTCCCAGAAACAGTTTTCAGATGAAGCAGCCCCCTCTTGTGACTGAATAAAAGAACTGGAGAGCTAAACCCAGACCCAAAGTCAACAAGCAACTATTTGAAAAGTTCCTCAGGTTTGAAGGTAAATAGGCTTCTCAGGTAACTCCCTGATGGTTCAATTGGTAAATCCCACCTGCAATGTAGGAGACCCTGGTTCGATTCCTGGATTGGGAAGATACACTGGAGAAGGGATAGGCTACCCACTCCAGTATTCTGCCCTGGAGAATTCCATGGACTAAGGTCCAAGGGTTCACAAAGAGTCAGACATGACTGAGCCGCTTTCACTTTCACTTCAGGTAACTCTAATAAAGAACTCACCTACCAATGCAGGAGACTTAAGAGACACAGTTTCAATCCCTGAATTAAGATTCCCCTGGAGAAGGACATGGCAACCCACTCCAATACTTGTGCCTGGAGAATCCTTTCGACAAGGGAGCCTGCTGGGCTATAGACCATGCATTCACAGGGTCAGACATGACTGAAGCAACTTACCATACAGCACGCACATCTTATTTGTAATACCTCTGTACTCATCTGTACTTTCTTCATCCTAAACACTCTACAGAAGGTTTTAACTATCTTTGACTGCTTTATTGAAGTCATATGATTCTCACTTCTTGATCTCTCTAGTTTTCATTTGTATCCAACATTCCCATATTTAAAATTTACTCAATAGCCCATATAATTCAACTGTTTATAAGAGAGGTTGGTATAGACTAGGCACTCAAGAATTATCTGTTTGCTGAATGAGCCAATGCATTTATTGAATTTAAAGAAAATGTTATGTTGAATACTGTTTAAATTATTTAAATTAAGGGATTTGATTTAGGTCGTATCTGAATGGCC
Organism: Bison bison bison; assembly: GCF_000754665.1. Lineage (NCBI taxonomy): Eukaryota > Metazoa > Chordata > Mammalia > Artiodactyla > Bovidae > Bison > Bison bison. Next base: position 32,322 of record NW_011495077.1, on the reverse strand, counting down.
TAGTGGTTCTCCAGCCTTTCTTCAATTTAAACCTGAACTTTAAAATAAGGAGCCCATGATCTGACCACAGTCAGCTCCAGATCTTGTTTTTGCTGACTGTAAAGGCTCAACTCACACGCTAGTAAAGTGATGCTTAAAATTGTCCAAGCCAGGCTTCAGCAATACGTGAACCGTGAACTTCCAGATGTTCAAGCTGGCTTTAGAAAAAGCAGAGGAACCAGAGATCAAACTGCAACATCTGCTGGATCATTGAAAAAGCAAGAGAGTTCCAGAAAAACATCTATTTCTGCTTTATTGACTATGCCAAAGCCTTTGACTGTGTGGATCACAATAAACTGTGGAAAATTCTGAAAGAGATGGGAACACCATACCACCTAACCTGCCTCTTGAGAAATCTGTCTGCAGGTCAGGAAGCAACAGTTAGAACTGGACATGGAACAACAGACTGGTTCCAAATAGGAAAAGGAGTACGTCAAGGCTGGATATTGTCACCCTGCTTATTTAACTAATATGCAGAGTACATCATGTGAAATGCTGGGCTGGATGAAACACAAGCTGGAATCAAGATTGCCGGGAGAAATATCAATAACCTCAGATATGCAGATGATACCACGCTTATGGCAGAAAGTGAAGAAGAACTAAAGAGGTTCTTGATGAAAGTGAAAGAGGAGAGTGAAAAAGTTGGCTTAAAGCTCAACTTTCAGAAAACTAAGATCATGGCATCCTGTCCCATCACTTCATGGCAAATAGATTGGGAAACAGTGGCTGAATTTATTTTTATGGGCTCCAAAATCACTGCAGATGGTGATTGCAGCCATGAAATTAAAAGACACTTACTCCTTGGAAGGAAAGTTATGACCAACCTAGATAGCATATTCAAAAGCACAGACATTACTTTGCCAACAAAGGTCCGTCTAGTCAAGGCTATGGTTTTCCCAGTGGTCATGTATGGATGTGAGTGTTGGTCTATAA
>NW_011495077.1:29150-29566 GCF_000754665.1 Bison bison bison | reverse complement strand
CTCCCATTCTGAAGGCTGTCTTTTCACCTTGCTAATAGTTTCCTTTGATGTGCAGAAGCTTTTAAGGTTAATTAGGTCCCATTTGTTTATTTTTGCTTTTATTTCCAATATTCTGGGAGGTGGGTCATAGAGGATCCTGCTGTGATGTATGTCGGAGAGTGTTTTGCCTATGTTCTCCTCTAGGAGTTTTATTTTGATATCATATACAACTAGCTACATTGATACATTGATCCACCCAGGTTGCTGAAAGGACATAGATGCAAGAGGTGAGGTTTGATTTTGGCTTTCCTAAAAACAGTAAAATCAAGGTCATCTTGCATGTTTACTACCTATTGGATATAATATTTTTGATTTGGATCTCTAAGATTTTGCCACTCTGGTTAAGTTTTCTCTTTTTTATTGATTTATGAGCTTTT
>NW_011495077.1:28715-29050 GCF_000754665.1 Bison bison bison | reverse complement strand
AAATCCTAGTTACAATCACGTGGTCATTTGCAGTAAGAAAAGCTATACTAGTTAAAAAATTATTTTCATTTTATATGAATGTATTTATGTATACATTAACCATTTTTAACTTCCCTCTCCTGTTTGTCTGCCTGTCATAACACAAAATATGTGACTACAAATTAATCTTTATCTCATTGTATCTCAGTAGTTAAGATACAGGATTCAGTGGGAGAGTGTGATTTAGCTAGAAGAGGAAAGAATCTTAAACGGATAAATGAACTTGGTATTCTCTTTGAAGGAGACAGCTTGTTTTGGTTGAATGAAGAATAATTGCATCATATTAACAAGAAGCA
>NW_011495077.1:23929-28615 GCF_000754665.1 Bison bison bison | reverse complement strand
TTAATGATATTTCCCAGAATACAATGCATCAATTTCCCATGAGTATTAGCAAGATTTTTTTCCCACTAAAATAGACCCTTGGATTTGTCTTCAGTGCCTTGCAAACTTCTGCTAAAACCATACTGGTCAACTTGCAGAACTTCTTATTCATCTTTATGACTTTCCACATAGCAATGCTCCTGAATAAGCAGCTTGCTTCATAGGAAGTCAAGTACAATAGTGGATGGAGGTTCTTGCTATGATAAAGAGCTTATGGAAAGGGTAATGGATTGAGATAGTTATAAATCCTAGTTACAATCATGTGGTCATTTGCAGTAACAAAAGCTATACTAGTTATAAAATTATTTTCATTTTATATGAATGTATTTATGTATACATTAACCATTTTTAACTTCCCTCTCCTGTTTGTCTGCCTATTATAACATACAATATGCCACTACAAATTAATCTTTATCTCGTTGTATCTCAGTAGTTAAGATACAGGATTCAGTGGGAGAGTGTGATTTAGCTAGAAGAGGAAAGAATCTTAAACGGATAAATGAACTTGGTATTCTCTTTGAAGGAGACAGCTTGTTTTGGTTGAATGAAGAATAATTGCATCATATTAACAAGAAGCACAGTTTTCCTGTGCTCCTTATTAGAAAGCTGTGATGTTCACGGAGGTACTGATGAATGCCTAGTTAACATGGGAAGTTAACTAGTTAAACTATTATGATCGCTTATGTACAGTCTCAACAATATGAAAATCTGTTTCCCAAGGTTTGCTTCCTTGTATTCTTCTGGGTCAGAGTTGGCCATGAAAGAGATTCGTTTAAGTTTTGGAAGGTACTTATGATGAAGTAGCATGTTTCTATGTTCCTCAGGTTGATGCAGGGCTCCAGGCACTATGGCAATACATACTGTTGCTGCTGCTCTGATAGTTCAACTTATTGTTGACTTAAAACCCCTCGACCTTCCACCAGATATCTTACTCATGTTCTCTTTATATTAGACCAAGTATGCATGTAGCATGATGGCAAATGACATCCACTTCTCCTGAAGGTCACCCACTACTGTGCGACTGAAGGAGGTAAGAGATAGACAAGTTTTAGAGTGTCTTGTGGGTTCCGTTGTCCTCATACACTTCCATACATGTCACAGTTTGTCCATGCTTTTGTCCACATCCAACTTTCCTTCACAAATGTTACTCTAGTTGACTTACACTGAATTCAACCCAACACCAAATACAAATATAACATTATGGACTCTTCCACCAGCTCTACCTGTTGCCTGTGTTCTAATCCTTATAACTTATCTCTTACTCTACATCACTGGTGTTTTTCCTTCTTGGATTGTGCCCCGACACAAAATCTGAGAGGAAAGGACTAAGGAAATGATTTTCATGACAATTTCAGCTTCTAGATCCAGATTTGTGATGTGAGCCTCTTTAGGTGAAACTGCTGTCTATATTATTATGGAGCAAATTTTCAAATTTAGACAACTTTACACATGTTCTGTGTGGCTGATTTAAAGTAAAAAATTCAGAAGAAAAATGTATCAGTAGAAAGTTACTCTGGACACCTGCTTCCAAATGACATAGAAGGAGCTTTTATTTAGAATTAAATCTTCTGATCCAGACCACAGATGAAGCAACCGCAGGACTACCATTTCTTGTCTGGGGTCTGCAGGTGTGTGTTTCAGCCTGGGTCCCACAGCAGGGGGGCTCTCTCTTATTAAGCTCTGGGGTTTTTGTTCAGCTTTTCCTATTACTTCAACCACTGTGAGTTCCCAGACAGCACAGAAGTACTTTGCAGAGTCTTCCAGCTGTAAGTCTGATATGGTGAGGCTGATGGATTTACGTGATCTCTGAATATCTGTAGTGTAGCGGCCATCCCTTGCTTTCTGGCTAGAGGAAACCTGACCAATAAGGTAAATCATCTCTCCACTGGCAAGTTGTTTATACCAAAAGATTCTGAAACTGCTCAGTCTTGTCTCATATTGACACCTCAGGGTGACTACCTCCCCAACTTGACTGGAAATGTCTGGCTGGTCTTGAGCAACTCTCTGGGCTACACTGGATCCTGTGGGGAAAATCAGAAAACAGAGATGAAGCAGTGAATAAAATAGTATAGGAATTAGATTTAAAAAAGCCAAGCTGAAATCATAAGATGTGTGCTTCTCTTTTAGAATACCTACCAGAGAAGATGAAGGCCAGGAACACCCAGGGCAGACTAGAAAGCAGCATGAGGCATGGATTCCCCTGCTCAAATGTGCCTAGTTCTGCCTCAAGCTGAGAGTTCAGTGTCTGAGTGCCTGGCAGCGCATATACATAGTATCTGGTTCCTGTGTGACTCCTTCAAACAGGAAGTGGGCTTTGTCATGTTCATAGGTAACATGGTCTGTGCACAGACGGGGAAAAAAAAATCTAGCTCACCACAAACCTTTCTTTGTCTATTTTTCTTTCACAGGTAATTAAATTAGGCTGAGCTTGAAAGGGGGCTTTGCAAAAGCAATTATTTTAAAGGTTTGAACTGAGTGGAATTGAAGAACAAACAAGTTGATATTTGCTTATGATTTTTCTGCAGAATAATTTTTCCATCCCATTTAATATAGAATTTTTTTTACGTTTTTATTGGTGTTTGGTTGATTTATAGTTTTGTGTTACAGCAAAATGAAATGTGCTTTGACAGAGGAATGAATAAAATGTGTTACTTATGTACAATTTTATTATTGTTATTCTTTAGTCACTAAGTAGTGTCTGACTCTTTGGGATCCATGGACTGTATCCTGCTAGGCTCCTCTTTCCATGGGATTTCCCAGGCAAGATACTGGAGTGGGGTGCCATTTCCTTTTCCAGGGATCTTCCTGAGCCAGGAATCGAACCCATGTGTCCTGCTTGGCAGGTGGATTCTTTACCACAGAGCCACTGGGGAAACCCCACCGTGAAATTCCTCAGCCATGAAAAAGAACAAAATAATGCTGTTTGTAACAAAATGAGCAGACTAAAATAAAATTTAGTATAAGCAATGAACCCTTCTTATAATCTACTTATTTACTAGTCATTCATTTAGCCTATACTTACATTTCTCCATCCAAAATCTAAATACTCTATTTAAAAACTCACAGACTTTTGCCCATCTTGGTGAAAGGCAGTCTTATCCAAAATTTTTAACTTATTTTTTTATAGGTTTTAGTGCTGTACTTGGTTTTTTCAATACATAAAATTATTTCTACATCAACTGATAAAATACCAGTCCTTCTAACTTTCAGAGTCTATTCCACTTTTTATGTTTGTATGAGTTTATAACAAGAATAAAATAATTATTCTTTTGAAACTTGATATTGAATCTTATTTATCAGACTTTAAGGGGGATCAGGATATTCAGTCCCATTCCTTCCACAAGTAGAATTGTACTTATTGGATCATGTGTCTTAGAATTGTCCTCATGTTATTTTTTCTGTCTCACTGGCTCAAAGTGTTCAGTCTCACTAGTTAGTTGCTTGTTCTTTTTTCTTTCTGTTAGTAAAATTAAGATAAGCATGTCAGTTCTTTCTGTGCCATAATACTATAATGCACTCCAACAAAACTTGGTATCTACAGACTCCAAGCACACACTATACCTCTACAGCACAGAAGGCAATGACTGAAATTTTGTAAACTGTTACCTGTTCATTTGAATGTAGCTGTTAATTTTCCATTTGGTTTTACCATTTTAAAGGATGAATTAGTATAAAAGAACCAAAGGCAAAAAAAAAAACAAAACACACACACAAAAAAAACCAAAAAAACAAAAAAAAGAAAGTACAGACAAGGTCTCTAAAACAGTGCCAACTCCTTGCTTTAAAGTTGCTTGAGTGGTGTTGTTAATTACTGATGCATGGAGGAGAGTGCATGTTTAGTTGAGACATCTTCTCCTCTGTCCCATTTCACCTCTGAGTGCTGACAGGCAGCTGATGCCCTGGTTTGCATTACCAAACCTACTTGTATTTAAGTAGAAGAGATCACGAATGTCCACAGCAAGTGGGCAGCAGCATGGTATTGTATTGTAGCATATATAATTATAGATATTATATATATACTAGAAAATTGATATTGATAAAGTATTACTAAAATACAGATGATAATCTGATATATTAGCTTTATATGCACTCTTTTTTATGCTCTGAAATTTTATCACTGGTACAGGTTTTTGTACCATCACTAAAATCATGATGCAGAATTGTTCCATCTCCCTAGAGAAAACCACTTTCACACTGTCTCCACCCCGGCAACTCATGATGACCTCTGGCAACTACTGATCTTTCCATCTCTATATTTTGTCCTTTTGAGAATGCTGTATAAGTAAATTCATACATTCTGTATGCATTTGCAATAATATGGTGTGTAAATATGTACCAAGTAGTCTCCTGAGATACCATTTTCACTCAGCATTGAGGTCCATCTAGGCTGTTGCATGGATCAATAGTAAGTTTCTTTTAATCCCTACAGACTGTCCCCAACTTGTGATGAATCAACTTAGGGTTTTTCACCTTATGGTAGTGAGGAGCATATATGCATTCACTAGAAATCATACTTTGTATTTTGAATTTTTACTTTTTCTCATGTTAGCAGCATGCTGTATGACATTCCGTAGTCGTGCTGGGCAGCAACACTGAGCTAAGCTCTCTGTCCACCCTGGGATCGTGAGGGTCAACGACTGATACACT
>NW_011495077.1:23672-23829 GCF_000754665.1 Bison bison bison | reverse complement strand
TTAATGATATTTCCCAGAATACAATGCATCAATTTCCCATGAGTATTAGCAAGATTTTTTCCCACTAAAATAGACCCTTGGATTTGTCTTCAGTGCCTTGCAAACTTCTGCTAAAGCCATACTGGTCAACTTGCAGACCTTCTTATTCATCTTTATG
>NW_011495077.1:20278-23572 GCF_000754665.1 Bison bison bison | reverse complement strand
TGCTGAGTTTAGACAGTCATTGTATTATAAATACCATCCATTGATGAAAATACATTGTGAAAATATTTCCTGCCATTCTGTGGTTTGTCTTTTCCATTCTCTTAATAGTATCTTTCACAGAGCAAGCGTTTTTATTTTTACTCTTGATTAAATATTTTATTTTTTATGGATTGTGCTTTGATGTCATGACAAAAATCATTTTGTCCAACACTTGGTCCTGAAGATTTTTTTTTTTTCAAAAAGATTTATAGTTTTAGATTTTACATTTGGATGTATGGTCCACTTTGTGATTTTCCTCAAATTTTTGTATAAGGTGTGAAATTTAGGCCAAGATTCAGTTATTTGCCTAGGAATATCCAATTGTCCCTAAATCATTTGCTCATAAGACTATCATTTCTCCATTGAATAGTCATTGCACCTTTGCCAAAAAATCAGATTTCCCCACTTTCTCATATCCCCACTTGGGATGAACAGTAGCATTATCCTGTTAATGATTTTTTTATTATCTCTTTTTATTGAACTTTTTGTCTTGTATTGGAGTAGAGCCACTTAGCAATGTTGTGATAGTTTCAGGTGGACAGCAGAGGGGCTCTATCCTTTTAACACTGTAGCATCTATTGTTTACTTTTTCATTCTTTATATTTCTAATTTGTGTTTTCTCTTTTTTCACCATGATAATTCTACCTAGGAATATAGTTTATTAATCTTTTAAGCAAAATTAACTTTGTATCTCATGGTTATTTCTACTATTTTATTTATGTTTTACCAGTTTGACATTTTATTATTTTCTTATTTCAGTTTATATTAGTTGTAATTTGTTCTTCTTTTTCTATCTTTTTTGCTGAAAGCTTACATAATTGTTTTGCAGCCTTTTTCTTTAGTAGTATAGGTATTTAAAGAGGAATTCTACCTATGTATATTAGCTGTATCTCATAACATTTATATGTATATGTTCTCACTATATTTTCTCTCACAATATTTTCTAATAGCCAAGTAATTATTTCTTTAACCTATGGGTTATTCTAAATTTCAATGCTTCAATTTCAAATATTTGGGCATTTCTAAAGATATCATTTTGCTATTGATTTTTAAAGTCAATTTCACTTTTGATCAAAGAATAAATTCTATACAATTTCAATTTTCTTAAATATATTAAAACTTTTTATGCACAAACTGATGTGTGTGTGTGTCTGTGAGTATATTTCTGCACAGAAGTAGGTGGCTGAGTCCCCAGGCTGGGAAGTTGTGATGTGCAGTGAAGGCTGTTTGACACTCTTATTGAGGGGAACTGTGAGTCTTCCTTTTTATTCACAACCAAACATATGGTTATCAAGAGTGCAGGGCCTTAACCAGGGTGCTGCTGATACCATTCCTTTAATATTCCTTGTGTGCTCAGTCGTGTCCAATTCTTTGTGACCTCATGGAATATAGCCCATCAGGAACCTCTGTCCATGGGATTCTCCAGGCAAGAATCCTGGAGTGGGTTGCCATTTCTTTCTCCAGGGGATCTTCCCGAGCCAGGGATGAACCTGGGTCTCCCGAATTGTAGGCAGATGCTTTACTGTCTGAACCACCAGGGAAGTCCGTGGGAAGTAGTCAAATGCACTCTTCTCATAAGTACAGTTCAGAATGGAAATCTCTCTTTCCTGGACTGTTTCCTGGATTGAGGGCTCTGTTTGAGATTAAGAGCAAAGACAAGAGTCTGTTTTTGCGTGGGTGTGGTTGTGAAGAGAATGCTGCTCCCATCTCTAAATTCAAAATGTTTTAGATGAGGGAGACTAAGGAGCAACCACAAGAGAGAGAAATATATTATACTGGTCAGTTCTTAGTTAAGGCCATGTGAAAGGGATTTTCACAGAGGGTATTGCTTCCTTAACTAAAATGGAGTGTAAAGATAATCATTCCAAAGCTCCTTTATAAATGTTCCTCTCTCTCTTCCATTTCACCAGACTTTGAAATCCAAAGACAAGATGAACTTCCTTATCTGTTATTACAGCAAACCAGAACCAAGCACCAGATTCTGGGATAATGTTAACGATAAAGATGTTGGCTAATCAATCTCATTGACTGCATAGCATGCCACAGTGTTTCAGGAGCCCTTTAATATTTAAGGATATGGCAGGTACTGTTCATTATCTACAAGTAGATTTACTTCTTCATCCTTACCAGAATCCCAATATTCTGTTTGTTAGCAATGTTCCTAGAGAAAAATGCGTAACTTCCCCAGACTTTCATTGCTTGAGATCAGCTTGAACTCTGTTGTAATCAATAAGATGTAAGCATCTTGAGCGATTTATCACCCTTTCATGTTCACTAGAGTTTTCTACTTTTCCTAATAATGCCAAATGTCAACGTGTTGGTACCTTGATACTACATGCGCTGCATGTGTGCGAAGTCACTTCAGTCATGTCTGACTCTTTCTGATCCTATGTACTGTAGCCCTCCAGGTTCCTCTGTCCATGGGATTCTCCAGGCAAGAATACTGGAGTGGATTGTCATGCCCTCCTCCAGGGGATCTTCCTGACCAGAGATCGAACCCGAGGCTCCTGCGGTTCCTGCATTGCAGGCGGATTCTTTATCACTGAGCCACCAAGGAAGTCCTGATACTAAAGATCAAAATCACACATTTGTACCTCAGATAGATGAAAAAGGCAAATGACACATTTCTCATCTATGATCTATTAATAGAAAGTCAATGCTTACACATGGTCAGAAGTCATGCTTGTTTCACAAATGTGTTCTTACTTAAATATTTCATTAGCAGAAAAGGAAAACTAGAATGAAAGCACCTAGAAATTTTAGTTTTAGTTGATTGTCACCTTATAACTAAGAATTAATAAGAGGTCATCATGTATCATTTTAGTTTTTATTGGAGTTTTATATTCATATAAGAAAATGTAATATAAGGGTCAGTTCACTCAGCATGGTATATTTTCACATAAGCAACACCCTTATAACAGGCACTCAGATCAAGAAACAGAGCATTACCAGCCCTTCAGAGCTCCCTTTATGATATTGACCCATTTATAACAGTATTCTGATATCTACCAGTGTAAATTAGCTATGTCAGCTTATGCACCTTGTGGGAATGACATGTTTATTGACCATTTGAATATCTTCTGTTGTCAAATGCCTACTTCAGACTTTTGTCTTTTCTATCAATTTGTTTGTTTTCTTGTTGATTTGAAGGAGATATTTTGAAATCAAAATGAGCCCTTTGATAGCATGATAATATATTTTATAGCTAATCTTTGCTAATGTAATATTTTTATAATTAATAATATTAACTTTGAT
>NW_011495077.1:19726-20178 GCF_000754665.1 Bison bison bison | reverse complement strand
AAGGAACTTTATGAATTGGAGCTGTAAGTTAACTCTTTGACAGAGAGAGCGAGATGGTGGTGGGGGACAGCCCCCAGTGAAATCAGAGGTGAGAGCACAAAGCAATACAGTAGGCAGACTCCGGTTTTTTTGGGGGGAGATGCTGGAGAATATCCGGGTGGACTCCTGAGGCTCGATCCCGCATTTGCGTATGCCGAGCCTCCATCCTCATGACCTTTGTCCAGAGTGGAATGCCTCCCCGGCTCCCGGCACATGATCAGTGCATGCTCAGTCACGATATCAGTGCCTGCTCAGCCACGTGATCACTGACGGCACAGTCACGTGATCAGCGCCTCTCAGTCACGTGATCACCGTATGATAAACACGTGATCAGTGAACGACCAGCCACGTGATCACTGCATGCGCGGTCAGGTGGTCAATTCCTCATCAGCCACCTGATCAGTGCGTGCACA
>NW_011495077.1:16532-19626 GCF_000754665.1 Bison bison bison | reverse complement strand
AGGGGTCTTCCTGAGCCAGGAATAGAACCCCTGTGTCCTGCTTGACAGGTGGATTCTGAACCGCAGAGCCACCGGGGAAACCCCACAATGAAATTGCTCAGCCATGAAAAAGAACAAAATAATGTTGTTTGTAACAACAAGAACAGACCTAAAATAAGATTTAGTATAAGCAATGAACCCTTCTTGTAATCAACTTACTTACTAGTCATTCATTTAGCCTAAATTTACATTTCTCCATCCAAAATCTAAATACTCTATTTAAAAATTCACAGATTTTTGGCCCGTTTGGTGAAAGGCAGTCTTATTCAAAAATTTTAACATATTTTTTTCTAGGTTTTAGGGCTCTGCTAGGTTTTTCCAATACATAAAATTACTTTGGCAACAAATGATAAAATATCTGTCCTTCTAACTTTCAGAGTCTATTCTGTTTTTTATGTTTGTATGAATTTATAACAAAAATAAAATAATTATTCTTTTGAAACTTGATATTGAGTCTTATTTATCAGACTTTAAGGGGGATCAGGATATTCAGTCCCATTCCTTCCACAAGTAGAACTGTACTTATTAGATCATGTTTCTTAGAATTGTCCTCATGTCATTGATTTTTATCCCACTGGCCCAAAATGTTCAGTCTCATGAGTTAGTTGCTTGTTATTTTTTCTTTTTGTTAAATAATGCATGCCAGATCTTTCTGTGCTATAATATAGTATAATACACTCCAATAAAACTTGGTATCTACAGACTGTAAGCACGCAGTATATGTCTACAGCACAGAAGGTGATGGCTGAGATCTATAAACTGTTATCTGTTCATTTGAATGTAGCTGTGAATTTTCCAGCTGGTTTTATCATTTTAATGGATGAATTAATATAAAAGAATCAAAGGCAAGTGAATGGTAGAAAAGAAAGTACAGACAAGGTCTCTAAAACAGTGCCAACCCCTTGCTTTCAAGTTGCTTGAGTGGTGTTGTTAATGACTGATGCATGGAGGAGAGTGCACGTTTAGTTGAGACATCTCCTCTGTCCCATTTCACCTCTGAGTGCTGACAGGCAGCTGATGCCCTGGTTTTCATTACCAAACCTACTTGTATTTAAGTAGAAGAGATCACGAATGTCCACAGCAACTGGGCAGCAGCATGGTATTGTATTGTAGCATATATAATTATAGATATTATATATATACTAGAAAATTGATATTGATAAAGTATTACTAAAATACAGATGATAATCTGATATATTAGCTTTATATGCACTCTTTTTTATGCATAGCTCTGAAATTTTTATCACTGGTACAGGTTTTTGTACCATCACTAAAATCATGATGCGGAGTTGTTCCATCTCCCTAGAGCAAACCATTTTCACACTTCCTCCACCCCCGGCTACTCATGATGACCTCTAGCAACTACTGATCTTTTCATCTCGATATTTTGTCCTATTGTGAATGCTGTATAAGTAAATTCATACCTTATGCATGCAGTTGTAATAATACGGTGTGTAAGCATGTATCATGTAGTCTTCTGAGATACTTTTTTTCATTCAGCATTGAGATCCATCTAGGCTGTTGCATGAATCAATAGTAAGTTTCTTTTAATCACTACAGACTGTCCCCAGCTTGTGAAACCCAACTTAGGGTTTTTCATGGTACGGGAGTGAGAAACCAGCATATGCACTCACTAGAAACCATACTTTGCATTTTTAATTTTTATCTTTTCCCATGCTAGCAACATGCTGTATGACCTTCTCTAGTGATGCTGGGCAGCAACAGCAAGCTGAGCTCTCAGTCAACCCTGGGATTATGAGAGTAAACAATTGATCCACTTACAGCCATTCTGTACCCATACAGCCATTCTGTTTTTCACTTTCAGTACATCACCTTTAAGATTAGGCCAGGCAAAACTCTGATGTGCAGTAGGTTAAGTATATTATATGCCTTTTCCACTTACAACATTTTCAACTTAAAATGGTTTATTTAAACTTAACCTTATCGAAGTTGAGATAGATCTATGAATAATATTGTGCTGAATGGGTGTACCACAGCATATTTATCTATTCACACAATGAAGAACGTTTGGCTGGGTTCCAGTTTTTGGCCATCACATATATAGTTTCCATGAATATTCAAGTACAAATTTTGTGTGAGCATAAGTTTTTCATCATTCCATTAGAAGTACCCATAAAGGAGTGTGATTGCTGAATTGTAAGGTGAGTGAATATTTAAGTTTGTGTGGAACTGCTAAGCTGTCTTCCAGAATGACTGTTCCATTTACCTACCAGCAATGTATGAGTGATCCAATTTCTCTACATTATTGCCAGAACTTGGTATCATCATTATTTTTCATTTTAGCCATTAAGAAAGATGTGGAGTGGTATTTCATTGTGGTTTTAATTTGCATTTCCCTGATGGTTAATGATGTTGAACATATGTTTACATGCTTATTTCCCTAACACCTGGCTCTTCCACGAAATGTCTGGGTGAACCATTTTCCATTTGGACTACTTCTTTTCTTCCTGCTGAGACAATCATTGCATTCTAAATACCATCCTTTGATGAAAATACAGTGTGAAAATATTTCCTGCCATTCTGTGGTTTGTCTTTTTCACTCTCTTAATAGTATCTTTCACAGAGCAAGCACTTTTACTCTTGATGAAATATTTTATTTTTTATGGATTGTGCTTTGACGTCATGACAAAAATCATTTTGTCCAACACTTGGTCCTGAAGATTTTTTTTTTTCAAAAAGATTTATAGTTTTAAATTTTACACTTGGATGTATGGTCCACTTTGCGATTTTCCTCGAATTTTTGTATAAAGTGTGAAATTTAGGCCAAGATTCAGTTATTTGCCTAGGAATATCCAATTTTCCCTAAATCATTTGCTCATATGACTATCATTTCTCCATTGAATAGTCATTTCACCTTCGCCAAAAAAATCAGATTTCCCCACTTTCTCATATCCCCACTTGGGATGAACAGTAGCATTATCCTGTTAATGATTGTTTTATTATCTCTTTTTATTGAACTTTTTGTCTTGTATTGGAGTAGAGCCACTTAGCAATGTTGTGATAGTTTCAGGTGGACAGCAGAGGGGCTCTATCC
>NW_011495077.1:16147-16432 GCF_000754665.1 Bison bison bison | reverse complement strand
TATTGCATCCCTAGCGATGAGCACCAAAGAATTGATGCTTTTGAACTGTGGTGTTGGAAAAGACTCTTGAGAGTTCCTTGGACTGCAAGGAGATCCAACCAGTCCATCCTAAAGGAGATCAGTCCTGGGTGTTCATTGGTAGGACTAATTCTGAAGCTGAAACTCCAATACTTTGGCCACCTGATGCAAAGAGCTGACTCATTTGAAAAGACCCTTAAGCTGGGAAAGATTGAGGGCAGGAGGAGAAGGGGACGACAGAGGATGAGATGGTTGGATGGCATCACC
>NW_011495077.1:13446-13842 GCF_000754665.1 Bison bison bison | reverse complement strand
CACTTCCCAGGTGGCACAGTGGTAAAGAATCCTCCTACAATGCAGGAGACAAAGGAGACAAGATTTGATTCCTGGATCAGGAAGATCTTCTGGAGAAGGAAATGGCAACCCGCTCCAGTATTCTTCCCTGGAAAATCCCAAGGACAGAGGAGCCCGGCAGGCTACAGTTCTTGAGGTCTCAAAGAGTCGGACATGAAAGAAAACTTTGGAACAGGAGAATTATTTGTATTTTTCTCACTTTTAGGTTGAGACTAACACACTGGAACCAACATTTTATTGACATGAGAAAGAACCATGAAAAATTGCTAATGCTTCTCACTTTGTTTCTATGTTGCAATTGGGATTCTTAGTATTCCCATAATTCCCAAAATTCTTCTCAGCCACATCAACCAATGA
>NW_011495077.1:11555-13346 GCF_000754665.1 Bison bison bison | reverse complement strand
CACTCAGATCAAGAAACAGAGCATTACCAGCCCTTCAGAGCTCCCTTTATGATATTGACCCATTTATAACAGTATTCTGATATCTACCAGTGTAAATTAGCTATGTCAGCTTATGCACCTTGTGGGAATGACATGTTTATTGACCATTTGAATATCTTCTGTTGTCAAATGCCTACTTCAGACTTTTGTCTTTTCTATCAATTTGTTTGTTTTCTTGTTGATTTGAAGGAGATATTTTGAAATCAAAATGAGCCCTTTGATAGCATGATAATATATTTTATAGCTAATCTTTGCTAATGTAATATTTTTATAATTAATAATATTAACTTTGATAATACTGTAAAAATATTCACTGCTGTTGCTGCTAAGTTGCTTCAGTGTGTCCGACTCTGTGCATCCCCATAGAGGGCAGCCCATTAGTTACCCTTTAATAGATTTTCTAGCTATCCTTTTAACTCTTGAATACTTTTAATGGCAATTTTAATATACATCAGTTTTTTAATGAAAGGTAGTTGGTTTACAATGTTGTGCCCATCTCTGCTATACAGAAAGTGACACAAAAAATGAATGTATATATGAATATAGAGCAGTTTTGATGCTTAGCCATGTTTGTGTCCTGTTTAAGAAATGTGTACCTAACACAAAGTAATGAACAAGTTTTGTATTTTTTCCATTAACTTCATACATTATTCTTATATTCAGATCTGCACTCTGACTGCTATTTATATATGATCTGAAGACCATAATACACTTCTCCATAGGAAAAATGATGGAATGTCACTTATTGAAATGAAAATCCTTTATCCTTGGTGCATAAAGGTAAATGTTTTCCAATTTTTACTGTAACACAATTTCAGTATTAATTTTACCACAAAATTTTACTTTGTCACCCTCTCCATCTGCTTATATCATTCTCCTTTATTTCAGTTTTTCTTGTTTTTAGAATTTTTTAAAGCGTTTTATAGTTATCATATATTTATTACTTGGATGATGCAGTTTTCTAAACTTTCATTCTAGTTACTAAAATGAATTATTTTCAGAAGTTTTCTCCTCCTCTTTGTGCCCAGGATGCTTTCTTTTCCATGTGCTGTATTGTATGTACACTTGTTATTAGTTAGTTTGAGAATCACTTAGTATGTTGCCTGTTTTATGCAATTCTGGTGTAACAAATGAATTAGATATTCTTCTTACTTTAGATTCAGTCCCTCAGATATGCAAACAGGTAGAAATTGCAAAACGTTAGAATCCTCAGTGTGCACTGCTAACAGTCTCTTCCTGATTCAATTTATTAATGTATTAGTTGAAGGGAAAAACAGTTAAAAGACACAGTGAGCCAGTGGAGCTCCAAGTTCCTAACTCGGTTATTTTTCTTGTGAGATCATCTGCTCATGGTGAATCTCTGTTGGTAGAATTAGTGATAGAACTAATGACAGTTCTATTAAACAGTACTCATTAATTCTGTGATTTCTAAAGATACATTTGGTAGAAGGTTTTAAAGCAGGACACACTTGGTATAAGGATAGCACATGATTTTTTTGTAATTGGTAAGGATTATTTCTGAACGAAGATGAAAAAACAGGAATGAGAAAGGCTTTTTAAAATCTGTTCACCACATATGGGTTGGCAAGCACTGTGTTTCCAATGGCCATGGGTTGCTGAAATACCATATGGGCTTTTAACACCTTTGTTGGCATATAGTTATGGAAGATGACGTGAATGAGAATACCAGTTGATATCTAAATAACTACTTTTTGTATCCATTTTTCTAAAATTAGGAGAATTCCCTGCCTC
>NW_011495077.1:11027-11455 GCF_000754665.1 Bison bison bison | reverse complement strand
ATTTTCTAGCTATCCTTTTAACTCTTGAATACTTTTAATGGCAATTTTAATATACATCAGTTTTTAAAGGGTAGTTGGTTTACAATGTTGTACCCATCTCTGCTATACAGAAAGTGACACGAAAAATGAATGTATATATGAATATAGACTTCGAAGAAGGCAATGGCACCCCACTCCAGTACTCTTGCCTGGAAAATCCCATGGACAGAGGAGCCTGGTAGGCTGCAGTCCATGGGGTCGCTAGGAGTCGGACACAACTGAGCGACTTCACTTTCACTTTTCACTTTCATGCATTGGAGAAGGAAATGGCAACCCACTCCAGTGTTCTTGCCTGGAGAATCCCAGGGACAGGGGAGCCTGGTGGACTGCCGTCTATGGGGTCCACAGAGTCGGACCGACTGAAGCGACTTAGCAGCAGCAGCATGAAT
>NW_011495077.1:5558-6194 GCF_000754665.1 Bison bison bison | reverse complement strand
GACTAACACACTGGAACCAACATTTTATTGACATGAGAAAGAACCATGAAAAATTGCTAATGCTTCTCACTTTGTTTCTATGTTGCAATTGGGATTCTTAGTATTCCCATAATTCCCAAAATTCTTCTCAGCCACATCAACCAATGACGCACTTCTTCCTTGTCCTTTTCTTCTTTTCTTTATCCATCTTCCTCTCTTCTCCTTCCCTTCATTTTCCTCATCTCTTACTGCTCTCTGACTCTCCTTCTAGATGACTCTAGATTTGCTCTCATGACTGCTCCCCCACTGTGTCCCCCCTTCTTCCCACAAGAAAGATACTGCACAGGTGCAGCCCCGTCTGTCCCAGTGTGCCTCTCTCGGGACGCAGTAGTACACAGCGGTGTCTCTCAGGGTGACCTGGGGCAGGACCAAGGTGCTGGACTTTCTGTCTGAAGCAATGGTCAGAGAAGCTGTGCTCCTGATCACTGTGCCTCGTAAGCCATGAATGACATACTGTGGACTCTGATTGGGGTTTTGCTGATACCAATATATATACTCATTTCTACCAATGGTAGAGTGGTTAAAAGACAGGGTTACATCCTGTCCTTCAGGATAATCCATGGAGCTGGGCTGGGTGGTCTTAGCATCAGTCACAGT
>NW_011495077.1:4655-5458 GCF_000754665.1 Bison bison bison | reverse complement strand
ATGAAAGTCAAAATATCATGTAAGATGTCAAAATAATTCTAGCAAACAAAAATAAAGCTAAGTTAATGGGAAAAAAATGGTCAAAAGATAGGAACAAGAATATGAACAAGGTTGAATGACAGAGTGCCAATATACAGAGGAAAAGTTGCTCGAAAGCACTAGGTATCAGTAAAATGTCTATAGATAAAGTACATTTGGATTGTTAAAATGAAAAAGGCTGGTAATTCTCAATTTTTAGAGAGTGAAAAGTACACCTTCTCACTCCCTGTTGGTTGAAGTATAATTGTTTATACCATTTCAATGGAAAGTTGTCACTTTATCAAAAAAATTTAAATGCACCTTGTTTTGAAAATAGCCATTCCAGTTCAGAAATTTCATTACAATAGACATGTCCTCTTATATACAAAAGTCAATCTACAAAGTTCTATAAAGACAACACTCTTTAGGATAGCACAGTAATAGAAACAAATACTTATTAAGGTAAACATAATTAATAATAGAACGTTTCAGAGTACTACACAGGCATTATAAAGAATGAATTGGACCACTTCCCAGGTGGCACAGTGGTAAAGAATCCTCCTACAATGCAGGAGACAAAGGAGACAAGATTTGATTCCTGGATCAGGAAGATCTTCTGGAGAAGGAAATGGCAACCCGCTCCAGTATTCTTCCCTGGAAAATCCCAAGGACAGAGGAGCCCGGCAGGCTACAGTTCTTGAGGTCTCAAAGAGTCGGACATGAAAGAAAACTTTGGAACAGGAGAATTATTTGTATTTTTCTCACTTTTAGGTTGAGACTAACAC
>NW_011495077.1:4082-4555 GCF_000754665.1 Bison bison bison | reverse complement strand
CATTTGGATTGTTAAAATGAAAAAGGCTGGTAATTCTCAATTTTTAGAGGGTGCAAAGTACACCTTCTCACTCCCTGTTGGTTTAAGTATAATTGTTTATACGATTTGAATGGAAAGTTGTCACTTTATCAAAAAAATTTTAAATGCACCTTGTTTTGAAAATAGCCATTCCAGTTCAGAAATTTCATTACAATAGACATGTCCTCTTATATACAAAAGTCAATCTACAAAGTTTTATAAAGACAACACTCTTTAGGATAGCACAGTAATAGAAACAAGTACTTATTAAGGTAAACATAATTAATAATAGAACGTTTCAGAGTACTACACAGGCGTTATAAAGAATGAATTGGACCACTTCCCAGGTGGCACAGTGGTAAAGAATCCTCCTGCAATGCAGGAGACAAAGGAGACCAGATTTGATTCCTTACAGGAAGATCTTCTGGAAAAGGAAATGGCAACCCACTCCAGTA
>NW_011495077.1:0-443 GCF_000754665.1 Bison bison bison | reverse complement strand
GTCTCTGCTTTTTAATATGCTGTCTAGGTTTGTCATAGCTTTCCTTCCAAGGAGCAAGTGTCTTTTAATATCATGGATGCAGTCTTCTTCTGCAGTGATTTTGGAACCCAGGAAAATAAAATCTGTCACTGCTTCTACTTTTTCCCCATCTATTTGCATTAAGTGTTGGGACCCCAGATGCCATGATCTTAGTTTTTTGAATGTTGAGTTTGTCACTGTCCTCCTTCACTTTCATCAAGAGGCTCTTTAGTTACTCTTCTCTTTCTGCCATTAGAGTGGTATCATCTGCATATGTGAGGTTGTTGGTATTTCTCCTGGCAAACTTGATTCCAGCTTGTGATTCATCCAACCCAGCATTTCACATGATGTACTCTGCATATTATTTAAATAAGCAGGGTGACAGTATACAGCCTTGATGTATTCCTTTCCCAGTTTTGAATCAG
>NW_011495076.1:13607423-13610408 GCF_000754665.1 Bison bison bison | reverse complement strand
TTGTAAATAAAGTTGGGTTGTACTGTGCTATTTTAATTTTATACATCTTGCTTTTAGTACAAGTGGTATTTTACACATTATAAAAGCAAGAGACTGTATTTCTCCAACCATATACTTTGTTGATAGTGATTTAGGTCTTCCCTCTTTTTACCCCCTCTCATTTTTCTTTTACAAACTAAATAATTGAAGCTCTTTCACACTTAAATAAGAATTTTTAATTCATGAGATTTCTATCTATATTTAATTGACTTCACTTCTTGATCATTTTCTTTATAAATTAAAACTTTTTTCTGATAAGTATGAGCATGAAGCCCAAGCTTACTGGTTATATATTTTAGAGCCAATAAATGTTGTTGTTAGAAATGATATCAATTAAATTAAAGGATTAAGATTTAAAGCACATAGAACAATAGGACATATAAAAAAAACATATTTTAATCTCATTTTTTCGTGCCGTGTACCAAAGTCTGCTAAAGAGAAACAGATACCTTCCAATTCAATTTTATGTGTGTGAGGGAACCATAAGATAACTTTCCATTTGTTAATAGTACAGCTGCATCCCCTGAAGAATTTCAATTCATCAACAGTTAGGCTACCAACACTCTGCCTCTTGGATGCAATTTTCCCTTTACATTTGAATAAACACCTATCCAACATGTATGACGTGTTAGCCAACAAAACGTACGGTGCTCAGTCGTGTCCAACTCTTTGCAACCCCATGGACTGTAGCCCTCCTGGCTCCTCTGTCCACGGGCTTATCCAGACAGGAATACTGATGCATTAGACAACGTGCTAAATACTTCGTCACACTGTCGCATTTAATTCTCATACAACCCCTGCTGGATAATACTGTTATACTATTTTACAGATCAGGAGACTGAGTCCAGAGAATAACGTCCATGTTCATATACATAGTTAGTGGTGGATCGGAAGTTCGAGGTCAGCCTGACTCCAAAGCCCACTTTCTTTGGAAATACCCCTTCAGCATCAGGAAAGGAGACATGTTAACTCATAAAACTTACCTGTAATGACAAACTTCAACCCTGGGCCAAATACTTTCATGATGATTATGTACATTATACATGAGCCCTTTATAGAAGTCCACACAGACAGGAAGGCAAATTTTTTATAATATTTGTACAGTGTTGTCTATGCTCTCCTTTACTATGTGAATTTGTTGTAAAATCTCTCCTAAATCTCTACATCTAATTCCCATCCACATTCCCATTTTTAGTAAATATAATTCCTATTTAATTATTTCTTACCTTCCATTACCTTGAAAAATATTACGTTCTTCTGATACCTACCTGTGACAATGAGTTTTGCTCCAACATTGAAGTTTTTTAAGTAACTATTCCACAGTGATTCAAGTCATATCAAAAACTTTAGACTAATTAGCTTCTCTGATTTCTTCAAATTCTAGTAGAACTATGATGACTTGGAATTCAAGACACTAGGCTTCTGGTCCTGGTTCATTTCGCTCCTAACAAGCTCTGTGGTTGAGCAAATCAAGTAAACTAACGCCTTGGGTACCTTATTTATTTGAAAATGACCGTGCTACTGTTAAGTCAAATGAACATCCTTATTAGTGTTTTGGTGAGCTCAAAATGAAACAAGATCTGAAAAGTCATTTGAATAAAAATTATGTAGAGGTAAGAGGTTGTAAATATTACTATATTATCATTGATATTATTATTAGTATTTTTATTTGTGATAATTGTGTGGTCCAACATGACATTTTAATATCATGGGAGCAAATCTTGCCTATCTGATGGGAATTCAGTATCTGGGGTTTACAAGTAGATCCATAGCAACTGATGACTTGTTTGCATTCCTCTGTGTTTTGATATGTCTGGGATTCTCCAAGCCTGTATCACAGCTTTTCACACACCCAGTTAATAGGCAGTCATTTGTTCTGTCGTATTTGCTGCATTTCCAGGGTGAACAAAATCTAAGGGAACATTGGCTAAAGCCTAATGTATGCAGCCAGTATATGAAACGTCACTTCTGCTGTCCACAACAAATGGCTTTTTCCCCCAAAACAGCACAATGGATGGGTATCTCAAGATTTTACCAGAAACTTCAGCTTCAAAAAATCAATCCAGTTTATGCCTAAAGTTCAGCTTGCAGCTCCAGGTATGGGCCTTATGACAAATGACTACAAAAATGGCAGGATGCCTGGTACTTAAATTCTCCTTTGTTAAGTTGGATTGCCTCATCTTATCAGCTGAGGGTCACCATTCATGAATGACATTACATTTTGGTGCCCATTGCATTGATGCATTGGGAGCATAAACATATTTGTTTGAAGACCATTTCCTCCATTTTATATACTGGATATTGAAGGCAACGTCCCCTTTTTACTTCATTTTCCTACTAAAGACTTCCACATGGAAGTTCTTTTTTTTAATTTTGTGGTGGGAAAACATATTTGAAAATTTGATGTACTTATTTTAGTCGGTTAATATAGGGTATCTATTCCACTACATTTTTTTCTTGCTGTATTATTTCTTATTTTTAATTCACTTCTTTTGGATTGAGATAGAACTGACACATATTCTGAATGTTTAATAAATGCACATTCATGTGACTTCCATGATCTTTGTGAGGGAAAGAGACGTCATTTCAGTGCTATGATTAAAAGCAAGAGCATTGCTGTCACATGTGAGCAGCAATACAAAGTATGAGCTATTACTAATAGTTACAGAATCCAGGTCAGGCTACAGAAGGGTAAATATTCAGGATATAAAGACATGACTTAATGTTTCAAATATCACATAATGATCCAGTCCTCTTACTTTGACAAGTCTCTACTGGATCCCAAACTTTGCCACAGTAGCTAGTCATGTGACTTTAGGCAAGTAGCTAAACTTCTCTAAACCTCAGTTTCTTTATCTATAAAATGGGAATGAAAGGATTACTGGTGAAGAAAGTATAAGGCATTGAAACTACGTATCATGGTGTCCACTGCTAAGTCACTCCAGT
>NW_011495076.1:13603052-13605751 GCF_000754665.1 Bison bison bison | reverse complement strand
ATTTGTTGTTATTATTCAGTCACTAGGATGTGTTTGACTCCTTTGCAACCCCTTGGACTGTAGCCCGCCATGGGATTTCCCAGGGAAGAATACTGGAGTGGGTTGCCATTTCCTTCTCCAGGGAATCTTCCTGACTCAGGGATCCACTGGGGAAGCCACTTTCCTCAGATAAATGGACCCAAATATCTGCTTGCCAAGGAGTAGTAATCACTGAAAACATTGATGAAGATGAAAAGGATAAAAACAGGAAAGAACACACCACTGACACCAGCTGGTTACCCACCTGGGTTTCTAAATTTCCAGGAACGGTATTCAAAGAATCAAGACTTTTTTTTTATTTCCAGGTGTTCAGTTCTGTTGAAACTGCTCAGAGTTTGCATCAGTTGAAAGGCAATTCTCTCTTCACAAACACCAGGGCTGTTTAGCGATTTGGGAATGTATTGCTAAAAGGAGGAAAACCTTCAGTAACTGAAAATGCAAATACCCCATCAGCCATCACACGTGTATACCTGAGAAATGTGAACAAAGCTCTCCATTCATTGGGCAGCACAATTCTTTACCAAGGTAAAGGGAAATGAGAAAATAAGTCCTATGATGACTTATTTAATATTATTTTTCCTAGGATGAAGGCAATGGCACCCCACTCCAGTACTCTTGCCTGGAAAATCCCATGGATGGGGGAGCCTGGTAGGCTGCAGTCCATGAGGTTGCTAAGAGTCGGACACGACTGAGCGACTTCATTTTCACTTTTCACTTTCATGCATTCGAGAAGGAAGTTGCAACCACTCCAGTGTTCTTGCTTGGAGAATCCCAGGGACGGGAAGCCTGTTGGGCTGCCGTCTGTGGGGCTGCACAGAGTCGGACACGACTGGAGCGACTTAGCAGCAGCAGGATAAAGGAAGAAATTTGCAGAATTCTCTTTCCTTTGAAATAATACTTTCTTTAAACTAACACTTGAAAACAATACCCATTTCTCTGATAGTCAAAAGAAGTCTCTTCATGGCTATTCTGTAATTTCAAGCCACTCATTTTGGGGCAGGGGGAAAGAAATTGGCAGGAGCAGCTGAGTACTCCTCTGAGCACAGATGAGCTGCCCATCTGCGAGTACCAGACAGGACAGGCTCTTACTGCCTCCATGTCTACTCCAGATGCATTTGTTCATGGTCTCAGTCCCGTGAGCAATCAGTTCCTCTGCCCCAA
The DNA here is from genome assembly GCF_000754665.1 of Bison bison bison. Classification (NCBI taxonomy): domain Eukaryota; kingdom Metazoa; phylum Chordata; class Mammalia; order Artiodactyla; family Bovidae; genus Bison; species Bison bison. Next base: position 13,604,551 of record NW_011495076.1, on the reverse strand, counting down.
GGATGAAAGTAAGAGGAGGTCATGTTGGGCAACTGTCCATTCACAGGAGCTCAGCTCACAGTCCCAACACAATGAGGAGGGATGAGAGATTCAGATGCCAATTATATTTAGATAGATTTTTTTTTTAATTGAGAGTTCATGGGAATTTCCTGGCAGTACAGTGGTTAGGACTCTGCACTTTTACTGCTTTTACTGGGTTCAATCTCTGGTTGGGGAAATAAGATCTCATGATCCACAGAATGTCCACAGAAAAAACTGAGAATTCTTTTTTTTTTATTTTATTTTTAAACTTTACATAATTGTATTAGTTTTGCCAAATATCAAAATGAATCCGCCATAGGTATACATGTGTTCCCCATCCTGAACCCTCCTCCCTCCTCCCTCCCCATACCATCCTTCTGGGTCATCCCAGTGCACTAGCCCCAAGCATCCAGTATCGTGCATCGAACCTGGACTGGCATCTCGTTTCATACATGATATTTTACATGTTTCAATGCCATTTTCCCAAATCTTCCCACCCTCTCCCTCCCCCACAGAGTCCATAAGACTGTTCTATACATCAGTGTCTCTTTTGCTGTCTCGTACACAGAGTTATTGTTACCATCTTTCTAAATTCCATATATATGCATTAGTATACTGTATTGGTGTTTTTCTTTCTGGCTTACTTCACTCTGTATAATAGGCTCCAGTTTCATCCATCTCATTAGAACTGATTCAAATGTATTCTTTTTAATGGCTGAGTAATACTCCATTGTGAATATGTACCACAGCTTTCTTATCCATTCATCTCCCGATGGACATCTAGGTTGCTTCCATGTCCTGGCTATTATAAACAGTGCTGCGATGAACACTGGGGTACACGTATCTCTTTCCCTTCTGGTTTCCTCAGTGTGTATGCCCAGCAGTGGGATTGCTGGATCATAAGGCAGTTCTATTTCCAGTTTTTTAAGGAATCTCCACACTGTTCTCCATAGTGGCTGTACTAGTTTGCATTCCCACCAACAGTGTAAGAGGGTTCCCTTTTCTCCACACCCTCTCCAGCATTTATTGCTTGTAGACTTTTGGATCGCAGCCATTCTGACTGGTGTGAAATGGTACCTCATAGTGGTTTTGATTTGCATTTCTCTGATAATGAGTGATGTTGAGCATCTTTTCATGTGTTTGTTAGCCATCTGTATGTCTTCTTTGGAGAAATGTCTATTTAGTTCTTTGACCCATTTTTTGATTGGGTCATTTATTTTTCTGGAGTTGAGCTGTAGGAGTTGCTTGTATATTTTTGAGATTAGTTGTTTGTCAGTTGCTTCATTTGCTATTATTTTCTCCCATTCTGAAGGCTGTCTTTTCACCTTGCCAATAGTTTCCTTTGTTGTGCAGAAGCTTTTAAGTTTAATTAGGTCCCATTTGTTTATTTTTGCTTTTATTTCCAATATTCTGGGAGGTGGATCATAGAGGATCCTGCTGTGATGTATGTCAGAGAGTGTTTTGCCTATGTTCTCCTC
>NW_011495076.1:13601915-13602736 GCF_000754665.1 Bison bison bison | reverse complement strand
TCCTATATGTTGGAATTTTTAATAGTTTTTCTCCTGTAATTGAGGTCTAATCTTACTGCATTGTGGTCAGAAAAGATGCTTGGAATGATTTCTATTTTTTTGAATTTACCAAGGCTAGCTTTATGGCCCAGGATGTGATCTATCCTGGAGAAGGTTCCATGTGCGCTTGAGAAAAAGGTGAAATTCATTGTTTTGGGATGAAATGTCCTATAGATATCAATTAGGTCTAACTGGTCTACTGTATTGTTTAAAGTTTGTGTTTCCTTGTTAATTTTCTGTTTAGTTGATCTATCCATAGGTGTGAGTGGGGTATTAAAGTCTCCCACTATTATTGTGTTATTGTTAATTTCTCCTTTCATAGTTGTTAGCATTTGTCTTACATACTGCGGTGCTCCCGTGTTGGGTGCATATATATTTATAATTGTTATATCTTCTTCTTGGATTGATCCTTTGATCATTATGTAGTGACCTTCTTTGTCTCTTTTCACAGTCCTTTGTTTTAAAGTCTATTTTATCTGATATGAGTATTGCTACTCCTGCTTTCTTTTGGTCCCTATTTGCATGGAAAATCTTTTTCCAGCCCTTCACTTTCAGTCTGTATGTGTCCCCCGTTTTGAGGTGGGTCTCTTGTAGACAACATATGTAGGGGTCTTGTTTTTGTATCCATTCAGCCAGTCTTTGTCTTTTGGTTGGGGCATTCAAGCATTTACGTTTCAGGTAATTACTGATAAGTATGATCCCGTTGCCATTTACTTTATTGTTTTGGGTTCGAATTTATACACCGTTTTTGTGTTTCCTGTCTAGAGAATATCCTTTAGTAT
>NW_011495076.1:13599618-13601815 GCF_000754665.1 Bison bison bison | reverse complement strand
TCCTAACCTTATCTCTGATACCTTATATCCAGCAACCTAGGATATATGACTTAATGTCTACAGATATTACCTCCTTATATCTAAAAAAAGGAACCTCTTCTCTCTTCTTTTTTTTTTTTTAACACACAGACCCTGATACTATTAGGCATTCTCACATGTTTTAGAGTCAACTGCTAGTGTAATTTGGTTTGCATTTACGGAAAAGGATTAGTCCTTATCAGCCTTCAGTGTAACATTATTTTTTAAATTTTATATTGAAGTACAGTTGATTTAACAATGTTGTGTTAGTTTCAGGTGTATAGCAAAGTGATTTAGTTATACATATATATGTATCTGGGCTTCCCTGGTGACTCAGATAGTAAGGAATCCACCTGCAATGCAGGAGACTAGGTTCAATTCCTGGGTTGGGAAAATCCCCTGGAGAAGGGCATGGCAACCCACTCCAGTGTTCTTGCCTGGTGAATCCCATGGACAGAGGAACCTGGCAGGCTACAGTCCATGGGGGTCACAAAGAGTCAGACACGACTGCGACTAAGACACACACACATACACGTATCTAGTCTTTTTCGAACTCTTTTCCCATTTAGGTTGTTGTATATTAAATAACAGCTTTCAGTCTTTTTTTTTCTTCAGTTTTTTTTAAAGATCTGCCCACATCCACTTCTTTTTAAAAAATATCTACTTATTTAGTTTTAGCTGTTCTGGGTCTTTGTTGCTTCACGGGCTTTTCACTAGCTGCAGCAAGCGGAGGCTACGTTCTAGTTGTGGTGGGCGGGGCTTCTAATTGCAGGGGCTTCTTTTTTGTGGAGCATGAGCTCTAGGCACTCATGCTTGAGTATTTGCAGCCTGTAGTCTCCGTAGTTGTGGCTCCGGGGCTGTGAAGCACAGGCTCAGCAGTTGCGGCCCACAGGCTTAGTGGCTCCAGGGCACGTGGGATCTTCCCAGATCAGGGGTTGAGTCTGTGTCCCTTACATTGGCCGGTGGATTCTTTACCACTGAGCCACCAGGGAAGTCCCCAGTCTTCACTCTTAAACTATAGATTTCTTAATTATGATTGACCAGCTTCTTTTAGAATGATTTAAACAATTGGAGGAAAGACCTCAACAGGATGGCTTACAGAATGGATTCTCAGTAAGAATCATTATTAAAACAACTGGTAGAGTGATTCTAGTTTGCCCAAAATGGGCCTAATGTATAGTTATCTTTGTTTCTCAACCAATTTGGATTTGCATTTCCCTGATAATTAGTGATGTTGAACATTTTTTCCTGTACCCTCTGGCCATTTGCATATTTTCTTGGAGAAATATTTATTTAGTTCCTCTGCTCATTTTTTAATCAGGTTGATTGTTTTATTATTATTATTGAGTTGTGTGTTCCTTATATATTTTGGAGATTATCACTTATTAGATATATGTTTTGCAAATATATTCTCCCACTATGTAGGCTGCCTTTTCATTTTGTTGATTATTTTGCTGTACAAAATTGTTTTAACCTGTCCTTCCACCTCTTGATTTTTATTCTTTTTTTTTTTTTTGCCAGTTGGGAAGATCTTCAGGTGATACTTTCCCACTGGCTCATGGACAGACTTCCTAATGGAGTTCCCTACATAGTCATCAGGGACCACAGCCCTTTAATAACCTCTGAGAATTTTATCTGTCCTTCTCCTGATATCTTTCCTCTTTTCAGTCATGGAGCTTATGATTTGGTACTTTGGATGCTACATGAGAAATAAGTCACTTTTGTAGTTTCCTGTGCATCTGGGGAAGCTGGGTGTCAAGTCAACTATGCTCCCTTTCCCCTGCAGGGGAAATCAAGGGACTGAGAAGGTCTCACTTTGCTCTAAACTTAGCTGTCTTTGGAAGGGGTGATTCGTACAAAGTCTAACTGTTCTCATATACTCCAGGACATTGAAACTCATATATTTTTTGTTCCAATGGCATGCTGGAACTTTTCTGGAAATCTGGACTTCCACAAAGCTCTCTCATTCATGGGGTGTCTACCCCAATCAGTGTTTTCCAAGTGCTAAAGGACCAAGGCCCAGAGAGACTGGAACTAGTTCATAGCTCTCTTGGAGACCACACCATATAGCAAGGTCTGTCTGCCTGTTACGAATGCATGGCTGTGTGTGACCCTTCTAGGTTCCTTGAAATGTGGTACTGGATTCCACAGAAGCACTTTGCTGTTCATGGATGGGTGG
>NW_011495076.1:13597137-13599518 GCF_000754665.1 Bison bison bison | reverse complement strand
TATTTGCATGGAAAATCTTTTTCCAGCCCTTCACTTTCAGTCTGTATGTGTCCCCCGTTTTGAGGTGGGTCTCTTGTAGACACCATATGTAGGGGTCTTGTTTTTGTATCCATTCAGCCAGTCTTTGTCTTTTGGTTGGGGCATTCAACCCATTTACATTTAAGGTAATTACTGATAAGTATGATCCCGTTGCCATTTACTTTATTGTTTTGGGTTCGAACTTATACACCATTTTTGTGTTTCCTGTCTAGAGAATATCCTTTAGTATTTGTTGGAGAGCTGGTTTGGTGGTGCAGAATTCTCTCAGCTTTTGCTTGTCTGAAAAGCTTTTGATTTCTCCTTCATACTTGAATGAATCCTTGCTGGGTACAGTAATCTGGGCTGTAGGTTATTTTCTTTCATCATTTTAAGTATGTCTTGCCATTCCCTCCTGGCTTGAAGAGTTTCTATTGAAAGATCAGCTCTTATCCTTATGGGAATTCCCTTGTGTGTTATTTGTTGTTTTTCCCTTGCTGCTTTTAATATTTGTTCTTTGTGTTTGATCTTTGTTAATTTGATTAATATGTGTCTTGGGGTGTTTCGCCTTGGGTTTATCCTGTTTGGGACTCTCTGGGTTTCTAGGACTTGGGTGATTATTTCCATCCCCATTTTAGGGAAGTTTTCAACTATTATCTCCTCAAGTATTTTCTCATGGTCCTTCTTTTTGTCTTCTTCTTCTGGAACCCCTATCATTCGAAGGTGTAGCGTTTAATATTGTCCTGGAGGTCTCTGAGATTGTCCTCATTTCTTTTAATTCGTTTTTCTTTTATCCTCTCTGATTCATTTATTTCTACCATTCTATCTTCTAATTCACTAATCCTATCTTCTGCCTCTGTTATTCTACTATTTGTTGCCTCCAGAGTGTTTTAAATTTCATTTATTGCATTATTCATTATATATTGACTCTTTTTTATTTCTTCTAGGTCCTTGTTAAACCTTTCTTGCATCTTCTCAATCCTTGTCTCCAGGCTATTTATCTGTGATTCCATTTTAATTTCAAGATTTTATATCAATTTCACTATCATTATTCGGAATTCTTTATCAGGTAGATTCCCTATCTCTTCCTCTTTTGTTTGGTTTGGTGGGCATTTATTCTGTTCCTTTATCTGCTGGGTATTCCTATGTCTCTTCATCTTGTTTAAATTGCTGATTTTGGGGTGTCCTTTCTGTATTCTGGCAGTTTGTGGAGTTCTCTTTATTGTGGTGTTTCCTCGCTGTGTGTGGATTTGTACAGGTGGCTTGTCAAGGTTTCCTGGTTAGGGAAGCTTGTGTCGGTGTTCTGGTGGGTAGAGCTGTATTTCTTCTCTCTGGAATGTAATGAAATGTCCAGTAATGAGTTATGAGATGTCTATGGTTTTGGGGTGACTTTGGGCAGCCTGTATCTTGAAGCTCAGGGCTGTGTTCCTGTGTTGCTGGAGAATTTGCTTGGTGTGTCTTGTCCTGGAACTTGTTGGCCCTTGTGTGGTGCTTGGTTTCAGTGTCGGTATGGAGGCGTTTGATGAGCTCCTGTCAATTAATGTTCCTTGGAGTCAGGAGTTCCCTGGAGTCAGGGTTTGGACTTAAGCCTCCTGCTTCCAGTTATCGTCTTATTTTTACAGTAGTTTCAAAACTTCTCTTTCTATACAGCACCATTGATAAAACATCTACGTTAAAGATGAAAAGTTTCTCTATTGTGAGGGCCACTCAGAGAGGTTCACAGTGTTACATGGAGAAGAGAAGAGGGAGGAGGGAGTTAGAGGTGACCCAAATGAGATGAGGTGGAATCAATAGTGGAGAGAGTGGGCTAGCCAGTAGTCACTTCCTTATGTGCACTTCACAACTGGACTGCTCAGAGATGTTCACGGAGTTATACAGAGAAGAGAAGAAGGAGGAAGGAGACAGAGGTGGCCAGAAGGATAAAAGCGGGGAATAGGAAAGGGGGGAGACAGATCCAGCCAGTAATCAGTTCCCTAAGTGTTCTCCACCGTCTGGAACACACAGAAATTCACAGAGTTGGGTAGAGTAGAGAGGGGTTAGGGAGGAGACACAGGCGACCTGGTGCAGAAAAAGGAGAGTCCAAAGGGAGAGAGAGCAGTCAAGCCAGTAATCTCGCTCCCTAGTGAAAAATGGGTCCTGAAGATTGGGTTCTTAAAGGTACAAAATTGGTAACAAATACATAAAAGCAAAAATTAAAAATCTAGAGTAGAGTTTGGAATTTCAAAAATATGATGTTAAAGAAAAGAAGAAGGAAAAGAAAGAGAGAAAAAAGGAACAAAGAAAAACAAACATGGTCGTGAAAATTATAAAGAAAATACAGGTACAAAATTGATAACTAATACCAAAAAGCAAAAATTAAAAATCTA
>NW_011495076.1:13596380-13597037 GCF_000754665.1 Bison bison bison | reverse complement strand
CCACACTGCTCGGGCTCTAGGTTGTTCCGCCGGGAACAATCCGAGGCCGGCCCTGGGCTGCATGTACCTTCCAGGTCCTTCAGTTGGGCCTACGTTTTGTGCTCTTCCCAGGTCCAAGCAGCTCAGGTGATGAGGTGTTTGGCGAGCGCCAATGCTGCGACTTATCGCCTCCCCGCCACTCGGTTATCTGGGTGTAAAACCAGCGCACCTTCTCAGGCAGATGTTTACCGTCCAGACCCCCAAGAAGTTTTAGTTAGCAAAGAAGCCTGCTTACAGTTTTATAGATAATGTCTCTCTGGGGCTGCGATTGCCCCCTTCCGGCTCTGGCTGTCTGTCACCGGAGGGGGAAGGTCTACAGCCGGCTATCTCTGTTCAGTCCTTTGTTCCGTGCGCGGGCCTGGCGGTTTCTTAGGTTAGGGCTGGCTTTTCGCGAGGTAGATATCCCACAGTCTGGTTTGCTAGCCCAAATTATTTCGCTCAGATAGCACTCAGGGTATTCAGGCCAGATTCTTATTCTAAGCGATGCAGCCCGCGCCGTGCCTCCCTGCCCAACCCCCGCTTGCCAATGGCATGTGCAGGCGTCTGCGCTGCTTCTCCGCTGGGGGAGTTACCGTAGGGCTCGAAATCTGAGAGTTTTAATTGTTTATTTATTTTTTC
>NW_011495076.1:13596065-13596280 GCF_000754665.1 Bison bison bison | reverse complement strand
GACACACTGGGCCTGCCCCCGCTCATTGCCTGTGTACCCTCCCTGCCCACACTGCTCAGGCTCTAGGTTGCTCCACTGGGAACCATCAGAGGCTGGCCCTGGGCTGCATGCACCTCCCAGGTCTAAGCCACTCAGGTTCAGGCACTCAGGTAGTCCTCAGAGGTGCAGACTCATTTGGGCCTGTGTTTTGTGCCCTTCCCAGGTCTGAGCAGCTC
>NW_011495076.1:13593091-13595965 GCF_000754665.1 Bison bison bison | reverse complement strand
AATGCCAAAAAAAGAGACTATTGCAAATAGTTATTTGAGAAATGCAAATCATGTTCAATAGTGGTAATCTCATCAACATACATGTCAATCTATGATTGTATGAAAGAAAGGATTCACAACCATTGCTAAAGGTCTGAGTGAACTATTGGCAGTTAGTTCCTGAGTTGTTAAACATCCTTCAGTAAGCACAGCATTCCCATCTGGCATTTTCCTGACTCAAATGTAGGTAGTACAGTCTTTTCAGAAATAATGTTTATCTGCTGATACTAGTTGCCTGAAGGGCTAGAGTGATTTACACATGTCTGACAGATAGAAGAGAAGAGGAAAAGAAGAGCTAAGAAAGAAAAAAAAAGTTGCATGCATTTAAATATACATGCACACAGATTCTTAAATCAGAGAACATGTATACAGAGCTTTGGAGTTCAGGAATTAGATATATCAACTGCATTATCATGAACTAAAAAAGGAAGAAACACTCAGTCTTTCCTCTAGTATACTTTTATTAGCTAGGAAAGTGAAAGTATGGAAACTATATCTTTTCTTTTAACATAGGCATTGATATAGGTAAGTTCTCTTATTTTATTGGCATGCATTTTAAAATTCAAGAAGTAGAGGCTTTCAGTCATCACTGAAGTCTTGAATTTTTAGATGTTCAATCTGAGAAAAAGAATGGAAGTAATTTTCTCAAGATCTCAGGGACACTGAGGGTACTAAGCATACTCAGTATTAAAGCCATTTACTCTATGAGTTCTAACCATAAAACACAAGACCATTCCTCTAGATCATGATTTCCCCTGGCTATACATTCAGTTTATTTATTTACCACTTATAAGTTTATTCCCTTTCTTATTGCATTGATAAACTTCTTTTTGAACAAAATTTCCCCATAACCTTTTTGCGGATTTGATGAGTCTTCACACAGGACACAATGGGATTCATCAGGAGAGGCACCAGTAGGAAAACATCAGCCATGAGAATGTGGATCATAGGAGACACACCACTGGCAAATTGGTGGAGCATGGCATGGCCGCACTCAGCACGGGCACACAGAAGATAAGCACAGCACAGATATGAGAGATGTGGGTGTTGAGGGCCTTAGGCTGCCCTCTGGGGGTTGCAATGCCCAGTACTGTCTTTAAGATCATCATGTAGGAGAAAGTAATAAATAGCAAATCCAAAATAGTAGAAAGGGTAGCACAGAGTCCATAGACAACATTGACACTGTTGTCAGAGCAGGCCACCTTCATGACACCCTGGTGGAGACAGTAGGAGTGTAAGAGCAGGTTTTGATGACAGTATGTCAGCCTTTGCAACAAAAAGGGCAGTGGAAGAATCAGCATAATATTCTTGGAAGTCAGCAAGACCCCTGTTTTGATGACTTGGGAGCTGGTTAAGATTGTGCTGTATCTAAGAGGGTGGTGCATAGCCACATACTGGTCAAATGCCATTACCAATAGCACAGAGGCTTCAGTGACTGTGAATAGATGGATAAAGAATTCCTGGGCAAAGCATGTAGCTGCATGAATTCCATGGACACCAAACAGGAACAGTCCCAAAGTGATGGGTGAGAAAGACAGGGACAACCCTAGGTCAGAGATGGATAGCATGGAAAGGAAATAGCGCATGGGTTCATGGAGGCTTGGCTCTGTCTTAATAAAGAAAAGGATGGTGAAGTTGCCCAGGAGAGAAAGAAAGTACACAGATGAGAAAGGGATGGATATCAAGAAGTGACTCTTCTCCAGTCCAAGGATCCCAATAAGGAAGAATCTGAGAACTTCAATGTTGGTGTCATTAAGAGGAGCCATGACACATAAAAAAGATACTTAACCAGGTTCTTGCCTCAGTGGAGATGGAAATTCCCTAAATAAAGAAGATATTCCTTTTTTTGTAAAATGTAGGTCATAGAACTAAGACAACTCAGAAACTTCTTAAGGTAAATAGTCTATTTAAACTGTCAGTTCAGGCTGTAAGAAAAGTCAAACAAACAAACAAAAAAACAAGAGGTATCTGACTTGCTTCTTTATCCAGCTATTTGTTTCATTTTGTGAGAGTCTCAGTCAATTTGGACTTTATATAACTAAAAATTCCAAACAATCCTTTGACCACATGAAGCTACTCATGGCTGAATTTCATAAAATCAGATCTCCAATTTTATGGTTCTCTTAACTTAGTTTTATAAAAACAAAATCTTGAAAGGAAAAGCAAACTTTACTATGGGTGAGGGGATTCATAAATTAACTCATATCTATAATCAAATCTGTATATCTCTGATAGGGTATAGATTTGAATTAATGGCAGAACTGAAAATTCATAATTATATAGTTTTAAAGTTAAAAAGTTCCTTTAGAAAATATATAGTCATATTTTCCTGACTATACAGAACCACTTTAACCATCAATTCAGTTCAGTACAGTCACTCAGTTGTGTCCGACTCTGCAACCCCATGGACTGCAGCATGCTAGGCTTCCCTATTCATCACCAACTCCTGGAATATAATCAAACTCATGTCCATTGAGTCAGTGATGCCATCCATCCATCTCATCCTCTGTCGGCCCCTTCTCCTCCTGCCTTCAGTCTTTTCAAGTATCAAGGTCTTTTCAAATGAGTCAGTTCTTCGCATCAGGTGGCCAAAGTATTGAGGTTTCAGCTTCAAAATCAGTCCTTCCAATGAATATTCAGGATTGATTTCCTTTAGGATGTATTGGTTGGATCTCCTTGTTGTCCAAGGGACTCCCAAGAGTCTTCTCCAACACCACAGTTCAGAGGCATCAATTCTTTGGCACTCAGCTTTCTTTATAGCTCAACTCTCAAATCCATACATGACTATTGGAAAAAACAGCTTTGACTAGATGGACCTTTGTTAGTAAAGTAATG
>NW_011495076.1:13591734-13592991 GCF_000754665.1 Bison bison bison | reverse complement strand
TCCTCTTTTGTCTCTTTTTTGTCTTTTATATTTTTCCTACTCCTTTCGAAGAGTTGGTTGCTTTTCTGGGTGCCTGATGTCCTCTGCCGGCATTCAGAAATTGTTTTGTGGAATTTACTCGGCTTTTAAATGCTCTTTTGATGAATTTGTGGGGGAGAAAGTGTTCTCCCCATCCTACTCCTCCGCCATCTTGGCTCCTCCCCAAAACTGAGAATTCTAAGTTGTTAGTACTTAGGGCTGTCATATACCCTTTGCATCTATTGTAGTCATGAATGATGTCCCCTCAGTTCCTTTCTGAAAACTTGTCCTGTGATTTTCCTTATTCCAAGACCATGAGCAGAATTATCAGGAGCTTTAGGAATTGTTTGTTTTTCAAAATGCATGAAAGATTTAAGCAATAAAATGCAAAAGAGTAACTAAAGAGTTATGTAACTAATAAGTTTTATTAAATATAAGAACAGTAAGAAGAAGGAGTATAAGGTTTTACTAAAGGGAATAAAATTAAACCTGGATAAATGGAGAGACATATCATATTCATGAAGGTAAAGCTCAATGTCATAAACATGCAAACTCTTCTTAAAATCATGTGTATAAATAGACTAATTCCAATGAGACTTAAGGTAACATTTTATTTTTCTGTTCCATGTTATAAAGATTGAGGCTGAGCTAGTTATATTTACTTTCAATTGATATAAGAAGTAAATATAAAATAATTTAAAAATGTTTATTAAAATAATGATTTTAAATAACTAATTTGGCATAGCAGCTCTTAACCCTTATTGCAAAGTTACTGACATAACATGATAATGGAGTAAGAATACTGAGACATGAATAAAACACAAATCCTCCAAGCATATGTTAATATAAAAATATAATTAAGGCATTTTTAATTTTAGGGAAATGATGGATTGTCTTAAAATTAGTTATGAACTATTAATTATATGTTGGAAGAAAAAATAGCTCTCTATCAAATATCATAAAAGTTCAGTTCAGTTCAGTTCAGTCGCTCAGTCATGTCCGACTCTTTGGACCCCATGAATAGCAGCACGCCAGGCCTCCCTGTCCATCACCAACTCCCCAAGTTCACTCAGACTCACGTCCATCGAGGCAGTGATGCCATCCAGCCATCTCATCTTCTGTTGTCCCCTTCTCCTCTTGCCCCCAATCCCTCCCAGCATCAGAGTCTTTTCCAATGAGTCAGCTCTTCGCATGAGGTGGCCAAAATACTGGAGTTTCAGCTTTAGCATCATTCCCTCC
>NW_011495076.1:13590508-13591634 GCF_000754665.1 Bison bison bison | reverse complement strand
GAATGTTGAGCTTTAAGCCAACTTTTTCACTCCCCACTTTCACTTTCATCAAGAGGCTTTTGAGTTCCTCTTCACTTCCTGCCATAAGGGTGGTGTCATCTGCATATCTGAGGTTATTGATATTTCTCCTGGCAATCTTGAGTCCAGCTTGTGTTTCTTCCAGTCCAGTGTTTCTCATGATGTACTCTGCATATAAGTTAAATAAGCAGGTTGACAATATACAGCCTTGATGTACTCCTTTTCCTATTTGGAACCAGTCTGTTGTTCCATGTCCATGTCCAACATCTAACTGTTGCTTCCTGACCTGCATACAGATTTCTCAAGAGGCAGTCAGGTGGTCTGGTATTCCCATCTCTTTCAGAATTCCCCACAGTTTATTGTGATTCACACAGTCAAAGGCTTTGTCATAGTCAATAAAGCAGAAATAGATATTTTTCTGGAACTCTCTTGCTTTTTCCACGATCCCGTGGATGTTGACAATTTGATCTCTGGTTCCTCTGCCTTTTCTAAAACCAGCTTGAACATCAGAAAGTTCACGGTTCACATATTGCTGAAGCCTGGCTTGGAGAATTTTGAGCATTATTTTACTAGCATGTGAGATGAGTGCAATGGTGTGGTCGTTTGAGCATTCTTTGGCATTGCCTTTCTTTGGGATTGGAATGAAAACTGACCTTTTACGGTCCTGTGGCCACTGCTGAGTTAGGTTTGTATTGAGTTAGGTTTGTATTGAGTTAGGTTTGTATTAAAAGGCATCTAAAAGTGTGAGTTATAAAGAACAATGAATGAAGGTCACTCAGTCGGGTCTGACTCTTGAGACCCCATGGACTGTAGCACACGAGGTTCCTCTGTCCATAGGATTCTCCAGGCGAGAATACTGGAGTGGGTTGCCATTTCCTTCTCCAGGGGATCTTCCCGACTTAGGAATCAAATCCGGGTCTCTTGCATTGCAGGCAGATTCTTTATCACCTGAGCTATGAGTAGGGGACTAACTGAGTCCTTGGGCAGAAAATCTTGGAATATGAAGAGGACAGGAGACACCTTTACTTAATGTTTAATTTTTAAAAAGGAGAAATTTGGAGAATTTTTTCTCTCCTTTTTTTAAATTGAAGCGTAGTTGATTTACAAT
>NW_011495076.1:13588829-13590408 GCF_000754665.1 Bison bison bison | reverse complement strand
CAACATTGTTTTCCATTGTGATTCATCCCAGGATATTAGATGTAGTTCCTTGTGCAATACAGTAGGATCCTGTTGCTTATCGATTCTAAATGTAATAGTTTACATCTGCCAACTCCAACGGAGAAGGCAATGGCACCCCACTCCAGTACTCTTGCCTGGAAAATCCCATGGGCGGAGGAGCCTGGTAGGCTGCAGTCCATGGGCTCGAAGAGTCAGACACGACTGAGCGACTTCACTTTCACTTTTCACTTTCATGCATTGGAAGAGGAAATGGCAACCCACTCCAGTGTTCCTGCCTGGAGAATCCCAGGGACGGGGGAGCCTGGTGGGCTGCCGTCTATGGGGTCGCACAGAGTCAGACACGACTGAAGTGACTTAGCAGCAGCAGCAGCAGCCAACTCCAAATTCCTAGTCCATCCCTCTTCTCCTCCTCCCTGCTGGCAACCACAAGTCTGATCTGTATGTCTATGAGTCTGTTTCTGTTTCAAAGGTAGATTCATTTGTGTCATATTTTAGATTCCACATATAAGTAATATCATATGGTATTGGTCTTTTTCTGACTTACTTCACTCAATATGATAATCTCTAGTTGTATCCATGTTGCTGCAAATTGCAGTGTTTTGTTCTTCTTATGGCTAAGTAGTATTCCACTATAGATATGTACCACATCTTCCTTACCCATTCATCTGTCAATGGATATTTAGGCTGTTTCCATGTTCAGGTTGTTGTGAGTAGTGCTGCTATGAACAGAGGGGTGCAGGCACTATTCAGATGACTGTTTTGTCCTGGTATATGGCCTGGAGTGGGCTTGCTAGGTCATACGGTAATTCTATTTTTAATTTTCTGGGAGACCTCCATACTGTTTTCCATAGTGGTTGTACCAATTTACATTCCCACTGACAGTATATTAAGATTCCCTTTTCTTCACAGCCTTTGCAGCATGTGTTATTTGCAGACATTTTAATGATAGCCATTCTGACTGGCATGAAGTTACACCTTGCTGTAGATTTGATTTGCATTTCTCTAATAATTAGTGATGTTGGGCATCTTTTCATGTGCCTAGTGGCCATCTGTATGTCTTCTTTGAGGAAATGTCTATTAAGGTGTTCAGCTCACTTTGCCTCTGGGTTGTTTGTTTTTTGTTTTTGTTGTATGATCTGTTCACATATTTTGGAAAGTAAGCCCTTGTTGGTCCCATCATTTATAAATAGTTTCTCCAATTCTATTGGTTGTCTTTTTTTATGGTTTATTTTGATGTGAGAAAGCTTGTAAGTCTGACTAGGTCCCATTTGTTTATTTTTGTTTTTATTTCTATTGCCTTCAGAGACTGACCTAAGAAAACATTGGTATGAGTTATGTCAGAGAATGTTTTGCCTATGTTTTCTTCTAGGAAAGGTATGGTGTCATGTTTTATGTTTAAATCTTTAAGCCATTATGAGTTTATTTTTGTGTATGGGGTGAGAGTGTGTTCTTTTTTTTTTTTTGCTGTCTCGTATACAGGGTTATCGTTACCATCTTTCTAAATTCCATATATATGCGTTAGTATACTGTATTGGTGTTTGTCCTTCTGGCTTACTTC
>NW_011495076.1:13588318-13588729 GCF_000754665.1 Bison bison bison | reverse complement strand
GCAAACGTCTTTTAATTTCATGGCTGCAACCACTATCTGCAGTGATTTTGGAGTCCCCAAAAATAAAGTCTGACACTATTTCACTGTTTCCCCATCTATTTCCCATGAAGTGATGGGACCAGATGCCATGATCTTCGTTTTCTGAATGTTGAGCTTTAAGCCAACTTTTTCACTCTCCACTTTCACTTTCATCAGGAGGCTTTTTAGTTCCTCTTCACTTTCTACCATAAGGGTGACGTCATCTGCACATCTGAGGTTATTGATATTTATCCCAGCAATCTTGATTGCAGCTTGGGCTTCTTCCAGCCCAGCGTTTCTCATGATGTACTGTGCATATAAGCTAAATAAGCAGGGTGACAGTATACATCCTTGACACATTCATTTTCCTATATGGAACCAGTCTGTTGTTCC
>NW_011495076.1:13587362-13588218 GCF_000754665.1 Bison bison bison | reverse complement strand
CACTTCAGTTGTGTCCAACTCTGTGCGACCCCATAGACGGAAGCCCACCGGGCTCCCCCATCCCTGGGATTCTCCAGGCAAGAACACTGGAGTGGGTTGCCATTTCCTTCTCCAATGAATGAAAGTGAAAAGCGAAAGGGAAGTCGCTCAGTCGTGTCCGACTCTTAACGACCCCATGGACTACAGCTTACTAGGCTCCGCCATCCATGGGATTTTTCTAGGCAAGAGTACTGGAGTGGGGTGCCATTGCCTTCTCTGTCAGCTATGCTAGATATGGCTAAAATTATCTTATGTCAATAGATTGTGGTCATTTGCTTTCTGGCTCTTTTATCACTATTGCTTGAAGACTGCATTATTTTTAGAGATAGTCACTATTAGATTTAATTTAAATGTATAGAATAAGCACACATAGATTTAATTATTTTATTATGTATTTATTCTTATTTTAAATTTTATACAATAATATGCATGCCTATGTGCATGCTCAGTCATGTCCAGCTCTTTAAGATCCCATGGACTTTAGCCTGCCAGGTTCCTCTATCCATTCAATTTTCATGGCACGAATACTGGAGTGGGTTGCTATTTCCTTCTCCAGGGAATCTTCCTGACTCTGGATTGAACTCATGTCTCCTGTGACTCCTGCATAGAAGGTGGATACTTTACCACTGAGCCACTGGGAAGTCCCTATATAGTAATATGACACCCTGCTAAATAGTTTATATATTTTTCCTCATTTATGTTATATACGATTATTTTATTCACCTTATAATTAATAAAACAGGTCTTCAGATCGGATCAGATCAGTCGCTCAGTCGTGTCCGACTCTTTGCGACCCCATGAATCGCAGCATGCCAGG
>NW_011495076.1:13580512-13587262 GCF_000754665.1 Bison bison bison | reverse complement strand
CTAAATAGACATTTCTCCAAAGAAGACATACAGATGGCTAACAAACACAATGAAAAGATGCTCAACATCACTCATTATCAGAGAAATGCAAATCAAAACCACTATGAGATACCATTTCACACCAGTCAGAATGGCTGCGATCCAAAAGTCTACAAATAATAAATGCTGGAGAGGGTGTGGAGAGTGTGTTCTAACTTCATTGATTTATGTGCATCTGTCCAACTTTCCCAGCACCACTTGCTGAAGAGACTTTTCCCCCCTGTTTTTATATTCTTGCTGGAGAACTTGTACTTTTTAGAACATTTCTAGGAATGTATCCATTTCTTCTAGGCAGTCTATTTTCTTGCCATGTATTGAGTAATTATTTGTAGTAATGAGTTATTGCTATTTCTATTTTGGTGGTATCAGCTGTTAACTTCTTCTAATTTCATGTCTAATTTTGTATCTTTGAGTTCTCTCTTTCTCTCTCTCTCTTTTTTTTTCCTGATGAGTTTGGCTAAAGGTTTACCAATTTGTTTGTCTTTTCAAATAACCAGCTCTTGGTGTATTGATCTTTTCTATGATGTTTTTAATCTCTATTTTATTTTACTCTGATTTTTATTCTCTTTCATTTACCTTTGGTTTTATTTGTTCTTTTTCCTAGTTCTTTTAGGTGTAAGATTAGGCTGTTTGTTTGAGGTTTTTCTTGTATCTTGAGGTAGGCTTGTATCACTATAAACTTCTCTCTTAGAACAGCTTTTGCTGTATACCACAGATTTTTTTTGTATGCTGTTTTCCCGTTTTCATTGTCTTCAAGGATTGTTTATTTCCTCTGATTTCTTCAATCACCCCTGGGTTGTGTATAGCATACTGCTTATCCTACATGTGTCTTTGTTTTTCGTACATACAGTGTCTCTACCTATAGCTGTGTCCTTAGAGAAAATGACCCGAATAAACAGAGACAGAGAATGGAAACTGAGGGAGAGATCATAAGGGTTTCTGTGAGTACATGGAAAAGTAGTTATCACAAAGTGCAAAGAAAAACAGTGATATAATAATGCTTTAGTCAGTAATTGGGGGAGAAATTGGATCTCCACATTAAGATTGCTACCTTACACCCATACACAAAAATTCAAATTAAAGTGGATCAAGGAATCAAAAGGGCAAAACAAAGTCTTAGCACCATTGGAAAAGTATAAACGAAAATATGTTTATGCTTCAGGCTTTCCTAAAGCTGCAAATAGTTACAGTATGTGGTTGCTGATACAGTAGAGCAAGCTAAAGCCAGTGCATTTATTATCCAATTCCTTGCTGTCTGCAGTCATTGAACTAAGAAGAATCTGAAGATTTGACTTGTGGTGCGAGACTGTTTTTTTTTTTTTTTTTAATTCCGAGATTCTGATAGAGAAATGTGATGACCTGGAGAGCAGCAGCATCCAGGATGCAACAAGACAGATGGGGCTTCAGGGTTGGGGATAAGACCATGAACACTATTCTAGTAGGCATTTCTGTGCTAGTGCAGCAAGACTTACAAATCAACTTGAAGAAGAATCACTAGGAGTCTATCAAAAAATGCACATTTTCAGCCTTCGTTCCGTGATTCTGATTCACTCTGTTGAGTGCCACCCAGAACATGCACTGTTATTCCAATTCAGGTACTTCTGATGCAGGTGGTACGTGGACCACAGTTTGAGAAACACTGTTCTAGAAGCTCAGACACTAGTACAGATTTGGACGAACCAATGCACAAGAGGCCGTATACACATGAGCTGATATTTCTGTATTTCAATATCAATTTTTCTTCCTTAAACCTGCCCAATAAGGCAGCCACAATCCTTGGAGATATAACTTTTCAATTGAAATATATACCATTCTTTGATTGTTCACCCAAAGTGTTCTTTAATTTTAATTATTGAGAAAACTATGATCTGATAAGTTTCATTCTAGTTTGGCACTTGGCCTTGTTAATGGTAGGGAGTGGGGGTAGAAAGAAGCTTTGGCTTTACTTGTTGAAGACAGTTCTGGCTGTGGGCTGAACTTCAACAGAGGGTATAAGTAGAATACAACAATGTGGCTCTCTCGTAGCTCAGTCGGTAAAGAATCTACCTGCAATAACGCAGGAGACCTGGGTTCAATTCCTGGGTCTGGAAGATCCCCTGGAGAAGGAAATGGCAACCCACTCCAATATTCTTGCCTGGAGAATTCTTGCTGTGGACAGAGGAGCCTGGCAAGCTACAGTGCAAGGGGTCTCAAGAGTTGGACACAACTTAGTGACTAAACCACCAACACCTAAAACAATCACTTTTCCCCCTACATTTTCATTAGGTAAACCATGCCCTCGTTGATTATGTAAGAGAGATATCAGTTTTTTCCAAAAGATAAATTGGATACCAGCTTGAGGTTCAAGAAGTCTGAGTTTTCATTCCATCATTTCTCAGTCTTCATACTCCTGGATAATAAAGATGCTCTATTCCCAGGCATTTTCTCTGCATAATCATCAGGTGAATGGTTCAGTATTATCTAGCCTTTCCATTTTCCTCTCCTAAATATCTCCCCTCACAGATACTCCTAGGTTCTCTGTCTGTCTTAAAGAGAAAATAATATGAACGCTACCAGCTTCTGGGAGAGCTGAGAATATGCTGCCTGCCAGACTGCTTGCCTATAGACTGGAGATGGAGGCCTGTTTTTAGGAAAAACTATGGCTATTGTGGGGAGGTAGAAGGTGGCCATGGAATATAAAGTTTGATTCATGGGCATCGAGTTCAGGGTTTTTCTTTGTTTAGAGTAAAAAGAAATTGGGGGAGGAAGTGAAGCAGCTGCTGATATCAGCTGCTTGTGGCTGATGTGGCTGATGGTGATTTGCAGCCACAAGCAAAATTTCCAGTGCAGTGTACAGGAAGTCTGAACCAACGTGCTTATCCCAGATAGCACAGTAGTATATGCCGGAATCACTTGCTTGCAGATTTAGGATTGCAAATGTATAGCTCCTCCCTGTGCCCTTATAGACATGGTATTTTGTTCCACTGATTCCTGATTCAAGCACAGCCTTTGAGTTGTAGCTGTCGTAGTATAAAAGACGTCGGGGGGCTGTCCCCTCCTCATGTTTGTACAAGTGGATATAGGTGGCCCCTTGTGTAAGATCACAAGGGAACGAAGCAGTCTCCCCGGTCTTACTAGTGATTAACATCAAGTTGGAAGATACCTGCATGACTGCAATGGGAAAAGCAACAAAAAATAATGAGGAAGAGGAAACACTAATTTCTTAGTATGACCCTCTCCCCCACAACCCCCCACCCTCACCCCTACTCCCGCCACACACACAATGCCACAAAATACAGAAAAATTCCAGGAGCATCCAGGCAACACACTTACTGGGAGCCAGGACAACCAGAAGCAGTGCTGGGGCCCGCATCCTGCCCCAGCAGTGAGCTAGACTGGGATTCTGAGCAGATGTGACAGGCAGAGAAGTCAGGGAGGATCTCTCTTAAAGACCACCAGGCTGATCCCAGAGCGGGTGGGTGCTGGGGGAGGCCTGGGGAGGAGCCTCGCCTCTCTGCACCAACCCTTTCTTGAGGGCCCCCCTGTGGCAGGCTGAGAGCTGCCATCTCCCCCACATGAGAGGAGAGGCCTGAGCACTGAGAACTCAGAACTGCAAGCAGATGGATCAAATGCAAACTGCGGGGAGGAGAGCCATGGACCAAGCTTGCCTGTTGCCTGGTGGAGTGAGCAGTCCTAAGTGAGCAGTTCAGCATTTCAGTATTTATGCTGCTGCCACAATCTTGTCCGGTGACATCTTTATATTCCTTCCCTGAACTACCTCTCCTTTTACCCCTGTAAGCAAACTCGGAGGCAACAACCAGAGAATCCAATAAGAACTGAACCTGCTTTATTATAAGAAAGTAAGATTGATTATGTCGGTCTACATTTGACTGTCCTTAAAATTAAATGGATGTGTGTTCGTGTGTGTGCATGTGTTATAAATCAATTGGAGAGAGGATTCATGTTCATCCTCAAGTAAAAGGCTGCCTCATACAGAGTGTCCAGATTTCATGAAAAAATAAGGAGCTTCACAATAGTTGGAACAGACAAACTAAAAACATATAATTTTTCTGAAATCCAGGGACATGCAAATCAAAACTACAATGAGATATCACCTCACCCATGTCAGAATGGCTATTATTGACAAGGCTAGAAATAACGTGTTGAAGATGGGCAGAAAATAGAACCCTTGTGCACTGTTGGTGGGGATGTAAATTGGTGTAGTCGCTATGAAAAACGGTATGGAGTTTCCTCAAAAAGTTAAAAATGAAACTACCACATGATCCAGGAATTCCACTTCTGAGTGTTTATCCGTAGAAAATAAAAACACTAAGAGATGCCTGCACCTCTATGTTCACTGTTTAGAACAGCCAAGGCACGGAAACAAGCCAAGTGCCCATCAACAGAAGAATAAAGTACCTGTGGTGTGTGTGTATACATATACATATATATGTGCAAGTAACCCCATTATGTGGCCCCTAATTATGTCATGGGTTTAGACAGCTCTCCCGCCTGCTGTACATCTCTCCTCTTGACCAGTTCTTTCTCTACCATTCTGTTTCTCTACCTCCCTCTGTTAGTCCATCTCTGTGCACAGATCTTCTCGATTTCCTATTGCTACCCCACCCCCTCTTTCTTTCCAGCTCTGACTTTCTTCCCTCTCTTTCTATTTATCGCTCCTCTGTTTTACAATTTCCTTCCTCGTCTCTATTTCTGTCACTTTCTGTCTCTCTTCTCGCCCACCTCTACCACCTGTCTCTCCTTTTCTAGTTCTCTATTTTTATTTCTTATTGATTTGACTTCTCTCTCTCTCCCTCTCCATTTTCTCTCATGATCATCCTAACTACTTTAAATTTTCTGTGATTCCAACATCTGCGATATCTCAGGATTGGCATCTGGTAACTGACGATTCTGTTACCATGTTATGATGTTCCTGGTTCTATAAGGTAAGGACTTTGGGATGATATCCTGCGCATTTGGAATATCATGTTATGGACTTCAGGCAGTGTTTAATACTGTGGAGTGTGCTGAGTTTTTTTGTCAGCCAGGCATTGGCCCAGTTGTGGAATGCTCTCGCCGGGCAGGTCCAGATGGTGCATTTTTCAGACTTTGCAGTGCTATTCACACCGCATTGTGTGTACCACCCCGAGTGGTTTCAAATCAAAATTTAAAGAATATGGTTGTGATTACATAGCCATATTTTTATAATGTGGATTTTTAAAACATTTTCCTTAAAGGTATGCATTGGTGAAGAATGAAAACTACATCAGAGTCCCACATTTCTGAATAAGGATGACTTAGTTCATTAAGGATTTTTTTGTACATTCCTTTACAAAAAAACTTTACTGACATAAACTTTGCCAACAACTTTACTGACATAATGACATATTATGGTAATGGTGTAAGTATATTGAAACATAAATGAAACAATGAAACAGATATGGTCCTTAAAATAGTTTAATATCTAGCCTGAGTCTATTGAGCATGTGTGTGTGTGTGTGTGTGTGTGTGTGTGTTCTAAAAGATGAATTTCAGTGGCTTACAAACAGGAAGTAGTTTTGTTTCCATGTACATCCATATACAGTGACCACTAGCTGCAAAATTGCTGTTCGCATGCTGAGGCCAAGTGTGGCAGTCAGATAAGGGGTTCTGTAAGTTTTTTGTTTTTTGTTTTTTTTTTTCTGAAAAGCATCTATCAGTCTTTCATGACTGAGGTAAAAATAGAAAAAAAGTTACTTACCACAGGGAGCTACTATGAGCTTAGTCCCTTCTCCAAACATCTTCCAACCTGAGCTGTCATACTGGTTCAGGCTCCTACCATGATCTCAGCCTTCTCCTACCTTCATGGAGTGACTAGCAGTTTAACAACTTTGGGCGGGCAATTTGACCTTCTGAGTTCTTTTGGAAGTCCTTGATAATGGGTTTTATGGCATCTGATATTTTATAAGTTTTCCTCAGATCAATGGGCTTAAATATCTGTTTTCCATGGTGGAAATTCCATTGACAATACTGATTAAAAATGAAAAGGATAAAAGCAGGAAAAGAAGAGTTTGACAGTAGTAGGTTAACCACATGTTCTGCTTTCCCATATTTCCAGGAAGAGTATTCAAAGAATTAAGAATTTTTTTTTAAATTTCCAGGTGTTCATCTGTGTTGAAACTGCTTGGAGTTCACATCAAAGGAAAAGCTCTTCCGTTCTCACAAACACCAGGGCTGCTCAGTTGGTGATTTGGGAATATATTTCTGAAAGGAGGAAACTCTTCAGTAACTGAAAATGCAAATTTACCAATTCAAGTGTACTCGAGCAATGTGGACAAAGTTCTCCGTTCATTGAGTAACGTAATTCTGTTTTGGGGGAAGGGAGAGTATTGTTGACTTACAACGTTGTTAGTTTCTAAAATGAAAACTAATAATACATATTTTGCAAATTATTGGAGAAAGGAGAACAATTTTTTTTTATCTTAAACAACAGAGAAAAGAAAATTCAGAAAAGTGTTTGTCACTTAATAGACCATTTACAACAAAGTGATTCAATTATACATATATACTGCAAGGAGATCCAACCCGTCCATTCTAAAGGAGATCAGTCCTGGGTGTTCTTTGGAAGGACTGATGCTAAAGCTGAAACTCCAATACTTTGGCCACCTCATGTGAAGAGTTGACTCATTGGTAAAGACCCTGATGCTGGGAGGGAGTTGGGGGGCAGGGAGGAGAAGGGGGACAACGAGAGGA
>NW_011495076.1:13579503-13580412 GCF_000754665.1 Bison bison bison | reverse complement strand
CATCAAGGCTGTATATTCTCACTCTGCTTATTTAACTTATATGCAGAGTACATCATGAGAAACGCTGGACTGGAAGAAACACAAGCTGGAATCAAGATTGCTGGGAGAAATCTCAATAACCTCAGATATGCAGATGACACCACCCTTATGGCAGAAAGTGAAGAGGAACTCAAAAGCCTCTTGATGAAAGTGAAAGAGGAGAGTGAAAAAGTTGGCTTAAAGCTCAACATTCAGAAAACGAAGATCATGGCATCTGGTCCCATCACTTTATGGCAAATAGAAGGGGAAACAGT
Organism: Bison bison bison; assembly: GCF_000754665.1. Lineage (NCBI taxonomy): Eukaryota > Metazoa > Chordata > Mammalia > Artiodactyla > Bovidae > Bison > Bison bison. The sequence continues at coordinate 13,580,119 of NW_011495076.1, read as the reverse complement.
GGAAACAATGTCAGACTTTATTTTTTGGGGTCCAAAATCACTGCAGATAGTGACTGCAGCCATGAAATTAAAAGACGCTTACTCCTTGGAAGGAAAGTTTTGAGCAATCTAGATAGCATATTCAAAAGCAGAGACATTACTTTGCCAACAAAGGTCTGTCTAGTCAAGGCTATGGTTTTTCCAGTGGTCATGTATGGATGTGAGAGTTGGATGCCGAAGAATTGATGCTTTTGAACTGTGGTGTTGGAGAAGACTCTTGAGAGTCCCTTGGACTGCAAGACGATCCAACCAGTCCATTCTAAAGGAGATCAGCTCTGGGTGTTCTTTGGAAGGAATGATGCTAAAGCTGAAACTCCAGTACTTTGGCCACCTCATGCGAAGAGTTGACTCATTGGAAAAGACTCTGATGCTGGGAGGGATTGGGGGCAGGAGGAGAAGGGGACGACAGAGGATGAGATGTCTGGATGGCATCACTGACTCGAGGGACGTGAGTCTGAGTGAACTCCGGGAGTTGGTGATGGACAGGGAGGCCTGGCGTGCTGCGATTCATGGGGTCGCAAAGAGTTGGACACGACTGAGTGAGTGAACTGAACTCAACTGAGAGAGGATAAAGAAC
>NW_011495076.1:13570211-13579403 GCF_000754665.1 Bison bison bison | reverse complement strand
GAGAGTCCCTTGGACTGCAAGGAGATCCAACCAGTCCATTCTGAAGGAGATCAGCCCTGGGATTTCTTTGGAAGGACTGATGCTGAGGCTGAAACTCCAGTACTTTGGCCACCTCATGCGAAGAGTTGACTCATTGGAAAAGACTCTGATACTGAGAGGGATTGGGGGCAGGAGGAGAAGGGGACGACAGAGGATGAGATGGCTGGATGGCATCACTGACTCGATGGACGTTGAGTCTGGGTGAACTCCGGGAGTTGGTGTTGGACAGAGAGGCCTGGTGTGCTGTGATTCATGGGGTCGCAAAGAGTCGGACACGACTGAGCGACTGATCTGATCTGATGCTATACAGTAGGACCTTGTTGTTTATATATTTTATGTGTAATAGTTTGTATCTGCTCATCCCAAACTCCTAATCTATCCCCTTCCCAGCCCTTTCCCTTTTGGGAGCTATAAGCTTGCTTTCTATGACTCAGTCTGTTTCTGTTTTGTAAAGAAGTTCATCTGTGTCATATTTTAGATTCCACATGTAAGTGATATCACACTTACTCTGTCTGACTTCATTCAGCACAGCATCTCTAGGCCCATCCATGTCACTGCGAATGGTGTTATTTAATTCTATTTTAGGGCTGAGTAGTATTCCATTGTGTATATATACCACTTCTTCTTAATCCATTGATCTGTCAATGAACATTAGGTAGGTTCCATGTCTTGGCTATTGTAAATATTGGTGCTATGAAACTTGAGTGCATACATCTTTTTGAATTATAGTTTTGTCCAGGTATATGCCTAGGAGTGAGATTGCTGGATCATATGGCAACTCTATTTTTAGTTTTTTAAGGAAGCTCCATAATGTTCTCCACAGTGTCTGCAGCAATGTACATTCCCATCAACAGTGTAAGAGGGTTCCTTTCTTCACCATGTCTCCAGCATTTGTTATTTGTAGACTTTTTAATGATACATTCTGACCAGTGTGAGGTGAATCTTCATTGTTTTTATTTGCATTTCTGTAATAATTAGTGACAGGCAACATGATTTTTTACCACAATAATTAGAAATAAGAACACAAGTTCTGTGATGACTTATTATCTTTCATAGGATAAAAGAAGAAATTTGTAGAATACTATTTTACTTGAATATAGATTCCTTATTTAAACTAAAATTTGAGAGCTAAGGCCAGTTCTCTTATGATGAAAGAAGAAATGTCTTCCTGACTGTTCTGTAATCTTAAGCCACTCAGTTGGATAAAGAGAAAAAGAAATTGCCAGAAGCAACTGAATGCTCCTCTGAGCACAGATAAGCTGTCCATTTGCCAGGACAGAGACAGGACTGACCCTGATTTCCCCACGTCTGCTCCAGACCCACCCTGTCATTTTAAATCCCTTACTGCATCAAGCATAGTGCCTTTCCTATGGAGATAAATCTATATGATCGATATTATTGGTACAAAAGAAAAATGTTAAAATAAAGCTGTAATTCTTGAATATAGTGTTTACACTATATTTTCAAAAACAGTTACACTCATTAGCTCCTTTTATGTAAATGATGGTATTTTGAGCCAAGAAACAAGTCTCCACAGAGATCAGGATGTGACATAAGGATGGATGATCAGGTAGAAAATGATAGAGCTGGAATGCAAACATTTATGTAATACCAAGTGCCCAGTGTGCTACAGAAGGGAACATGAAATCATTCAATACTGCCTTTCATTCTTTTAAAAACAATTTTTAGTTCCTTTTGGAATATAGTTGATTAACAATGTTCTGTCAGTTTCTAGTGTACAGCAAAGTGATTTTAATTCTAATTTTGCCTATTACCTGCTTGATTTATTTGCTATCTAACACTCAGTGTTCTAACTCTGAAAATGTAGTAAGAACACCTATGTCTCACATCATTATAGGAAGATGCATAGCACAATCCAGATATAACACGGGAGTTCAGTGGATCCGTGACCTGTATCTCCTTCCTCTCTGCTCCTTCTCTTTTTGGAAGGAGGCAGGTCACAGAGATACCACTGAGGGGACCTAATGTGGACTGGGGTACACCCTTTGCATCCCCTTACTTCCTTGACTTGAGTGATATGATTGGTATCTCCTGACAGAAGAACTCTCTGTCAGGGCTGCTAGAGATCTCAGCCTTGCCTCCCAGTATGCACTCTGTGAGGGAGCTTCATGGTCAAGACTGTGGGGCAGCCACACCCATCTTTGTCCTTCAGGGAGCTCCCCACCCATCTCACACCTAACATGAGCAAGGAAGGAGCTGACTGTAAATGTCCTATATTTCCTGTGCCAAAGAGGTATGGAAAATTGTCAGAAAAGTTTGATTCAAAAATGAATAACTATATACCAATAAAGTTTTTAAAAACTTAGTAAAAATCTCTTACTCTTCTACTCTATCACACTGCCCTCAATGAACATGACCTGGGGCATCAGCACAATGCACAGCCACGCCTTTGCCAGCCTACATCCCTCACTTGGAGAGAGACAGACTAGCTGAAGTGCTTCCCAAAGTAAGTGACAGTCTTGGGACCATTTCTTTCATCCTGGCAGTGATTACCCTGAAAACAAGATCACTCAAGAAAGATATACTCTAGGTTTCTAAATATGTCTCAGTAGGATTTTCATGCAGAAAAGAGCTAATCTACCACCGTGGAGGTTGCAACTGACATTAAGTGGTATAAATCCAAGACAGAGACATTTTGGAACGGTTATATTCTGCTTTAGACCTGAGAAAACTGATGACTAACAGCGTGAAGATCTTGCCCAAGGTCACAGAGCTCATAAGGGAAAAGCCAGAGTCAGTGAGGGGTGAGAATAGGGTTCACACCATAGTTGAGGTTCACAGCAGGGGCCCTGGGCTGTCCCTTCCCGGGGACTGTGGACCATGTATTAATAGCTCTTTAAGGACATGGGTGACTAGCTGGTTCTTCTTGTTGGCCACATTGTCACCAGTTCAAAAAATTCACTCTCTGTGGAGTCTGGCATTGGTGTGACTGCAAGAACAGGAAAGAGTTGTATTAGGATGATGGGGAAGATGAAGTAAATGAACGTGAAACAGAGCTAGAGTAAGTTTCTGACCCCTTTAGCTCCACCTCTTCTAACACATACTGGGGGATCTTAGCTTTGAATTAGGCCTTCAGTGAAGGGTTGGGCTCTTTCAGAAGGAAAGCATATATGAATTATACATTTCTAACTGCAAAATGAGAGCTCAGGGAGGTAGACAATGAGTTTAGGAATCTTTTATTAATTGTTTTACCATTGCTATTAAGCTGTACATAAACTGTGACTTTCCACTTCAAAAGGGTCTAAATTCAGCTTAAACTTCAAAAGGATTTTCTTTCTCTCCCTCATACAGCATCAGGGGCTTTTCTGTTTCGGGCTTGAAGAATCAGTGACACAGGCTTTCTTTGTTTTTTTTCTTCTTCTTTTCTTAAGAAGGTAGTGAATATAGTGATAAGTGATTTGTGTGATTTTCCTATAAATGCAGAGATTAGAGGCATATATTTTTAGCTGTTCAACCTCCTCATTTTATAGAAGAGAGCAGAGTAGCCAGAGATTCACTCAAAAGTCCATATGTGGTGACATTCAAGGAGACGTGTATAACAGGATATTGAATATTGAATAGCTCCCTGTGCTATACAGTAGGACCTTTTTGCCAATCCATTCTATATACAATAGTTTGCATCTGCTAATCCCAAGCTCCAGTCCTTCCCTCCCGACCCTCCTTCCCGTTGGCAATCGCACGTCTGTTCTCTGTGCCCCTGAGTCTGTTTCTGTTTCACAGATGGGTTAATTAGTGCCATATTTCAGATTCCACATATATGTGATATAAAAGGGTATCTGTCTTTCTATTTTTAACTTACTTCACTTAGAATGATAATCTCTGGTTGTATTCATGTTGCTGCAAATGGCATTATTTTATTCTTTTTTATGACTGAGTAGTATTCCATTGTGTATATGACCACATCTTCTCTATTCATTCATTTGTTGATGGAAGTTTAGGTTGTTTGCATGTTTGGGCTATTGTGAACTATACTTCAATGAAAATAAATTAAATTTAAAAAAACAACAACAGAGAGAAGTGAGAACCTGATGTCTCATCCAGGGTTAACTGCATCACCATGAGGATTTTTATCAACTCAAACTCATGAATGCCAGGCATGCCAATAGAGGAGGACACTGAGACATTGCCAATATTGTTTCCTGGGCTTCTAACTGCTGTCTCTTCCCCCACAAAATGGTAACAATGGGTGAACAACTTAGAGACTGGGATCAGACATGCACTTCCAGGCTCAGCTTTCAAACATTTTGTGGCAGATCTAGACTGTCCCTCACCCTTGAAATCATTTATGTGCCATTTTGTCTGTGCATCCTTCAAGGGAAATGGTCAGATTTTTATCTTTTCAGTCAATACCAGAGCTGTCCGTTAGAAATAAATGTGAGTCACCAATTCAAGCCATAGATGAAAATGTTTTGGCTTCTGCATTAAAAAAAAATGAAGGTTAGGACTATTTTTACTTAGTCCAAGATGTCCAAAATATTTCAACAGTAAGACAATATAAAAATAATTAAAGAGATATTCTACTTTTTTTTTCTGTGACTATCTGCAATATATAGCTTGTGTTATAGACATACAGCCCACCTCAGCTTGGGCTCTTGAACTAAATACATTTCAAGGGCTCAATAGCTGGATGTGTTTAGTAGCTGGTGGATTGAGCAGCCCAGATTCTCCTCCAAATGCTCCAGATAAGCTGAACTGGACAATCTTTGGAAAAGTCCCTGCCACCTGCACAGCATTTTCCCTGGGTCAGCTTCAGCTCCCATCAGATTTTATCTGCAGAAGCCCTAGAGTGGGGGGAGTCGTCAGGATACTGAGAGGTCACCCCAAGGCAACCTAAGGGACCTGGAGGCGGTGGCAGTTGCCAGGTCTGGGAGAGCAGTGGGTCTCAGAGCTTTTTGTGCAGATCCCGGGGCTGCGCGCACTGCTGTGCCGATCCCCAGGTAGCACAATAGTAGTCCTTCGTCGCTCTTCGCCAGCTTCCTCAAGGACATGGTGTAGCTCTTGCCATCTGCGCCACGGGCCGTGTTGACTTTATCACCTCTTAGGACCGAATCCCACTGCACATCCCGCTTGGACAAGGCTAGATAGAGAAGCCTCTCAGGGGCCTGGCCCTCCAGTTGGCGGAACCAGTGGACGTAATCCACAGACCTACTGATCTGACAGGAGAGAGTGATAGCTCCACATGCGTGCCCCACCATCACGGACCCCTGGAACACCCTGATCTCCTGCTGGATGCCTGCAAGGGATGAGATGAGGGCAGGTTGAGTCCGCAGCCTCCGGGTGCATCCCGCCCGGCCCACCGGGGAAGCCGCAGGGACTCACCTGGAACCACGAGGGCCCAGAGGAGGGCCAGGCGGCCCAGAACGGCTCTGCCCCCTGCCCCGAGACAAGAGCCCATGGTGGTGGGGCTCAAGTTACCCGGAGGCGCCGCACCTGGGTGTGTGATGGAGGTCAGGTCAGGGTCTGAGTGGGTGCTTCTCCCAGGCTACCCGGGGCAACTGATGAGAGAAGTAAGGGAGGGGTGGAAGAGGGAGGAGCCAGAGGGAGGAGACAAGAGTCTGACCACAGGGTGAGGGGAGGAATGGTAAACGAGAAAGTTTGAGAAACACTAACGAATATTGGTGGAATAATGAAATAGGAATACAGAGATCGGTGATTGGGCATCAAATATACTTTGGCAGTGTGCTAACTGATTTATGTTCATTGTTTTATTAAATCCTGAAACCTTGTGGGATAAATAATATCTTCGGTTTAGAAACGGGGAAAGCTGCGGCTGTTTTATTTCATTTTGTTTTAACTTTTATTTTAGAGTATAGTATAGTCTATTTACAATGTTGTGTTAGTTTCAGCTGTACAGCAAAGTGACATATATATATATATGAATATATGTATGAATATTTTCATACATGTATGAATCTGAATCCCTTTTCAGATTCTTTTCCCATATAGTTTATTACAGAATATGGAGTAGAGTTCGCTGTGGTATACAGTAGGTCCTTGTTGTTTATTTTATATATGGTGGTGGTTTAGTCTCCAAGCTGTGTCCTTTGCTTTGCGACCCCATGGACTGTAGCCTACAAGGCTCCTCTGTCCATGGGGATTCTCCTGGCAAGAATACTGGAGTGGGTTGCCATGCAATACTCCAGGGGATCTTCCCAACCCAGGATCCAACCTGGTCTCTTGCATTGCAGGCATATATTTTTACCAACTGAGCTCCCAGGGAAGCCCATTTTATATATAGATGCTGGGAGGGATTGGGGGCAGGAGGAGAAGGGGACGACAGAGGATGAGATGGCTGGATGGCATCACTGACTCGATGGACGTGAGTCTGAGTGAACTCCGAGAGTTGGTTTTGGACAGGGAGGCCTGGCGTGCTGCGATTCATGGGGTCGCGAAGAGTCGGACACAACTGAGCGACTGAACTGAACTGAACTGAGTGTGTATATATTAATCTCAAATTCCTAATTTATCCCTTCCCCAAAGGAGATGGTTTTTAAGTCACTGCATGCCCAAGAAGAATTAGGTTGGGATTTGAAGCCAGGTCTGGCTGGAGACAAATCTCATGCTCTCTTTGGCTACTTTATACCCACAGAGCAGTGAGTGCCCTGCTAATTTGGGAGGAGAAGACAAACCCAGAACAACCATCCTTGCTGAAAAGTCCTGCTACTATCTGAGCCAGCACTGTGTTGTATCCTCCAAGGGTCTCATCAGAGGGGGACTAAATTTTCTGAATAATATGATAGCTGTGTAGTTTTGGCAAGGAGCTTCACTTCCTTTTTTCCGTCTGTGAAAAGGGAAGTCATGGGGTTGTATGGAGAGTAAACAGGATCATGTGAACACAGTGTGTAGTCCAGTCCCAGAGGCAGAGGAAGAGCTCCGGAAATGGTAGGGCTTATTGTTTACCTTGAACCCAGATATGTGTGCATGCTCAGTCATTCTGTTGTGTCCAACTATCTGTTACCCCAGGGACTGTAGCCCACCAGGCTCCTCTACCCATGGGATTCTCTAGGCAAGAATACTGGAGTGAGTTGCCATGCCCTCCTCCAGGGGATCTTTCTGACCCAGGGGTCGAACCCAAGTCTCCTGTGTCTCCTGCATTGCAGGTAGGTTCTTCACCTTCTGAGCCACTAGGAAAGACTGAACCTGGACAGTTTCTAGTAAATGATGTCTGGGGTCCACTTAATATGGGAATTATAGGGAAGATTGCAGTTTTGGAGAATCAGGTGTGTGTGTGTTCAAAGGAGGACTCCTAAATTGAACCAGGGGTCAGTGAGGACCAGGGGACAGGGCCAGGTCCCCCTATCTCTGCATCATATCCTCAGAAATTTTAAAGGTAGGGCACTGGGAGCGATCAGCTGAAGGATCCACCCGAAATGAAGCTTTGAGAATAAAGATAGCAATCACTTCCAGTTGAAATACAGGTTCCTTTCCAGTTATATTAATTGTACCCAGGACCTCCTTAGTATGTACTTTTTTTTAATCACTCAGTCGTGTGTATAGCTATGCTAATTTTCAGGCTAATTTTGCCTTGAAGCCCAGGAAAAGGGTGGTGAGGGTATGGTGAGGAAAGGGGACTTGGGTTGGGCAGGGAAGCTGTGAGTCCCTCAGCACACACACCAAGCCTAGTTCCTGAGCTTCTCTTCTGCAGCACAAAGTCAGACGTGCTCAGCTGCAACCTAGATGCAAGACTCAGTGTCCTGAAATGAAGGCTTTGGTGAGGTGTGAGCCAAATAAAAAGCTAATGGAATACTTGCTGAAAGAGTATTACAGGACTATCACTTACACCATCCTGAGATGTATAGCCCAGCTGTGGTAAAATGTTAGGTAGAAAATAAAGCGACAATTGAGGTGACATCTACACAGACAAACAACAGTGTAAGAAAGACAAGCGTGGCAGTTGGAAGCCTTGTACTGCGTCGGTGGTACTCAACATACTTCAACCTGTCTTTCTGCAGTAGTGTTCAGACATAAAACAAAAATGTGGGCGTGGAAATAGTAGATCCCTTTTTATTTTTTATTTATTTATTTATTTTTTTTTAGAATGTAAATGATGAGAAACCTATTTCACAAGGGCTTTGGAAGAGCTACATGGGATAGTAGATGTCGCTCCCTTCCTCTATCATTATTACATTAAACCACATGAGCTTGACATTTTTGTATTGTGTTTATTTTTTGACTGGTGTATAGTTGCTTTAAAATGTTGTATTAGTTTCTGCTATGCAGCAAAGGGGATCAGCCACATGTATACATATTGGTGCTGTGAATTTACTCTAAAAATAAATCCTTCGATAGCCTTCCATATGGTTCTTTAAGTGTCTAAAACACAGTCCATGTTCAGTATATAAACTTCTTAATGAAAACATAGGGCAAATGTAGCATTTTGCCTTTTTACACCATATCTCAAATACGCTTATTTCCTCTCTTTCTAACCATGAAAAAACCCTCACTGAAAGTCACCAAAAAAGAGAAAAACACCAGAGATGAGATTGTCCTTTTGAAGGCTGAAAAGGTGCCATTCACTGCTGATGTTATTGAACAGCTAATAAAGAATTTATTGATTGCAGTATCTCATGACACAGTGCCATATCCATATATATTTAGTCACCTGCCTGAGGATGGTGAGATAATGTCATGGTCCACCCTGTATTCAGAGGAGACTGAATCTGATCTCGTAATGAAAAGTTGCCAGTAGTATTTCATCTTTTTATTTTAACTTGCAGAATGGAATTTCTTGTTTCATGTCTGAGATTTCTTTTATATTTCTTCTAGTGTATGTGCTCAGTTGTTTCTAATTCTTTGGGACCCCATGGACTGTAGCCCACTGGATTCCTCCGTCCATGTAATTTTCCAGGCAAGAATACTGGACAGGTTGCCATTTCCTACTCCAATATTTCTTAAGACCCTACATTTGTCTTGCTTTAAAAAAAAAAAAACAACACTTATGTACATGCCTTTTTGTACAATTTTAAAAAGTAACAAGTTCCTACATATCAAAATAATTAGTTTTATTTTTCCTGTTTTTCATCATACATTTGGCCTAACATGTTGGAATAAGGGGGACACAAGGGATTATGAATACATACCAAAGGTCTCCAGAAACAGTATCTTTCTCATAAGAGAATGATCTAAATTAGT
>NW_011495076.1:13562673-13569855 GCF_000754665.1 Bison bison bison | reverse complement strand
AGGAGTGAACCCGTGTCTACACCACGATCATAGCTGGGGTCTGAGCCAGACATCAGTGTGTGATTGTAACCTGAGAAAGAGCTCTCCTCCCATCTTGGGCTGGACCAGTATGACTCGGCTAGTCTCCCTAGGACGGCACGTCCCCCTAGATGTTGGCTTTCAGAGCAGAGACAAGAAGAATGAGGATGTGACTTGAATGTGCCCTGTGGTTGGACTGTGAGAGCTGAAGCCTTGACCTCAGCCATGAAGCCCTGCTTCCCTCTGGGACTGGATGGATGGAGTGCAGGGTCTGGACCCCACTCTGGACCTGCTGGGTGTGTGGGGAGGGATACCTGATCTTCATGCTCACATTGCTGAACAACCCTCTGGTATTCACCTGTCACACTGTCATCTGATTTACTGTCCCCTAGTAAGCCTTGCTCAGGTTGACTCTAAAGTCATTTAGTCCCTTTACGGGGTCTTGGGTGACTCAGTATATGACACTCAATTGCATAGGTCAACCCTGGTCTTCTGTGTCTATTTTCTCATGAGAAAAAAAGCATCTTACATCAGTCCATGCAGCTTGGTTCAAGGATTGGGTCTTGTGTCCTCCCATCTACACTGAGAAAATGAAACCAAGATGTACCAGTCTCAGTAAGTCACAGACTAAGGAAGAACACAGGTGGCTGGAGGAATGTCAAGGATGACCTTAGCGCTGCAAGGAGTCCTGTCTGCTCTTTCCTTCAGGGTCAAGGGCGTGGTCGAAGGTGCAGCATCTGAACATTCTGGGTGTAAGTTTCCCAACTCACTTAGGAGCTAATTGGAGGAACTGTATATTTAAATGGGCTTCCCTGGTGGCTCAGCAGTAAAGAATCTGCCTGCAATGCAGGAGGCAAAGGAGACTTGGGTTCGATCCCTGGGTCAAGAAGATCTCCTGGAGGAGGGCATGGCAACCCACTCCAGTGTTCTTGCCTGGAGAATCCCCATGGACAGAGGACCCTGGCAGGCTGCAGTCCATAGGGTCGCAAAGAGTCAGACAGCACTGAAGCAACTGAGTATGCACTTGCATATATTTCCATAATGGGGAACCATGACCCACAGCCTAGTATGTTTGATAACAATTACATGCCTGTGTAGAGAGATCTTTTCTTCCATTAGTTGTGACCTTTTGAAAGTGAGCAAAGTTGGTTGTGGTTTAACTGTGCTTATACTTTTTTGACACCTCAGCTACCCCTTGTACAGTCTCAACCAGTAGGGCCTGTTTGACTTTAAAGTTTCCACAAATCAACCAAAATGTGGTTTTGAGCATGTGAACAAAACTGAAGCCTGAGAGGATGAAACCCCATCAGCCACACCAGCGCCCTCCTGCTGCCACTCAGGCTGTCACCCCACCCGCACTGCCCTCCCCTCTCTACCCCTCCCAGGCCAGGGCAGCCCAGGGCGAGAGGGGCAGGAAGTTGGACACCACAGGAGACGCTGCTCAGTATGGTCCTGGCCGGAAAATCAGCTGCACAAAACTTCTCAGAGATTTGCAAATTTGCCCTTTTCTAAATTTTTATTGCTTCCTTTTTAAAATTTAATCTTTATTGTATAGTAGTGTATAGTTGATTTATAATGCTGTGTTAGTTTCAGGTGAACAGCAAAGTGATTCAGTCATACATATGCATGTATGCATTCTTCTTCAGATTCTTTTCTCATATAAGTTATCACAGAATATTGAGTAGAGTTCTTTGTGCTATGCAGTAGGTCCTTGTTGATCATCTGTTTTATATTTAGGAGTTTGTATATGTTAATCCTAAACTCCTAATATATCCCTGTCCCAACTTTTCCCCTTTGGTAACTGTAAACCTGTTTTCTAAGTCTGTGAATCTATTCTTTTTTTTAATATAAGTTTATTTGTATAATTTTTTTTTTACATTCCATATATAAGTGTTGTCATACGATATTTGTCTTTCTCTGATTTACCTCACTTGGTATGATAATCTCCAGATCCATCCATGTTGCAATAAAATGACCATATGATCCAGCAATCCCACTCATGGGTGTATATCTGGAGAAACCATAATTTGAAAAGATACTTGCACCCTAAAGTTCATCACAGCAGTTTGTGCATTAGCCAAGGTAAGTTTCCCCTCTTGGCTTCTGTACTTACTACATTATTTCTTCCCACTGAATAAATATTTCCAAATCTCTAAGATGAGGGCAATGTATTTTACCTAAAGAGGACCGGTCAAGTTAACGTGAACCAAGGGATCAATCTAAGGGCTTACCTCATAGCTCAGTCGGTAAAGAATCTGCTTGCGATGCAGGAGACCCATGTTCGATTCCTGGGGTGGGAAGATTCCATGGAGAAGGAAATAGCAACCCACTCCAGGATTCCTGCCTGGAGAATCCCATGGACAGAGGAGCCCAGCAGGCTATGGTCCATGGGGTCTCAAGAGTTGGACAAAACTCAGCAACTAAACCACCATTGTTTATCTGGTTGGTCTCTTTTTGTTTTCAAATGGGAACCATTGTTCAATTGCCTAAGAACTTGTTTCATACACACTGAAGCCGATTATACACAAAGAAACAAACAATAAGCTTTTCCAATTTTAAATAAGACAGTGTTTCAATTCTAATACATAAAAAATTTCCTTTAAAAGAATTCATTAGAGGAAATAGAACATCCCTTATTTTTCCTTCCTTCTACCATGAATTTAACTTTTTGTTCTATGTCTGTACTTACAGAAATACACAGAAACACATATAATGAGTGTCCTGTTTATTCGTATTATTACTCAATAGGAAAAATGGTTGAAAGACATGAACAGATATTTCAGCAGAAAAGAAAAAGAAGTTGTAAAACCACACACATAGAATAAGGCAGGGTTTCCACCATGTTGACAACCACGGGAGTAGATATGTGGAAACCAGAGTATATACGTAAGAAAAAGACAGATACAATCACAAATTCTTAAGAAAATTCTCTCCGAATCCTTGGAGGAAGCCTTTAGTAAAGAAGCAGTGTGTGTTTTGTCCTGTCGTAGTTTGTTTGTTCCCAGCAGAAAGTGAACCAAGGGAAAGCCATGTGATGCTAGATTACAAAATGTGAGCTCCAGGTTCAGAAAAACCTGAATGACTCTTATTTACAAAATAGTGACCGTCAACAGACAAATTAACCTCTCCAACCTATAAACTGTGAACTCCAACTGTTGCTTCTTCCAGGGGTTCTTAAATGATTAATGGGATTACCTGATGAACAGTAGAAACGGAGTCTCTGTTCCATCTACATCTGATTTCTTTGCAGGGAAGTAAGCTTAGAAATGAATCTCAGTGCATTTGTGTATGTGTGGAATCTATTGTTCCTACAGTAGATTAGGAAGTACTGACAGTAGATACTAATGTTGAGAACTTGCATGGACCAGACATCATGGACTCATCTAATCCTCACACTCCAGGAGACAGGGCTCTGTAACTTCATTACACAGATGAGGAAATGATGACACAGAGAGCTCGAAGAGCTGTCTGAGATCACACAAGTGCTAATACAGACCCAGGGTTCAAACCCAGGCCCTCGACAGTCACAGTCTGCATGCTTCATCCTGCACCCGATGCTCCTCTGGTGTTGGCGCAGGTCTCATCAGGGGTTAACACGAGGACCTGGAGTCAGGCTTGTGAGACCCTAGCACAGATCTGAGCACACACGGTGCAGGTCATGCTGGGTGTTATACTGTCACTATCCGAATGCCCCAACCCAATGAGTCTGCCTCTGGTGACTCTGAAAGAGAAGGAACACGGGCACCTTTGTTTGGCTCCTGTTGGACCAGCTCCACCAGTCGTCTTGGAGCCGGTGCCCCAGAGAAAGCAGCATAACCACCATCTCAGTGAAAGACCTAGAAATGTGGTGTTGACCATTATTACATCAGCGTTAAATTTGATAGCCTGGTTATCATGCTGTTTCTCACCTTGGTTAGATTTCATGAAATTAAAGTACATAGACAAAAGGGGGCTTGTGATTCTTTTGTATTTATTGTGCATGTTATTAAAATCTAAGTATAGAATTCGAGCAGCAAAGCTGACTTCTCCAGGGTGTGTGACAGGGAGGGTCAGGGTCGTGGTCTGGGTGGAGGTGCTGAGGGAGGAGACAGGGAGCTGCCCACTGTGTGCGCTCAGGAGTTGAAAGGACTTGAGGGTGGGACAATTATGACATCATAGATAAATACACATCTGAACTGAGATAACCCAAACCAAAAAGCAAGCAGAGACTTTCTGGGACTGTAGAGGATGAAGGAAAGTTGACCTCTCGGTAGCCCCCCCATTACGAGATCTTCCCGTCTCAGCAGACGCCTGTTCTTCTAAACACACAGGAAATGATGACAACAAAGTAGACTGTGCTCAGGAAGAGGAGTAAGAGGTAGGTGTAATAGGCTGCAGAGGTGTTCATGAGCTGCAGCTGCAGGGTACCTAGGAGAAGTCATTTTGGTTAGTTTCAAGTGTTCTTTTGAGAGGAGAGGACATATTCACGGAAGTGGTCACAATGATTTATTTCTGGTGATCTGCAAAGAAGTGGCACCCCAAACCCAAAGAAAACAGATGCAACCACCATGAGCACCACCACCACCAGAACAACTCAGAATCTAGTTGACAATTCAAGTCAATCAACGACCTCAACTAAATCCAACAGAACCTTCCCAAATATTAAAAAGCAGGGTTGTGTTTTAAAAGAATGAGTCCAAATGGGAAAAATATCTATGATAAATAGCATTTTTTGCACCATCACATCTCTGAGTAACAATAAGAGGTGACGTTTGTTAACCCCTAACCAAATGTCAAACACTTATTCTGAGAGCTTTGCTTGCAAGATTCTAATCTTAGTTAAGTTTTCAAATAACCTACGAGATTATCATTTTCAACCCCTTTTACCAGTAAACTGAGGACAGAGAGAAATAATTTGCTTGGTGTCACACATTTAGAAAGCACCAGAAATCACATTTCAATCCCAGCAACCTGAATCTGAAGAAGGTATTCTTAGCTGCTCTGTAGTCCTGCATTTCCATGTCCAATAAATATCCCAGACATCAAAGTTACGCATAAACAGCAAGCTGAATTGCTGATGTGGAAGCATCTGAGCCATTACATGCTGTGCACCAATGAGATTCCTATGAAGGGGATCAACCAGGGAAATCTGGTTGTGACACAGTGAGGTGGGTGGAAGGCTTTAGTAAAGAGAACTTTGTACAAAATGGAAGAGAGTGGTTAGTCCAAAATCCCCAAAACCTTAGGAGTTCATGCCTCAGTCACCTGTCTTTCTTAGATATCTAACCTCGTGCCCGTGATGTTCTAGGATGATTGCACTTACTCTCCTTCAAAGTTTTGCAAGAAATAGATGATGTCAAGAAGCAATTAACAATGATACTGGGCCTGACTTGCTACTCAATGGACTACAAGGCTGAGTTTCTTCCTGTATGTTCTATGCTTTACCTTCATGGAGTCAGAACTCCAGAATCACTAGTATGTGGTGTGGAAAGGATCTCAGGAGGAGGGACATGCTCATAACTCATGGCCTTGAGTCAGGTCAGATGTTAGCTAATGTTAGCTTGAGTCAGGTCAGATGTTCCAGGCCCCCTGACACACTGGGAACGGAGGAGGGATCAGCAGGACCATTGCCAGCTCTTCTAAATTCACTGAGACCCTTCATGTAGGGAGAAGGGGCCACCAACTAGTACTCATCCTGTGCCAGCTAAATGGATACCCTGTGGGAGACATTCCACATAGGTGACCTTATCTCTGTAATAACTGAGTTGGGTGCAATTGTTCCCAGTTGGCAGAAGAGGGCACTATTGCCCAGAAATAGAAGTAATTACCCACCTTCGTGCAACTAATAATAAAAGAACCGGGGTTAAAGTGCTGTCTGGGATAGTTGGAAATCCACGCACTTATACCCTGCCCATGGGTCCACCCTGTCTCAGGGCCTCGGTTTTAGGATTCTTGCTCTATATCTTAGAGATGGAATAGAGAACTGAGTAAGTGTCTGAACCATGGATTCAGATGGCCTTTGTTGAATCCTCATATCTAGCTATGGAGCTTGGTACAAGGGATTTAAGTAATTTTGGCTAATGGCCCTCATTGAAAAATTATGGGAAAATGTTGCACCACCTCATAGGAGTGTTATGATGAAAAAAAAATATTCACATAAGATCCAGCACAACACCTTATGTAGATCAAGCTCTCAGCCAGTGTCAGTTCATGTATTAGTTACCAGCAAGGGCTAAAACTCAAAAATACTCTAGAAGCAACTTGACATCAAGTTTCTGCAATTATTACACACAAAATCTACACAACTGGGCAAAGCCCACCTTTGAAATAATTTGCAACCTATCAGTTCATCCTCTCATTTAGAGTCATCTTACACCAAAACCAGCATTTAATGTGTTAAGATGACTCTTCGGGAACGATGGATTTACTTAAAATATGCAGTCTATTCTGCAATATCCAGACATTTTGTTTTTTCTACGTTGTATCAAGGAAGTCCAAAAGTTAAGTTTATCCAGAGGGAAAAGAGTGCTGTAACATGACACAAAGGCAGACAAAGACAGAACTTACCGCTTTCACCTTCCAGACATGCCTTTGTAGAATTAGTATCTAGGAGAAAGGAGAGCAGGTATTAATCAATTGTATTGTCAGTCATACATAAATATTATTAGACAGTGGCACATATGTGGTTAACTATGTGTGCGTTAATATGCATGTATATATAATAGAAGATCTGCTAACACAGACAGGAGAGATACTCTGATTAAATGTATGAACACCACAGTTTCAGGAATAATTGACTTTTTCTTAACATTAACCAAGGAAGTTCAAGAGGTAATTGATCAGGTAAAAATTCATGCTTTCTGCTGCTGCTGCTAAGTCGCTTCAGTCGTGTCCGACTCTGTGCAACCCCAGAGACGGCAGCCCACCAGGCTCCCCTGTCCCTGGATTCTCCAGGCAAGAACACTAGAGTGGGTTGCCATTTCCTTCTCCAATGCATGAAAGTGAAAAGTGGAAGTGAAGTCGCTCAGTCATGTCCGACTCATGCTTTCTAAAATATATATATATTATACATATGTATATATGTATACTAAAGTTTTACTACTACATTTGATAAAGGCTTGAGAAAGAACATCAAAAAAAAAAAAGAAGAGATGGAGAAATTGGAAAACAAAAACTAAACGAAGT
>NW_011495076.1:13561433-13562573 GCF_000754665.1 Bison bison bison | reverse complement strand
TACAATAACTTTTCTACTATGCTTGACAAAGGTTTGATAAAGAACACCAAAAAAAAAAAAGAAGAGATGGAGAAATTGGAAAACATAAACTAAATGAAACGGGAGCACTGAATATGAAATACAATAAGTGAAACAAACTAGATAAACGTAAAAGATCCTCATATAGTCCAGTTGCTTTTAAACACGCTTGCTTTTTAGAAACATATCTGGAACTCTGGCAAAAAAAAGCAGTACCTGGGCATTTGTATTTTTCAAAAAATTCCAAGTTAATTCTAATACACATCTGGATTTTAAAAAGTGTTTACAGGTTTTTCTATTAAATGGTAGTTTTGGTGATATAGAATTCTATTATTTTTCTGTTGACCAGTCATGATTCAACGGTATTAAGTGAGTACTAGTTAATGTTAGTGTTAGTCACTCAGTCGTGTCTGACTCTTTGCGACCCCATGGACTGTATAGCCTGCCATGTTCCTCCGTCCATAGGATTTTCCAGGCAAGAACCCTGGAGTGGGTTGCCATTTCATAATCACAATAGTGAAAGATGCTTATCAGTTTTCACAATCAATAGCCAAACAAAAAGTAAAAGAGAATTACAATAGCAAGCCATAATGGGAACATGATTAACCTAATGACATAAAACAATTACATACAGTTTGGGGGGTCAAGCAGAGTGACATGGTAAACGGGAGTGCATACATGCACATGTTTTCATCTGCCCAGCCAATCTGAATTATGACATTTTGATTTCATTTGTGTGACTTAGTTTGAATAGGATGCTAGATTTCTAATTAAAAAAAAGTAGATATGCAACAAGAAATAGATGTTTACTATTTAGCACAAGGAGCTATAGTCACTATCTTGTAAAAACCTATAACAAAAAATAATTTCAAAAGTAATATATGTGTATAAGTGATTGACAAAAAAATTCTATTTTTAGAAATTTGGTAATGTTTAGTGAAAAAGTTGGCTTAAAGCTCAACATTCAGAAAACAAAGATCGTGGCATCCGGTCCCATCACTTCATGGGAAATAGATGGGGAAACAGTGGAAACAGTGTCAGACTTTATTTTTTGGGGCTCCAAAATCACTGCAGATGGTGACTGCAGCCATGAAATTAAAAGATGCTTACTCCTTGGAAGGA
>NW_011495076.1:13559166-13561333 GCF_000754665.1 Bison bison bison | reverse complement strand
ATTGGGGGCAGGAGGAGAAGGGGACGACAGAGGATGAGATGGCCGGATGGCCTCACTGACTCGATGGACGTGAGTCTCAGTGAACTCTGGGAGTCGGTGATGGACAGGGAGGCCTGGCGTACTGCGATTCATGGGGTCTCGAAGAGTCGGACACGACTGAGCGACTGAACTGAACTGAATGTTTATCTTTGTCAGTTTTTCTAAATGGCCTGTGGATATCTAATAACAATGTATGAGATACAAAATGTTAAATATATTTGTATAGGATATGAGATTAAGATAAATTAATATAAATAGAAATCTATTATATTTGAATTATTAATGACATCATTCAAGATGCTCCCATTTTTATTTTTTCTGCGCTTTGATAAAATATTCTCAGAGAAATGTTAATATGTCTCATTATGATTATATGTTTTTTTCTTTTCCCTTATATTTCTCCTGATTTTTGCTTTAGGTATCTTTGTTTCTTTGTTGTTAGGTGTCTGTTTATGATGTCTATTTCTTTGTGAATTGTACCTGTTTTTTGGTATCATTTTTTTTGAATTGTACTTGTTTTTTGAATTGCATCATTCAAAATATTCATCTTTGTTACATTTAAAAATAGATAACATTTTTTAGAAAGGTAATTGATCAGGAAGGAAAAAAGTGCTATAGGATGTCTTAAAGGCAAACATAAGCAAAACTTACCACTTCCATCTTTCAGACAAGCTTTTTTAGAACCAGTATCTGTAACTTATAAAAGCAAAGGAAGCAAGTATTAATCAACTGTCCACACTCATTATTTTACAGTCAGTGCATATTATGTATAATATGGTGTCTGTGAATATATACATACACATATGTATATAATCTATTGACAGATGACAGCAGAGATGATCAGTAAAACTATAACAATAATGAGCCCCACAATTTCAGATAATTGGTCTTTTCCACTTTAAAACAGAGAAATTCAACAGAAAGAAAGAAAAACTAAAACATGACATAAAGATAAATCTGTACAAAAACTTACTGCTTTCATCAGTCAAACAATCATTTGGAGGCTCAGTAGTAGGGACAAGTGAGGTGACAACTACAAGAAATGAGAACAAGTATTAATGAATTATCTGTGCCCATTATTTGATACTGTGAGTATGTTTCAGCAGTAAAGAATCCACCTGCAAGGCAGTAGTCACAGGAGACACAGGTTTGGTACCTGGGTCAGGAAGATCCCCTGGAGGAGGGCACAGCAACCCATTCTGATAGTCTTGCCTGGAGAACCCCATGGACAGAGAAGCCCGGTGGGCTACAGTCCATGGGGTTGCAAAGATTTGGACACGACTGAAGCGACTTTGCACACATGCACATATGTTTATACGTGTATGTATATTGCAATAAATATGTATGTGTAATATACATATATTCCCTTGCTGCTGCTAAGTTGCTTCAGTCGTGTCTGACTCTGTGCGACCCCATACACGGCAGCCCACCAGGCTCCCCTGTCCCTGGATTCTCCAAGCAAGAACACTGGAGTGGGTTGCCATTTCCTTCTCCAAGGCATGAAAGTGAAAAGTGGAAGTGAAGTTGCTCAGTCATGTCCGACTCATGCTTTCTAAAATATATATATATTATATATATATATGTATACAATAACTTTTCTACTATGCTTGACAAAGGCTTGATAAAGAACATCAAAAAAAAAAAAAAGATGGAGAAATTGGAAAACATAAACTAAATGAAATGGGAGCACCGAATATGAAATAGAAAAAGTGAAACAAACTAGATAAAAGTAAAAGATTCTCATATAGTTCAGTTGCTTTTAAACATGGTTGCTTATTAGAAACATATCTGGAGCTCTGGCGAAAAAAAAAGCAATCCCTGGGCATTTGTATTTTTCAAAAAATTCCAAGTTAATTCTAATACACATCTGGATTTTAAAAAGTGTTTACAGGTTTTTCTATTAAATGGTAGTTTTGGTGATATAGAATTCTATTATTTTTCTGTTGACCAGTCATGATTCAACGGTATTAAGTGAGTACTAGTTAATGTTAGTGTTAGTCACTCAGTCGTGTCTGACTCTTTGTGACCCCATGGACTGTATAGCCTGCCATGTTCCTCCGTCCATAGGATTTTCCAGGCAAGAACCCTGGAGTGGGTTGCCATTTCATAATCACAATAGTGAAAGATG
>NW_011495076.1:13557175-13559066 GCF_000754665.1 Bison bison bison | reverse complement strand
GGCAACCCACTCCAGTATCTTGCCTGGAGAATCCCAGGGACAGGGGAGCCTGGTGGGCTGCCGTCTATGGGGTTGCACAGAGTCGGACACGACTGAAGCGACTCAGCAGCAGCAGCAGCAGTATATTGCAATATATACGTATGTGTAATATACATATATTCCCTTACAATGACTTTATTCACTAAAAGATAAACAAACCTCTTATTAACATGCATTGGTTGAGGCAGAAACAATAAAGTATTAAAGTTTTATAATCAACTCTATGTGTTTAAGTTCTCTTTCTCAGTGAAGGTTGGTCAAAAACTAGGACCAGATTAGATTTATTTCTCTGTAAAATCATTTCATTAATATGTACTTCATGTTATATTCTTAGCTTTTATCAAAAACAAAACAATTTTAAGAAACAGCATTGGAAGTTTGCTATAGAATAACATTAACCGAAATGCCATCATTAGCTTTACAGCCATTAGAAACCCTTGGAATGCATTTGTTTCAGAATTGTGTTCAGGTAAAACACATTATGAACTGGAATATCTCTCTAATATGGTAACTGTCACAATGAAACTTATATACTTATTTTTTTCTCATTACAAGAAAAAAGTACTAAAACCTAGTACTTTTAGTGTCCTTAAGTAGGACTCTTAAGGCCACAATTACATTAAACTGCAAATTTGCTTCTGTTCTATTAGAATAAAAATTAAGATTTAGAGCTTTTTTGTAATTTTATTTTTAATTAGTTTTAGAAGAGGATATAAATGGATTTTATGAATATATGAATAGGTACAGCCATGTCATATTTTGGAAAGCAAGTGTTTTCTCTGATGTTATTTCATTGGTTCTTCATTGCAGCCCCAGGACAAAACCAAGACAAGTGTTCAAACCTGATTTGATCATTGGATAAACTAAGAATCGGAGAAGATAAAGACTTACTTCAGAAATTCGGACTGGGGCATAGCAAACATCTATGCACATTTTATGTGCTTGGTTCCCACGGCTTTAAAAAGGTTTCCTGCTGCTGCTGCTGTGAAGTCACTTCAGTCATGTCTGACCCCATGGACGTCAGCCCACCAGGCTCCCCCGTCCCTGGGATTTTCCAGGCAAGAACACTGGAGTGGGTTGCCATTTTCTTCTCCAATGCATGAAAGTGAAAAGTGAAAGTGAAGTCGTTCAGTCGTGTCTGACTCTTAGCAACCCCACGGACTGCAGCCTACCAAGCTCCTCCATCCATGGGATTTTCCAGGCAGGAGTACTGGAGTGGGGTGCCATTGCCTTCTCTGAAAAAGGTTTCCTAGCCACAGGGAAAAGAACAAAATGATTCCTTCTGATGGGAGCTTTGGAGCCTTTGGTCTGTTAGGTGAACATGCAGGACATTAAATCCTGAGTCCAGGGAGTAAGGACCACTGCCAGGGCCGAGGCACATCCCAGCTCTCTGCCCACACTGCATGGACATGTCCAGCATCTGCTCATGGGGGCTGCTTTGAGATGTCATGCCTGGATCACAAGTGACCCTAAGTCATCAAGGAAAGTGTATATTCTCTTGACTGTAATGCATCCTCCTTGGGCAGTAATTCACCCCAGTGTGTCCATCCGTACATCCCTCCAGACCTGGCATGTGCTAGGGCTGCAATAAAACTATCTTGAAAGACCTTTTCTAATAGCAAGAAATGCATTCATTATGTAATGGGAGTAAGTTTGTACACTTTAGCATCACCCAATCTTTGATTACAATTTTATCTTATAGTGGTATGTAAAATACAAATTTACAAAAACCTAAGAACCTTAAAAAACCACCTGGTACAAATTATTCTTTTGCTGAGCTGCAATTTGGCTCCCTTATACAAAGACCATTTTGTCATTTAATAACTCATTGCTTTGGAATTGTAAAGGAGAA
>NW_011495076.1:13540868-13557075 GCF_000754665.1 Bison bison bison | reverse complement strand
TACAAAAACTTACTGCTTTCATCGGTCAAACAATCATTTGGAGGCTCAGTAGTAGGAGGCTCAGTAGTAGGAGGCTCAGTAGTAGGAGGCTTAGTAGTAGGAGGCTCAGTAGTAGGGACAAGTGAGGTGACAACTACAAGAAATGAGAACAAGTATTAATGAATTATCTGTGCCCATTATTTGATACTGTGAGTATGTTTCAGCAGTAAAGAATCCACCTGCAGGGCAGTAGTCACAGGAGACACAGGTTTGGTGCCTGGGTCAGGAAGATCCCCTGGAGCGGGCACAGCAACCCATTCTGATAGTCTTGCCTGGAGACCCCCATGGACAGAGAAGCCCGGTGGGCTACAGTCCATGGGGTTGCAAAGATTTGGACATGACTGAAGCGACTTCGCACACATGCACATATGTTTATACGTGTATGTATATTGCAATAAATATGTATGTGTAATATACCTATATTCCCTTTCTGCTGCTAAGTTGCTTCAGTCGTGTCCGACTCTGTGCGACCCCATACACAGCAGCCCACCAGGCTCCCCTGTCCCTGGGATTCTCCAGTCAAGGACACTGGAGTGGGTTATATATTCCCTTACAATTACTTTATTCACTAAAAGATAAACAAACCTCTTATTAACATGCACTGGTTGAGGCAGAAACAATAAAGTAATAAAGTTTTATAATAAACTCTATGTGTTTATTATAAGTTCTCTTTCTCAGTGAAGGTTGGTCAAAAACTAGGACCAGATTAGATTTATTTCTCTGTAAAATCATTTCATTAATATGTACTTCATGTTATATTCTTAGCTTTTATCAAAAACAGAACAATTTCAAGAAACAGCATTGGAAATTTGCTATAGAATAACATTAACCGAAATGCCATCATTAGCTTTACAGCCATTAGAAACCCTTGGAATGCATTTGTTTCAGAATTGTGTTCAGGTAAAACACATTATGAACTGGAATATCTCTTAATATGGTAACTGTCACAATGAAACTTATATACTTTTTTTCTCATCACACACAAAAATTATAACCTAGTACTTTTAGTGTCCTTAAGTAGGACATTTAAAGCCATGATTACATTACACTGCAAATTTGCTTCTTTTCTATTAGAATAAAAATTAAGATTTAGAGCTTTTTTGTAATTTTATTTTTAATTAGTTTTAGAAGAGGATATCAATGGATATGATAAATATATGAATAGGTACAGCCATGTCATATTTTGGAAAGCAAGTGTTTTCTCTGATGTTATTTCACTTGTTCTTCATTGCAGCCCCAGGACAAAACCAAGTGTTCAAACCTGATTTGATCATTGGATAGACTAAGAATCAGAGAAGATAAAGACTTACTTCAGAAATTCAGACTGGTGCATAGCAAACATCTATGCACATTTTATGTGCTTGGGTGCCATTGCCTTCTCTGAAAAAGGTTTCCTAGCCACAGGGAAAAGAACAAAATGATTCCTTCTGATGGGAGCTTTGGAGCCTTTGGTCTGTTAGGTGAACATGCAGGACATTAAATCCTGAGTCCAGGGAGTACAGGACCACTGCCAGGGCCGAGGCACATCCCAGCTCTCTGCCCACACTGCATGGACATGTCCAGCATCTGCTCACAGGGGCTGCTTTGAGATGTCATGCCTGGATCACAGGTGACCCTAAGTCATCAAGGAAAGTGTGTATATTCTCTTGACTGTAATGCATCCTCCTTGGGCAGTAATTCACCCCAGTGTGTCCATCCGTACATCCCTCCAGACCTTGCATGTGCTAGGGCTGCAATAAAACTATCTTGAAAGACCTTTTCTAATAGCAGGAAATGCATTCATTATGTAAATGGGATTAAGTTTGTACACTTTAGCATCACCCAATCTTTGATTACAAATTTTATCTTATAGTGGTATGTAAAATACAAATTTCAAAAACCTAAGCCCTTAAAAAACCACCTGGTCAAATTATTCTTTTTGCTGAGCTGCAATTTGGCTCCCTTATACAAAGACCATTTTGTCATTTAATAACTCATTGCTTTGGAATTGTAAAGGAGAACTGAATTGAGAATGACTTTGCCTGCTGAAGGACATTCCTGAAAGATGTAGAAGTGTTATTATTTCCTGACCAACCAAGATCCCCAACAGTGAAGATCTGTTGTGTGCTAAGTTGCTCGATGCTTTCACATATGTTGTTTCATTTAATCCATACAACAACTCTAACACTTAAACACCATATGATCTTAATATTTTGGAAGATGAAACTGAGGGTGAGAGAAGTAAAATTTTTTCTTTTCTATGTTTCAAGGCCTATCCTATTTTAATCCTATGGGGAGATAGCTACCATTAAATGAAACATCATTTTATCAAGACATATTTGTTTGTTTTTCATTAACACTTAGCCGGAAAGGTGGGTATTACCTTTGAAAAACAGTATTTTGGGAGGTTATATTTACATTTATATTCACTTACCTTCTTTTATTGAAGGAAAAATAATCTCTTGATCAATTCCTCCTATATTTTTCTTGTGTTTGACAACACATACATGTTGTTTATCCATAGAGTTTTCGGTCACGGTCAGCCAGCTGAACTTCATGTATGTGTCCTTGGTCTTCATGGTATTTCCCTGCTGGGATGGCAGAGCTCTTTTGTCATTTTTTGCTCTCCAAGAAACTGTAATAACATCAGGGAAAAATTTCTCCAGGAGACAAAGATATGTTCCAGCATTATCATGGTTGATTTCAGCAATTGAAGGAAGAAAAACAGTGGGCTTGGGGGAAGTGTCTGCCTCGAGGTTTCTCTCTGTAGGGGAATATGGAATAGTAATGAAAAAGAATGGTTAAAGAAACACCAACATGTTGTGGCTTGGAAAAACCTAGTGAGTAGTAAAAGAACAGAAGGCTGCTGCTCACTATGGCCTTGCATCCACAGTACGTTGTTAGGTGCTTGCTGCTGCTGCTGCTGCTAAGTCGCTTCAGTTGTGTCTGACTCTGCGTGACCCCATAGAAGGCAGCCCACCAGGCTCCCCGGTCCCTGGGATTCTCCAGGCAAGAACACTGGAGTGGATTGCCATTTCCTTCTCCAATGCATGAAAGTGAAAAGTGAAAGTGAACTCGCTCAGTCGTATCCAAATCTTCGAGACCCCATGGATTGCAGCCTACCAGGCTTCTCCGTCCATGGGATTTTCCAGGCAAGGGTACTGGAGTGGGGTGCCACTGCCCTGTCCCTAGGTGCTTAGTAGTGTTCTATTTTTAATGGCAAGAGAAGTTCAAGACTTCATGGAACTTGCCCAAAGTCACAGCTGTTAAGTAGCAGAGCTGGATTATAACTTGACCTTCACTTTTTCTCCATATGCATAGATGGAGTGCATCTTGTGTGCATGCCAAGTCGCTTCAGTCGTATCTGACTCTTTATGACCTAATGACTATAGCCTGCCAGTCTCCTCTGTCCATGGGATTATGACTTTTAAATATCCCATATAAATACCCCCCATCAAGACTTCCAACATTCATGAACATGTTTATTGATTGAATCCATGCTTCCTACAGTGGAAATGTGGAGTCCCAATCACTGGACTGCCAGGGAAGTCCCCAATTGATCTTTAAAAATCTCTTTTGTTCTGTAATACTGGAGCCTGTTTTGAAGTAGATGGGTGGGTGGTGGGATTAGGGGCGGCGGGGGCAATTGGGTATGATGGTTTCTGTATTGGTGAAAATCTTTGCTAGTTTCTAAACTACTTCCCTTTCCCATCCTGTATTTTGCAATTTATGCTCTCTTTGTCCAAATAACACATTCTCATATTCTACAACTCTGTGGAATCTCACTCTTCATTTAACTGATTCTGGAATGAATCATAAAAATAAATACCCAGAGAAAATTTATTGGTTTTACAAAGCAATATAGTTACTTTTGAGAATGGGAATCAACACCCATGTGTACTTGACATGTGTACTGTGAAGTTGAACTTTGAGCTCCAGATGTGGATCCCATGCCCGATTCTGAAGTGAGGAAATTCTCTTTATTTCTCATTTTATATGACCTCTCAATTTTATACCTGAACCACTCCAGATTTTGGAGTAGAGCAGCATGTTATTTATAGTGCCTTGATTGTATAACGGTACCTCCAAAACTTCTATTAAAAATGTATTATTAATCCCAGACTCCTAATTTGGGATTAGCAGATACACACTATTGTATATAAAATAGATAAACAATAAGAACCTACTATGTAGAACAGAAAAGTATATGAAATATCTTGTAATAACCTTTAATGGAAAAGAATCTGAAAAATAATACACACACACACACACAAACTGAATCACTTTGCTGTACACCTGTAAATAACCCAACATTGTGAACTAACTATACTTTCATGTAAAAAATATGTATTTTCAGAAAGGCTCTTATACTAAACTTATCAAGTAATCTACTTAGAATTTTTCCAAATTCAGAAAATGTTCACAACAGCATATTTTATTTTGGAATTTCATCTGAAATTTTAGCTTGAGTAATAATACACAATATTCTGGCTCTCAGTGTTTTCCCTATAATTTGAATTTGCCCCCTAAGGCTGCTGAACTGCTTTACTGCCAGTTTTCTTTTTTTCCACCAGCTGCATGAAGTATATATCCTGACTAGGGATGGAACCTGTGCCACCTGCATTGGAAGGTGGAGTCTTAGTCACTGGACCACTGGGAGAGTCCTTCAGGGGAAATATCTTAAGAAGGGAGAAATTGGACTTCTCATCTGAGAAGAAAAGACAATTCTTGGGAACTTCTGCCTGTGCAGCACAGTTCCTGGTTTTTCTTCTAAATCAGTAAGCAGACAGGGTTGATTTTTCACTCATATTGTAAATAAAGTTGGGTTGTACTGTGCTATTTTAATTTTATACATCTTGCTTTTAGTACAAGTGGTATTTTACACATTATAAAAGCAAGAGACTGTATTTCTCCAACCATATACTTTGTTGATAGTGATTTAGGTCTTCCCTCTTTTTACCCCCTCTCATTTTTCTTTTACAAACTAAATAATTGAAGCTCTTTCACACTTAAATAAGAATTTTTAATTCATGAGATTTCTATCTATATTTAATTGACTTCACTTCTTGATCATTTTCTTTATAAATTAAAACTTTTTTCTGATAAGTATGAGCATGAAGCCCAAGCTTACTGGTTATATATTTTAGAGCCAATAAATGTTGTTGTTAGAAATGATATCAATTAAATTAAAGGATTAAGATTTAAAGCACATAGAACAACAGGACATATAAAAAATAAACATTTTAATCTCATTTTTTCTTGCCATGTATCAAAGTCTGCTAAAGAGAGACAGATACCTTCCAATTCAATTTTATGCGTGTGAGGGAACCATAAGATAACTTTCCATTTGTTAATAGTACAGCTGCATCCCCTGAAGAATTTCAATTCATCAACAGTTAGGCTACCAACACTCTGCCTCTTGGATGCAATTTTCCCTTTACATTTGAATAAACACCTATCCAACACATATGACGTGTTAGCCAACAAAACGTATAGTGCTCAGTTGTGTCCAACTCTTTGCAAGCCTGCCTGGCTCCTCTGTCCACGGGCTTATCCAGACACGAATACTGATGCATTAGACAATGTGCTAAATACTTCATCACACAGTCTCATTTAATTCTCATACACCCCCTGCTGGATAATACCGTTATACTATTTTACAGATAGTCCAGAGAATAACGTCCATGTTCATATACATAGTTAGTGGTGGATCGGAAGTTCGAGGTCACCCTGACTCCAAAGCCCACTTTCTTTGGAAATACCCCTTCAGCATCAGGAAAGGAGATATGTTAACTCATAAAACTTACCTGTAATGACAAACTTCAACCCTGGGCCAAATACTTTCATGATGATTATGTACATTATACATGAGCCCTTTATAGAAGTCCACACAGACACAAAGCCAAATTTTTTATAATATTTGTACAGTGTTGTCTATGCTCTCCTTTACTATGTGAATTTGTTGTAAAATCTCTCCTAAATCTCTACATCTAATTCCCATCCACTTTCATTTTTGGTAAATATAATTCCTATTTAATTATTTCTTACCTTCCCTCTATTACCTTGAAAAAAAATTATATTCTTCTGATACCTACCTGTGACAATGAGTTTTGCTCCAACATTGAAGTTTTTTAAGTAACTATTCCACAGTGATTCAAGTCATATCAAAAACTTTAGACTAATTAGCTTCTCTGATTTCTTCAAATTCTAGTAGAACTATGATGACTTGGAATTCAAGACACTAGTCTTCTGGTCCTGGTTCATTTTGCTCCTAACAAGCTCTGGGGTTGAGCAAATCAAGTAAACTAACGCCTTGGGTACCTTATTTATTTGAAAATGACCTTGCTACTGTTAAGTCAAATGAACATCCTTATTAGTGTTTTGGTGAGCTCAAAATGAAACAAGATCTGAAAAGTCATTTGCGTAAAAATTATATAGAGGTAAGAGATTGTAAATATTACTATATTATCATTGATATTATTATTAGTATTTTTATTTGTGATAATTGTGTGGTCCAACATGACATTTTAATATCATGAGAGCAAATCTTGCCTATCTGATGGGAATTCAGTATCTGGGGTTTACAAGTAGATCCATAGCAACTGATGACTTGTTTGCATTCCTCTGTGTTTTGATATGTCTGGGATTCTCCAAGCCTGTATCACAGCTTTTCACACACCCAGTTAATAGGCAGTCATTTGTTCTGTCGTATTTGCTGCATTTCCAGGGTGAACAAAATCAAAGGGAACATTGGCTAAAGCCTAATATATGCAGCCAGTATATGGAACATCACTTCTGCTGTCCACAACAAATGGCTTTTTCCCCAACAACAGCGCAATCTATGGGTATCTCAAGATTTTACCAGAAATTTCAGCTTCAAAAAATCTATCCAGTTCATGCCCAAAGTTCAGCTTGCAGCTCCAGGTATGGGCCTTATGACAAATGACCACAAAAATGGCAGGATGCCTGGTACTCAAATTCTCCTTTGTTAAGTTGGATTGCCTCATCTTATCAGCTGAGGGTCACCATTCATGAATGACATTACATTTTGGTGCCCATTGCATTGATGCATTGGGAGCATAAACATATTTGTTTGAAGACCATTTCTTCCATTTTAAAACTGGATATTGAAGGCAATGTCCCTTTTTTACTTCATTTTCCTACTAAAGACTTCCACATGGAAGTTCTTTTTTTTAATTTTGTGGTGGGAAAACATATTTGAAAATTTGGTGTGCTTATTTTAGTCGGTTAATATAGCGTATCTATTCCACCACATTTTTTTCTTGCTTTATTATTTCTTGTTTTTAATTCACTTCTTTTGGATTGAGATCGAACTGACACATATTCTGAATGTTTGATAAATGCACATTCGTGTAACTTACATGATCTTTGTGAGGGAAAGAGACGTCATTTCAGTGCTATGATTAAAATCAAGAGCATTGCTGTCATATGTGAGCAGCAATACAAAGTATGAGCTACTACTAATAGTTAGTTACGGAATCCAGGTCAGGCTACAGAAGGGTAAATATTCAGGATATAAAGACATGACTTAATGTTTCAAATATCACATAATGATCCAGTCCTCTTACTTTGACAAGTCTCTACTGGATCCCAAACTTTGCCACAGTAGCTAGTCATGTGACTTTAGGCAAGTAACTAAACTTCTCTAAACCTCAGTTTCTTTATCTATAAAATGGGAATGAAAGGATTACTGGTGAAGAAAGTATAAGGCATTGAAACTACGTATCATGGTGTCTGCTGCTAAGTCACTCCAGTCGTGTCCGACTCTGCCCACCCCATAGATGGGAGCCCACCAGGCTTCCCCGTCCCTGGGATTCTCCAGACAAGAACACTGGAATGGGTTGCCATTTCCTTCTCCAATGCATGAAAGTGAAAAGTGAAAGTTAAGTCGCTCAGTCATATCCAACTCCTAGCGACCCCATGGACTGCAGTGTACCAGGCTCCTCCATCTATGGATTTTCCAGGCAAGAGTACTGGAGCGGGGTGCCATTGCCTTCTCCGATCATGGTGTCTATCCTTCAGTAAATATTAACTAATATTAAAATTCTCTTTAATGGCATGGTTTGAGGCCATTTCATCAAAATCTTCCATCCAACAAAAGATACGTTTTTAATAAGCAATAACTATTACACCAAGCTCAACAATCCAAGACGTCCTACTCTCCAGCCATGGACCATAGAAGACAGGTCTCAGGTAAGCCAGAATCTAGAATGCTTTTCCACTAGAATAGAAGCTGTTTGGTGTTGAGACTTGTTCTGTGTCTTGTTCGCCCTTCTGTCTGCAGCTCCCAGCACAGAAACTGTCCTCAATAAATATTTGCTGAGAGAATGAAAGAGCAAAGGAGAATGCCCAGCCATGAAGACACTTTCATGAACTTTGGAGCTGAAATGGCTCATTGAGCTCACAGACTGGTCCATGTCCAGACAATTCCACAAGAGATGAGATAGTTTAAATTTCCAATAATCTCAGCCTCCTTCTAAGAAGCTAGAGTAATAAGAAGTGAGATTTATCAATGTTGTATAATCATTTACTGTAAGAATTTCCTTCCACTGCTCTTAGGGATGAGATGAAAATCAGGAATATTGGTTTTGCAGGAGATTCAGGAGCACAGTATTTTATCTCAAAATATAGAGAAGAGATAGTAAGAAAAGTGTTTCTCACTTAATAGACTGCCTACAAGAAAAGGAACTTGAACTAATAACTTATACCAATGTGATGTCATAATATGCTATTTATGTTGGAATATAGAAAGATAAACGAAGCAATAAGACAGACATGTTCAGAATACTTTACTATCTAGCCTGAGTCTATTTTGTGTGTGTTTTCTAGAACACAAATTTCAACTGCTTACAAGCAGGGACAAGAATAAACCATTTGCAAGGTGATTTAGTTTCCATATACAGTGACCAATAGCTGTAAAACTACTGTTTAGATGCTGAGACCAAGAATGTGGCAGCCACATCAGGGAGAACCCAGGTTGTTTCTACAAAGCATCTCTCAGTATTTTATGACTACAGTAAGAATAGAAAAATGATACTTACCAGGAAGAGTTACTATGATGTTAGCTCCTTCTCCAAATATCTTCCTCCAGCCTGAGCTGTCACAATGGTAAAAGCTCCTACAATAATCCAGCCTTTTTCTACCTTTATAAAGTGACTAGAAGTCAAAAAACTTCATACTGGCGGTTTGATCTGAATTCTTTTGGAAGTCCTTGGATATAGGTTTCACAGCATCCAATGTTTTATAAGTTTTCCTCTGATTTGTTGTTATTATTCAGTCACTAGGATGTGTTTGACTCCTTTGCAACCCCTTGGACTGTAGCCCGCCATGGGATTTCCCAGGGAAGAATATGGGAGTGGGTTGCCATTTCCTTCTCCAGGGAATCTTCCTGACTCAGGGATCCACTGGGGAAGCCACTTTCCTCAGATAAATGGGCCCAAATATCTGCTTTCCAAAGAGTAGTAATCACTAAAAACACTGATGAAAGATGAAAAGGATAAAAACAGGAAAGAACACACCACTGACACCAGCTGGTTACCCACCTGGGTTTCTAAATTTCCAGGAACGGTATTCAAAGGATCAAGACTTTTTTTTTTTATTTCCAGGTGTTCAGTTCTGTTGAAACTGCTCAGAGTTTGCATCAGTTGAAAGGCAATTCTCTTTTCACAAACACCAGGGCTGTTTAGTGATTTGGGAATGTATTGCTAAAAGGAGGAAAACCTTCAGTAACTGAAAATGCAAATACCCCATCAGCCATCACATGTGGACCTGAGAAATGTGAACAAACGCTCCATTCATTGGGCAGCACAATTCTTTACCAAGGTAAAGGGAAATGAGAAAATAAGTCCTATGATGGCTTATTTAATATTATTTTTCCTAGGATAAAGGAAGAAATTTGCAGAATTCTCTCCGTTGAAATAAAACTTTCTTTCAACTAACACTTGAAAACAATATCCATTTCTCTGATAGTCAAAAGAAGTCTCTTTGTGGCTATTCTGTAATTTCAAGCCACTCATCTTGGGGCAGGGGGAAAGAAATTGCCAGGAGCAGCTGAGTACTCCTCTGAGCACAGATGAGCTGTCCATCTGCCAGGACGAGACAGGACAGGCTCTTACTGCCTCCATGTCTACTCCAGATGCACTTGTTCACGATCTCAGTCCCGTGAGCAATCAGTTCCTCTGCCCCAAGGATGAAAGTAAGAGGGTCATGTTGGGTAACTGTCCATTCACAGGAGCTCAGCTCACAGTCCCAACACAATGGGAGGGGATGAGAGATTCAGATGCCAATTATATTTAGATAGATTGTTTTTTTTTAATTGAGAGTTCATGGGAATTTCCTGGCAGTACAGTGGTTAGGACTCTGCACTTTTACTGCTTTTACTGGGCTCAATCTCTGGTGGGGGAAATAATATCTCATGATCCACAGTATGTTTACAGAAAAAATTGGGAATTCTAAGTCATTAGTACTTCGGGCTGTCATATACCCTTTGCATCTATTGTAGTCATGAATGATGTCCCCTCAGTTCCTTTCTGAAAACTTGTCCTGTGATTTTCCTTATTCCAAGACCATGAGCAGAATTATCGGGAGCTTCAGGAATTGTTTGTTTTTCAAAATACATGAAAGATTTAAGCAATAAAATGCAAAAGAGTAACTAAACAGTTATGCAATTAATAAGTTTTATTAAATATAAAAACAGTAAGAAGAAAGAGTATAAGGTTTTACTAAAGGGCATAAAATTAAACCTGCATAAATGGAGAGACATATGATATTCACGAAGGAAAAGCTCAATGTCATAAACATGCAAACTCTTCTTAAACTCATGTGTATAAATAGACTAATTCCAATGAGACTTAAGGTGACATTTTATTTTTTTGTTCCATGTTGTAAAGATTGGGGCTGAGCTAGTTATGTTTACTTTAAATTGATATAAAATGTAAATATAAAATAATTTTAAAATTTTTATTAAAATAATTATTTTAAATAACTAATTTGGCATAGCAGCTCTTAACCCTTATTGCAAAGTTACTGACATAACATGATAATGGAGTAAGAATACTGAGACACAAATAAAACACAAATCCTCCAAGCATATGTTAATATAAAAATATAATTAAGGCATTTTTAATTGTAGGGAAATGATAGATTGTCTTAAAACTAGTTATGAACTATTAATTATATGTTGGAAGAAAAAATAGCTCTCTATCAAATACCATAAAGGTTAGGTTTGTATTAAAAGGCATCTAAAGTGTGAGTTATAAAGAACAATGAATGAAGGTCACTCAGTCGGGTCTGACTCTTGCGACCCCATGGACTGTAGCACACGAGGTTCCTCTGTCCATAGGATTCTCCAGGCAAGAATACTGGAGTGGGTTGCCATTTCCTTCTCCACGGGATCTTCCTGACCTAGGAATCAAACCCGAGTCTCTTGCATTGCAGGCAGATTCTTGACTGAGCTATGAGTAGGGGACTAACTGAGTCCTCGGGCAGAAAATCTTGCAATGTGAAGAGCACAGGAGACACCTTTACTTAATGTTTAATTTTTAAGAAGGAGAAATTTGGAGAATTTTTTTCTCTTTTTTTAAAATTGAAGCATAGTTGATTTACAATTTGTGGCAATCTCTGCTGTATAGCAAAGTGACTTGGTTTTACACGTATATATGTTCTTTTTTTTTCAACATTGTTTTCCATTATGATTCATCCCAGGATATTAGATGTAGTTCCTGGTGCAATACAGTAGGATCTTGTTGTTTATCGATTCTAAATGTAATAGTTTACATCTGCCAACTCCAACGGAAAAGGCAATGGCAATCCACTCCAGTACTCTTGCCTGGAAAATCCCATGGGCGGAGGAGCCTGGTAGGCTGCAGCCCATGGGTGCGAAGAGTCGGACACGACTGAGCAACTTCACTTTCATTTTCCCTTTCCACTTTCATGCATCGGAGAAGGAAATGGCAACCCACTCCAGTGTTCTTTCCTGGAGAATCCCAGGGACGGGGGAGCCTGGTGGGCTGCCGTCTATGGGGTCGCACAGAGTCCGACACGACTGAAGTGACTTAGCAGCAGCCAACTCCAAATTCCTAGTCCATCCCTCTTCTCCTCTTCCTCCCTGTTGGCAACCACATGTCTGATCTGTATGTCTATGAGTCTGTTTCTGTTTCAAAGATAGATTTATTTGTGTTGTATTTTAGATTCCACATATAAGTAATATCATATGGTATTTGTCTTTCTTTTTCTGACTTACTTCACTCAATCTCTAGTTG
The DNA here is from genome assembly GCF_000754665.1 of Bison bison bison. Taxonomy (NCBI): domain Eukaryota; kingdom Metazoa; phylum Chordata; class Mammalia; order Artiodactyla; family Bovidae; genus Bison; species Bison bison. The sequence goes on along the minus strand of NW_011495076.1, from coordinate 13,544,776 downwards.
TATCCATGTTGCTGCAAATTGCAGTGTTTTGTTCTTCTTATGGCTAAGTAGTATTCCACTATAGATATGTACCACATCTTCCTTATCCATTCATCTGTCAATGGATATTTAGGCTGTTTCCATGTTCTGGTTGTTGTGAATAGTGCTGCTATGAACAGAGGGGTGCAGGCACTATTCAGATGACTGTTTTGTCCTGGTATATGGCCTGGAGTGGGCTTGCTAGGTCATACGGTAATTCTATTTTTAATTTTCTGGGAGACCTCCATACTGTTTTCCATAGTGGTTGCACCAATTTACATTCTCACTGACAGTGTATTAAGATTCCCTTTTCTTCACACCCTTTGCAGCATGTGTTATTTGCAGACATTTTAATGATAGCCATTCTGACTGGCATGAAGTTACACATTGTTGTAGATTTGATTTGCATTTCTCTAATAATTAGTGATGTTGGGCATCTTTTCATGTGCCTAGTGGCCATCTGTATATCTTCTTTGAGGAAATGTCTATTAAGGTGTTCAGCTCACTTTGCCTCTGGGTTGTTTGTTTTTTGTTTTTGTTGTATGATCTGTTTACATATTTTGGAAATTAAGCTCTTGTTGGTCACATCATTTATAAATAGTTTCTCCAATTCTATTGGTTGTCTTTTTTTATGGTTTATTTTGATGTGAGAAAGCTTGTAAGTCTGACTAGGTCCCATTTGTTTATTTTTGTTTTTATTTCTATTGCCTTCAGAGACTGACCTAAGAAAACATTGGTATGAGTTATGTCAGAGAATGTTTTGCCTATGTTTTCTTCTAGGAAAGGTATGGTGTCATGTTTTATGTTTAAATCTTTAAGCCATTATGAGTTTATTTTTGTGTATGGGGTGAGAGTGTGTTCTAACTTCATTGATTTATGTGCATCTGTCCAACTTTCCCAGCACCACTTGCTGAAGAGACTTTTCCCCCCTGTTTTTATATTCTTGCTGGAGAACTTGTACTTTTTAGAACATTTCTAGGAATGTATTCATTTCTTCTAGGCAGTCTATTTTCTTGCCATGTATTGAGTAACTATTTGTAGTAGTGAGTTACTGCTGTTTGTATTTTGGTGGTATCAGCTGTTAACTTCTTCTAATTTCATGTCTAATTTTGTATCTTTGAGTTCTCTCTTTCTCTCTCTCTTTTTTTTTTTTCCTGATGAGTTTGGCTAAAGGTTTACCAATTTGTTTGTCTTTTCAAATAACCAGCTCTTGGTGTATTGATCTTTTCTATGATGTTTTTAGTCTCTATTTTACTTTACTCTGATTTTTATTCTCTTTCATTTACCTTTGGTTTTATTTGCTCTTTTTCCTAGTTCTTTTAGGTGTAAGATTAGGCTGTTTGTTTGAGGTTTTTCTTGTATCTTGAGGTAGGCTTGTATCACTATAAACTTCTCTCTTAGAACAGCTTTTGCTGTATACCACAGATTTTTTTTGTATGCTGTTTTCCCGTTTTCATTGTCTTCAAGGATTGTTTATTTCCTCTGATTTCTTCAGTCACACCTGGGTTGTGTACAGCATACTGCTTATCCTACATGTGTCTTTGTTTCTCATACATACAATGTCTCTACCTCTGGCTGTGTCCTTAGAGAAAATGACCTGAATAAACAGAGACAGAGAATGGAAACTGAGGGAGGGATCATAAGGGTTCTGTGAGTACATGGAAAAGTAGTTATCACAAAGTGCAAAGAAAAACAGTGATATAATAATGAGTCAGTAATTGGGGGAGAAATTGGATCTCCACACTAAGATTGCTACCTTACACCCATACACAAAAATTCAAAACAAAGTGGATCAAGGAATCAAAAGGCCAAAACGAAGTCTTAACACCATTGGAAAAGTATAAACGAAAATATGTTTATGCTTCAGGCTTTCCTAAAGCTGCAAATAGTTACAGTATGTGGTTGCTGATACAGTAGAGCAAGCTAAAGCCAGTGCATTTACTATCCAATTCCTTGCTGTCTGCAGTCACTGAACTAAGAAGAATCTGAAGCTTTGACTTGTGGTGTGAGACCGTTTTTTGTTTTGTTTTGTTTTTATTCCGAGATTCTGATAGAGAAATGTGATGACCTGGAGAGCAGCAGCACCCAGGATGCAACAAGACAGATGGGGCTTTGGGGTTGGGGATAAGACCATGAACACTATTCTAGTAGGCATTCCTGTGCTAGTGCAGCAAGACTTACAAATCAACTTGAAGAAGAATCACTAGGAGTCTATCAAAAAATGCACATTTTCAGCCTTCGTTCCGTGATTCTGATTCACTCTGTTGAGTGCCACCCAGAACATGCACTTTTATTCCAGTTCAGGTACTTCTGATGCAGGTGGTACGTGGACCACAGTTTGAGAAACACTGTTCTAGAGCTCAGACACTGGTACAGATTTGGAGGAACCATATACACGTGAGCTGACATTTCTGTATTTCAATGTCAATTTTGCTTCCTTAAACCTAGCCCAATAAGGCAGCCACAATCCTTGGCTATATAACTTTTCAATTGAAATATATACCATTCTTTGATTGTTCACCCAAAGTGTTCTTTAATTTTAATTATTGAGAAAATTATGATCTGATAAGTCTGATTCTAGTTTGGCACTTGGCCTTGTTAACGGTAGGGAGTGGGGGTAGAAAGAAGCTTTGGCTTTACTTGTTGAAGACAGTTCTGGCTGTGGGCTGAACTTCAACAGAGGGTATAAGTAGAATACAACAACGGGGCTCTCTCGTAGCTCAGTCGGTAAAGAATCTACCTGCAATAATGCAGGAGACCTGGGTTCAATTCCTGGGTCTGGAAGATCCCCTGGAGAAGGAAATGGCAACCCACTCCAATATTCTTGCCTGGAGAATTCTTGCCGTGGACAGAGGAGCCTGGCAAGCTACAGTCCAAGGGGTCTCAAGAGTTGGACACAACTTAGTGACTAAACCACCAACCACCAACACCTAAAACAATCACTTTTCCCCCTATCCTCGTTGATTATGTAAGAGAGATATCAGTTTTTTCCAAAAGATAAATTGGATACCAGCTTGAGGTTCAAGAAGTCCGAGTTTTCATTCCATCATTTCTCAGTCTTCATACTCCTGGATAATAAAGATGCTCTATTCCCAGGCATTTTCTCTGCATAATCATCAGGTGAATGGTTCAGTATTATCTAGCCTTTCCATTTTCCTCTCCTAAATATCTCCCCTCACAGATAATCCTAGGTTCTCTGTCTGTCTTAAAGAGAATATAATATGAACTCTACCAGCTTCTGGGAGAGCTGAGAATATGCTGCCTGCCAGACTGCTTGCCTATAGACTGGAGATGGAGGCCTGTTTTTAGGAAAAACTATGGCTATTGTGGGGAGGTAGAAGGTGGCCATGGAATATAAAGTTTGATTCATGGGCATTGAGTTCAGGGTTTTTCTTTGTTTAGAGTAAAAAGGAATTGGAGGAGGAAGTGAAGCAGCTGCTGATATCAGGGCTGTGATTTGCAGCCACAAGCAAAATTTCCAGTGCAGTGTACAGGAAGTCTGAACCAACGTGCTTATCCCAGATAGCACAGTAGTATATGCCGGAATCACTTGCTTGCAGATTTAGGATTGCAAATGTATAGCTCCTCCCTGTGCCCTTATAGACATGGTATTTTGTTCCACTGATTCCTGATTCAAGCACAGCCTTTGAGTTGTAGCTGTCGTAGTATAAAAGGCGTCGGGGGGCCGTCCCCTCCTCATGTTTGTACAAGTGGATATAGGTGGCCCCTTGTGTAAGATCACAAGGGAACGAAGCAGTCTCCCCAGTATTACTAGTGATTAACATCAAGTTGGAAGATACCTGCATGACTACAATGGGAAAAGCAACAAAAAATAATGAAGAGGAAGCATTAATTTCTTAGTATGACCCTCTTCCCCACAATCCACCGCC
>NW_011495076.1:13539343-13540768 GCF_000754665.1 Bison bison bison | reverse complement strand
TCCACCGCCCCACCCTCCAACATGGCCACAAAATACAGAAAAATTCCAGGAGCATCCAGGCAGCACACTTACCGGGAGCCAGGACAACCAGAAGCAGTGCTGGGGCCTGCATCCTGCCCCAGCAGTTAGCTAGACTGGGATTCTGAGCAGATGTGACAGGCAGAGAAGTCAGGGAGGATCTCTCTTAAAGACCACCAGGCTGATCCCAGAGCGGGTGGGTGCTGGGGGAGGCCTGGGGAGGAGCCTCGCCTCTCTGCACCAACCCTTTCTTGAGGGCCCCCCTGTGGCAGGCTGAGAGCTGCCATCTCCCTCACAGGAGAGGAGAGGCCTGAGCACTGAGAACTCAGAATTGAAAGCAGATGGATCAAATGCGAACTGAGGGGAGGAGAGCCATGGACCAAGCTTGCCTGTTGCCTGGTGGAGTGAGCAGTCCTAAGTGAGCAGTTCAGCATTTCAGTATTTATGCTGCTGCCACAATCTTGTCCGGTGACATCTTTATATTCCTTCCCTGAACTACCTCTCCTTTTACCCCTGTAAGCAAACTCGGAGGCAACAACCAGAGAATCCAGTAAGAACTGAACCTGCTTTATTATAAGAAAGTAAGATTGATTATGTCGGTCTACATTTGACTGTCTTTAAAATTAAATGGATGTGTGTTCATGTGTATGCATGTGTTATAAATCTATTGGAGAGAAGATTCATGTTCATCCTCAAGTAAAAGGCTGCCTCATACAGAGTGTCCAGATTTCATGAAAAAATAAGGAGCTTCACAATAGTTGGAACAAACTAAAAACATATATTTTTTCTGAAATCCAGGGACATGCAAATCAGAACTACAATGAGATATCACCTCACCCATGTCAGAATGGCTATTATTGACAAGGCTAGAAATAACGTGTTGAAGATGGGCAGAAAATAGAACCCTTGTGCACTGTTGGTGGGGATGTAAATTGGTGTAGTCGCTATGAAAAACGGTATGGAGTTTCCTCAAAAGGTTAAAAATGAAACTACCACATGATCCAGCAATTTCACTTCTGAGTGTTTATCCATAGAAAACAAAAACACTAAGAGATGCCTGCACCCATATGTTCACTGTTTAGAACAGCCAAGGCACGGAAACAAGCCAAGTGCCCATCAACAGAAGAATCAAGTACCTGTGGTGTGTGTGTATATATATACATATATATGTGCATACAATAATGTGGAAACAGTGTCAGACTTTATTTTTGGGGGCTCCAAAATCACTGCAGATGGTGACTGCAGCCATGAAATTAAAAGACGCTTACTCCTTGGAAGGAAAGTTATGACCAACCTAGATAGCATATTCAAAAGCAGAGACATAACTTTGCCAACAAAGGTCTGTCTAGTCAAGGCTATAGTTTTTCCTGTGGTCATGTGTGGATGTGAGAGTTGGACTGTGAAGAA
>NW_011495076.1:13522485-13539243 GCF_000754665.1 Bison bison bison | reverse complement strand
GCGAAGAGTTGACTCATTGGAAAAGACTCTGATGCTGGGAGGGATTGGGGGCAGGAGGAGAAGGGGACGACAGAGAATGAGATGGCTGGATGGCATCACTGCCTCGATGGACGTGAGTCTGAGTGAATTCCTGGAGTTTGTGACGGACAGGGAGGCCTGGCGTGCTGCGATTGATGGGGTCGCAAAGAGTCGGACACGACTGAGCGACTGAACTGAACTCAACTGATGTGCATATAATACCATTATGTGGCCACTAATTATGTCATGGGTTTAGACAGCTCTCCCGCCTGCTGTACAGCTCTACTCTTGACCAGTTCTTTCTCTACCATTCTGTTTCTCTAACCTCCCTCTGTTAGTCCATCTCTGTGCACAGATCTTCTCGATTTCCGATTGCTACCCCACACCTTTCTTTCCAGCTCTGACTTTCTTCCCTCTCTTTCTCTTTATCTCTCCTCTGTTTTACAATTTCCTTCCTCGTCTCTATTTCTGTCACTTTCTGTCTCTCTTCTTGCCCACCTCTACCACCTGTCTTTCCTTTTCTAGTTCTCTATTTATATTTCTTATTGATTTGACTTCTCTCTCTCTCCCTCTCCATTTTCTCTCATGATCATCCTAACTACTTTAAATTTTCCGTGATTCCAACATCTGCGATATCTCAGGATTGGCATCTGGTAACTGACGATTCTGTTACCATGTTGTGATGTTCCTGGTTCTATAAGGTAAGGACTTTGGGATGATATCCTGTGCATTTGGAATATCATGTTATGGACTTCAGGCAGTGTTTAATACTGTGGAGTGTGCTGAGTTTTTTGTCAGCCGGGCATTGGCCCAGTTGTGGAATGCTCTCGCCAGGCAGGTCCAGATGGTGCAATTTTCAGACTTTGCAGTGCTATTCACACCGCATTGTGTGTACCACCCCGAGTGGTTTCAAATCAAAATTTAAAGAATATGGTTGTGATTACATAGCCATATTTTTATAATGTGGATTTTTAAAACATTTTCCTTAAAGGTATACATCGGTGAAGAATGAAAACTACATCAGAGTCCCACATTTCTAAATAAGGGTGACTTAGTTCATTTTTGTTTATTGTAGCCAGAGTGTCTCCATGTCAGGCATGATTTAATGACAAACCCTAACTTCTGAGGGCGCCAAGGGCAGCAGTCCCGGGAGGTAGTACTGCCCTTGTCCCCACTGGCAGGGAAGACTGAGGGTGAGTGACTGGTCCAGGGTCCCACAGCTGGCAGGGGCAGGGCCAGGACTCAGGCGCCCCGTCTGTACCAGCATCCACCCTGGTCCGCACAGGACGGTCGTCTCTGGAGTGTGTTGGAGCTTCTGCGGTGACAGGTGCGGTCCAGTCACAGCAGTCGGGCTCCACGTGCCTCCAGGTCAGGGCACATTGTTCAGTCCCTTCAAATCATCAAAGGAAACATTTCAACCTCACAAATATGAGCGAATAAACAGTCAGTTGTAAAAGCTGTATTTCTGCTTAATTATTTAACCACAGAAGGAAAAGAGTAGATCTTAAAACTTCATCTCATAAGAAACAAAGATTGTGTATCTACATTCAGTGAGGGATGTTGGTTTGGTGTGGTGACCATTTCAAAATATGTACAAATATTGAATCGTTGTGTTGTGTAACTGAGCCTAATGTGATATTTTATGCCAATTTTATTTTTTAAAATACATTTGTTTAAAAAAAGAAAGGAAAAGTAGTGACTGAATGGAGTAGTTGGGGGCACTGGTATAGGGACAGACAGATGGCAGAGGCAGCCATAGTCGTGGCAAACAGAGGCCCTGCCTGTATCAATGTATCCAACACGCTTCGTCCTCTTTTCCACAGCAGTATTCAGACATAAAGCAAAATGTGGGTGTGTGAATAGTAGATCCTTTTCTAAAACACTTTATAATAAATTCTTGAGTGACCTCAAGCATGGTCTGTTCAGTGTCACAGCTCATGTTTGTCACATAAGCTCGTGTTTGGTACATAAGCTTTGTTATAAGAACACAGAGTGAAAATGTAGCTTTTTGCCCTTTCATGTTACACCTCAAATATTTGATGTGTTCTGTCTTTTTCTGCATGAAAAGACCCTTCATTGAAAGTCATCAGATGGGTCTCCTTTTTTGAAAGTTGAAATGAAGACACCTACTGCTGATGTTATTGAATGGCTAATAAAGAATTTATTTATTGTGTTATCTCACAGACATGGTATCATATTCCCAAACATTAAAGTGTTGCCTGCCCATGGATCATACGATAGTGTCATGAAGTGAAGTGAAAGTCATTTGGTCATGTTGAACTCTTTGCAACCCCATGGACTGTAGCCTGACAGGCTCCTCTGTCCATGGAATTTTCCAGGCAAAATATTGGAGTGGATGGCCATTCCCTTCTCCAGAGAATCTTCCCAACCCAGGGATAGAACCCAGGTCTCTCTCATTGCAGGTGGATTCTTCCATTTGAGCCACCAGGGAGACCTTGGACTCCCTATATTCAGTGAGACTGAGTCTGATCTCTTAATGAAGAGTTACAGAAAAGTCTTGTGCTGTCTTTCTAATCAAAAGACCTCTTAATATATTGGAATGGCATTACATTGTAAGCAAAATCTCTATTTTGATTTGCAGAATGGAATTTTTGTTTCATGTCTCAGATTTCTTTAGTATTTTTTCAACATCCTACATTTCTCTTCTATTTATTAGCTCATGAACATGCAATATATGTACAATTGTAAAAAGTAATAAAACTGAATATATCAAAATGATTAGTTTTATTTTTCTTGTTTTACATTATGTATTTGGCCTAAAGTATTAGAATTACAACAGGAAGACAAGATAGATTGTGAATACATTATAAAAAAATACCATTTTGTATTATGTATCATGAAATAATCACTTTCTCTTGACATATCGCCTAAAATAGTCTGAGTAATCTTATTTTGAACCAACTCTATGAAATCTTTCTCCCTTGTGTTTAGCTAGTTTGAATTAAAATGAACTCAATTATATTATGAGTTGTTTTGTTAAACAGGAACATTAAACTCAATGCTTCATAGGAAGACAGTGTTAACTGTCAGTTTCCTTTCATTATTCATTGTCATTCAAGAAAAATCCAACTGTGTGTGATGGAAATGGTGCTGGTTTGGCTGGAAACTGGCCACCCAAATCTAATCGGCTCCATCTGTGCTTGGTCTAAGAATGGACCATAGAATAGAGGTAAGCTGGAGACTCCCTGGGAGCCTGGGGCCTCACCAGGGGAGCTTCTTATATGGAAAGAGGTGGAGAGGGAGCTCCAGAGTCCAGCCATGGACTAAAACCTCAAGACTTCAGTGGTGTCATCACAATGAGAATATCCTGTGTCAGGAGTGGACCCGTGTCTACACCATGACCATAGCTGGGGCCTGAGTTGGAGATCAGTGTGTGACTTTAATCTGAGAAGAAGCTCTCCCCTGATGCTCAGGCTGGACGAGAAGGCTGTGTGTGGCCAGTCCTCCTAGGAGGGCAAAGACCCCAGATGTTGGCTCTCAGATTTTCCTTTAAAAGGATCCATTAGAGAAAACAGGAAAAATATACAATCATTTATTTTTATCTCTCGTACTATGAGTTGAACATTATTTTATGCCTATGCCTTTTATAGAAATACACAGACACACATAGAAATGAGGGTCATACCTGTTAATATAGTTACCTAATAGAAAATATGGTTAAACAAGAGACAAGAGGAATAAGGATGTGACTTGAACGTGCGGTGAGGTCAGACTGTGCAAGCTGAAGCCTTGACCTTAGTCATGGGGCCCTGCTTCCCTCTGGGGCTGAATGGATGGAGCGTAGGGCATGGACTCCTACTCTGGACCTGCTGGGTTGTGGGGGACAGCTGCTCTTCACACTCACGTTGCTCAGCTACCCTCTGCTATTCATTCATCACACTGTCATCTGATGTCAGTGCTCCTAGTAAGCCTTGCTTGGGTTGACTCTGAAGTCATTTTGTCCTTTTGGGGGGACTTAGATGTCTCAGTATATGAGATTCCATTGCACAGATGAGGTTAGGGCCTCCATATCTCTGTTCTTATGAGGAAGAAAGCATCTCACATCTGTCCACACAGCTTGGTTCAGGGATTGGGTCTTGGGTCACCCCATCTGCACTGAGAAAATGAATCAAGATGTCCCAGCCTCAGTAAGTCACAGATGATGGAAGACCACCGGTGACTGGTGGAATGTCAGGGATGACCTTAGTGCTGCAAGGAGTCGTGTCTGCTCTTTCCTTCAGGGTCGTGAGCATGGTTGAAGGTGCAGCATCTGACATCCTGGGTGTAAGTATCCCAACTCATCTAGGAGCTCATTGGAGGAACTGTATACAGAAACAATGGGGAATCCAGATCACAAAGCCTAGAGTATGTGTGATAACAATCGCGTGCCTGTGCAGAAGGACCTTTTCTTCCGTTAGCTGTGACCCTTTGAAAGTGAACAAAGTAAGTTGTGGTTTAATTGTGCTTATTTTCTTGTGACATCCCAGCTACCCCTTGCACAAACCCAAACAGTAGAGGCTAGTTTGAGCATTTTCCAAGAATCAACCACATTTGACAGAGCAGGTGAACAAAGAAGCCTGAAAGAGTGAAACCCCACCAGCCGCACCAGCGCCCTCCTGCTGCCACTCAGGCTGTCCCCCCCACCTCCCGCCCTCCCTGCTCTGCACCTAGCAGGCCAGGGCAGCCCAGAGCGAGAGGGGCAGGAAGTTGCTGAGAAGCTGGAAACCACAGCAGACACTGCCCTTGGGGCCCTGGTGGGGAAATCAGCTGCACTAAATTTTCAGCGATTTGCAAGTTTACCCTCTCACCTTCTATGCTTAATACACTGTTCCTTCCCAATGAAGAAATAGTTTCAAATCTCTAAGACGAGGGCGGTGTGTTTTGTCTAGAGAAGTCTGATGAAATTCATGAGAACCAAGGAGCTGACCTAGATTAGATTTCATCTATCTTGTGGCTGGTTGTTTATTTATTTTCAGATGGAGACCTCCTTTTGGTTTCACATGAATTTGTTTCACACACACTGAAGCTGAGTGTAAACAGACAAGCAAAAAGCCTTCCCAGTCGTAAATGAGACATTGTTGTAATTCTAGTACGTAAAATTTTCCGTTAAAAGGATATATTAGAGAAAATTGGAAAAATATGCCATCACTTATTTTTTCTCCCTTGTCCTATAAATTGAACATTTTTTTTATGTCTTTGCCTTTTTTAGAAATACATAGACACACCTAGAAATGTTGTACACATAGACATACATAGTGCTGTACTTATTCGTATCGTTTCCTAGGAGAAAATATGGTTAAAGGACATGAACATTATTTCATAGAAAAGAAAATTTAATAGACTTAAATATGTGAAAAATGCTTATGCTCACTCATAATAAAAGAAAAGCAAATTAAAATAGCAAACATATACTACTGTTTACTCATCCAATTAGCAAAATCCTGACATTTCACAGCACCCTCCTGGCATTCATATACCTCTGGTACAAATGCAAAATGGTGATATCTCCACTGGCCATATCTATTAAAATGACCAATACACACAGTCTTAATGACATAAAACACTATTAGAATTTTAGCACTTTAAAAGTGTAGAAAAATGTGTAAATAAAACAGTAGTGTATTATGAGGAAATGATTTTATAAGCTATTGTACATTCACCAGCAAAATATGATCTAGCAGTCTAAGCATGTCTACATTTACAGTAAAGGAGCTCTCAGTGGAGAGAAGTACAAAACAATATATTCTGTATGCCACCTTTGAGCATAAAGAGGGAAATTAGAGTATATACACTTGCATATATTTATTTATATGTACACTCATATTTACTATAAAGGATGCAGAGAAAACAAAATCATGACTTGAAAGAGGAGGAGAAGTAGAGACTAGTGCATTTTTTTAGAGGGTTTTGATTGATTTTCGATCCATGCAAAGATATTATCTGACAATTTTAGAAGGTCCCTGAAATGCAGATTATTTTTTCAATGACACTTCCTGACCAAGGTTCCATTTCTTTAAATAACTATATTTTTTGAAGACACATAGTAGTCTGTCATAGGACATTGTTTACTTCTCGGTTTCTTCTTGGTGATTATGGTTCATTGGGGGCTGCAGTAAGTGGTGCTGCAGTGAATGAACATCTGGGCACATAAATCTTAGTACATACATTTTGTTTCCTTAGGAAACTGATGAGTGAATGGTAAGATAACTTTCCGTGTAAAGCATGTGGTAGCTTGTGTAATGAACTCTGTGATCGTTCCTTGGTGCCTGAGATCTGAGCTGGCAGTGCTGAAACTATTTCAGTCACTTGATGCCTCAACCCCTGGCTGCACGTTAGAATCACCGAAGGAGCATTTTTAAAGTCTGATACCTGGGCTATGATGAAGGCTGTAACTTTTTTCTTATACAGTTATGTATTTATCTGTTTACTATGTCTATGTATTATTTATTTATCACTGTAATCATTTATTTACAGCTATAATAAGAGAGCCACTGGTATAATGAAACAGCAGCAGGATTTCTGTCAGGTGGACTTGGCCCGTGAAGACTCTGGCACTGCTCTGTGTTTAATTTGGGCATATTTCATAGACTCTCTGGGACCTCCTCTTCTTATCAGCGAACTGGAGATACTAGGTGACAAAATACAGGCTTGGCGATCAGAGAGACCCAGCTCTAAAATGGCTGTGACGAGCACATACCTCCACGTTTTCAACTGTAAACTGTGAACTATAACTGTACCTCCCTCCAAAGGGCTCTAAGAGGGTAAAAAAACTACCTAGTGAAGAGTAGAAACTGAGTCCCTGCTCTATCCATATCTAACCTGTCTGCAGGGGAAATGAGATTAGAGATGGCTTTCAGGGCTTATGGGTATGTGTGGAATCTACTGTTTCTCCAGCAGAGGTACCAACAGTAGAAGCTATAACGCTGTTGGAGAACTTACACAGACCGAGCATGGTTAACTCATCAATTCCACATGCTCCAGGAGATAGGGTGCTGCAACTTTATTACACGGATGAGGAAATGATAGCACAGAGAGTTCCAATAGTTGCCTGAAGTCACACAGATGCTAATAGAGACCCAGGGTTTAAATCCAAGCCCACGAGGGTCAGAGTCTACATGCTTTACCCTCCACTCGCTGCCCCTCTGGTGTTGGTGCAGTTCTCATGGGATTAATGTCAAGAGCAGGTGGCAGTGCCTGTGAGACACTAGTACAGAGCTGAGCACACCCAGTGTAAGTCATGCTGGGTATCACACTGTCACCACAGGAGCATCCCAAACCAATGGGTCTGAGTCTGGTGACTCTGGAAGAAAAGGAACGTGGGCACCTTTGTTTGGCGGTAGTTTCACTTGGAGCCAGTGCTCCAAAGAAGCACCGTAACTACCATCTCAGGGAAAGACTTGGAAATGTGGTGTGGACTGTCATTACGATCAGTGCTGAATTTGACAGCTCGGTTGCCATGCTGCTTCTTACCTTGGTTAGATTTCATGAAATTAAAGTACAGAGACAAAGGGGACTTCTGAACATTTTTAAATTTTTTGCGCCTATTATGAAAATCAATGATTTGAAAAAATGTTATGCAATAATGACATCATAGATAAACACACACATGAACTGAGATATCTTAAACCCACCAAGAAAGTAAAGAGTTTCTGGGACAATAGAGGATGAAGGAAAGTTGACCTCTTTGTAGCACCCCCTGTCACGAGATCTTCCCGTCACAGCAGACGCCAGTTCTCCTAAACACACAGGAGGCGATGACAACGAAGTGGACTGTGATCATAAGGAGGACGAGGTAGGTGTGAGAGGCAGAGGTGTTCATGAGATGCAGCTGCAGGGTACCTAGGAAAAGTCATTTTGGTTAGTTTCAAGTGTTCTTTTGAAAGGATAGGGCATATTATTGAAAGCAGTGGTCACAATTATTTATTTTTGGTGACCTACAATGAAATAGTACTTCTCATACCCCAAACCCCAAACAAAACATGTACAACCACCATGACCACCTCCACCAGGAAAAATCAGAATCCAGTTGACAATTCAAGTCCATCAACAACCTCAGCTAAATTCACTAGAACCTTCCAAAATATTAAAAAGCAAGATTATGTTTTTATTGAATGAGTCCAAAGGGAAAAGTTTTGTGATAAATAGCATTTAGCATCCCCTTCATCTCTGAGTAATAATAACAGGCAATATTAATTAAGAAAGTGAAAGTATTAGTCACTCAGTCATGTTTGACTCATTGTGACCCCATAGAATATAGCCCACCAGGCTTCTCTGTCCATGGGATTTCCCAGGCAACAATACCAGAGTGGGTTGCCATTTCCTTCTCCAGGGGATTTTCACAACCCAAGGATTGAACCTGGGTTGCCTGCATTGCATGCAGATTCTTGACCATCTAAACCACCAGGGAAGCCCACTAACCAAATATCAAACACTTATTCTGAGAGCTCTGCATGCAAAACCCCAATCTTATTTAAGTTTTCAAATAACCTATGAGATTATTATTTTCAACCCCATTTTACCAGTAAACTGAGGACAGTTGTCTGGTGTCACACATTTAGAAAGTACCAGAAACTACATTTCAATCCCAGCAACCTGATTCTGAAGGACACATTCTTAGCTGCTCTGTAGTCCTGCATCTCATGTGCGATAAATACCCAGACATCAAAGTTAAGCATAAATAGCAAGTTGAATTGCTGATATGGAAGTATCTGAGCCATTACATGTTGTACGTCAGTGAAATTCCTCTGAAGGGTATAAACCAGGGAAACCTGGCTGTGACACATTGGGGTGGGCGAGAGGTTTTGGTAAAGAGGACATTTCACAAAATGGAAGAAAATCTTTAGTCCAAAACTCCTGAAACATCAGGAGCTCATGCCTCACTTATCTATCTTTCTTGGATGTCTAACATCATGACTGTGATGTCATAGGATAACTGCCTTTATGCTCCTTTGAAGTTTTGCAACAAATACATGATGTCAAAAAAATAATTAACAACACTGATGATGAGCCTGACTTGGCTACTCGATGGACCACAAGGCTGACTTTCTTCCTATATAAGTTTCGCTTTTCTATATTTTATCTTTATGGAGTCAGAACTCCAGAATCACTAGCACTTGGTGTGGAAAGGATCTCAGAAGGTGACATGCTCATAACTCACTGCCCAGGGTCAGTTCAGGTGTTAGCTGAGTTCCAGGCCCCCTGACACTGGGGATGAAGGAGGGATAAGCAGGACCAGAGCCAGTGCTTCTAAATTCACTCAGAACTTTCATACAGGGAGAAGGAGCCACCAACTAGTACTGATCCTGTGCCAGCTAAATGGATACCCTATGGAGACATGCCACGTAGGCAAACTTTGTAGTAATAAAGTTGGGTGCAATTGTTCCCAGTTAGCAGAAGAGGGCAGTATTGCTCAGAAATAGAAGTAATGTACCCACATTCGTGCAACAAATAATAAAAGAACTGGGGTTGAAATGCAGGCTGGGATAATTCAGAAGCCCATGTACTTACACCCCTGCTCATGGATCCACCCTGTCTCAGGGCCTTAGCTTTGGGATTCTTGTTCTATCTCTATATCTTAAAGGAGGAATAGAGAACTAAGTGTGTGAACCGTTGATTCAGATGGCCCGTGTTGAGTCCCCAGATCTGGCCACGTGGCTTTGCACACGGGACTGAGACAGCTTGTATTGACCTGTATATAAACAGGTTAAAGTTCTGAGATATCTTCCCCACATAGCGATTTTCACATGTAAAAAGTTGTCTGTAACTGTTTCCTGGCAATAATGAGCTTGCAGAGCCTGTTCAGGCCACTCACGATTTAAGATAATAATATAACCACATCATCAGTCTACAAAACAGTGTTCATCTTTCTCCTCTCTGTGGGACTGTGTCCAACTCATCGGAAGTGGTATCTCATCATTAAGAATCAAGTTAGCAAGAATGGTGGGGGTGATCACTTCACTTCGCCCTTGTGGAAAATTTTAGCTCTTCTATCAGAAGTCCACTTTTGATAAATTTAAGAATTGTTCTAGAGCAAAGACTGCCATCATGTCCTACCTGCTGTCTGCTGCACACAGGGGAGGTGTTGCTCCAGGACCTTACTTCAGATGTTAAGCTCCCCCATCCATTAAATCATTGATGTCTCTTAAAAAAAAAAAAGAAAGAAAAGAAAAAATAATTGTTTTATGCTGTTAAGAATAGTTGTTATGTACTTTAAAAATTAGTATGTTTACGACCCATCTATCCCACTGCTGGGCATACCCACCGAGGAAACCAGAATTGAAAGAGATACATGTACCCCAATGTTCATTGCAGCACTGTTTACAATAGCTAGGACATGTAAGCAACCTAGATGTCCATTGGTAGATGAAAGGATAAGAAAGATGTGGTGCATATACACAATGGAATATTACTCAGCTATTAAAAAGAATGCATTTGAATCAGTTTTAAGGAGGTGGATGAAACTGGAGTCTATTTTACAGAGTGGTAAGCCAGAAAGAAAAAAACACCAACACAGTATATTAACACATATATATGAAATTTAGAAAGATGGTAATGATGACCCTATATACAAGACAACAAAAGAGACACGAATATAAAGAACAGACTTTTGGACTCTGTGGGAGAAGGCGAGGGTGGGACGATTTGAAAGAATAAAATTGAAACATGTATATTACCATATATGAAATAGATCACCAGTCCAGGTTTGATGCATGAAACAGGGCACTCAAAGCTGGTGCACTGGGACAACCCTGAGGGATGGGATGGGGAGGGATGTGGGAAGGGGGGGGATACATGTACACCCATGGCTGGTTCATGTCAATGTATGGCAAAAACCACTAAAAAATTGGAAAGTAATTAACCTCTAATTAAAATAAATAAATAAAAATTTAAAAATACATAAAAATGAAAAAATAGTATGTTTAATCAGCTATCAATGATCTGGGCATCCCCAGGATAATGTTTGCAAACCCATTACTCCAATTTATCAAGATTGATCCTACACGTTCCCTTTGTCACCAGCTCAAGAAGTTTGGTGTTAGCTCTTTTTTTCCCCTTTTATCTTAACTCCCCTTCCCCAACACGGTTATTTCAGCTCTAGAACTTTGCTCTCAGCAGGCTGTGCCTTTGTAATAGCAGTGGCCTTAGCCAAACCACTTAACCTGTCCATGTCTCAGATTCCTCAGGTGAAAACTCCTGAGGAATTATGGTTGTGGTAATTAAATGAGTTAATTTAATACAAATGTACTGTGTAGAAGGGAAATGTTTTTTCCCCCTACCCTCTTAAGTTTTATGGCTGAGGCCTTATAAATTGGACTAACAAAAGACAGATTAATTGGGGGGAAAAAGTGAGTTATTCATGTGTACATTGCATAGACATATGGGAGACATACTCAGAGATGGGTAACTCAAAGGGGTCCTTAGAGCTGAGGACCTAACTCGGTTAGGTCCTAACTCGGAGGCAGGGAAGAGCCTTTATGGAAAAGCAAATGACTCTTTGAACAGATAAATGGGCCCTTGAGGGGATATACGGGAGAGGTGATGATGGTGGCTTTGTGTGTCTGGGTGTCTGTGTGTCCGGGTGTGGTGTTGGCTTCTCCTCTTCCAAAAGAGATTATAGTTGCTACCTACAGGGGACTTATGACAGTTGAGTTCTTTGGGGAGGCTCTGCTCTTAAGCAGATAAGGAATTTCAGGAACTGAAATGCATTCAGCTCAAAATAATCCTTATGTTAAGTGGCATATTTGGGGATGGTGTATCCTGATCCCCTTCAATATATAAGACCATTAATAATGCTAGAACATTCCTGACAAGCAGCAAGCACTCTCTGAGTGTGTATAGCTGTGACTGCTGTGACTGTCATGTAGGATCCTCTGTGAGCATCTATAATGGAGGTTTGGGTCCAGCTCGCCTGTACCACAGTTTGTGTCCTTAGAGTTAAAGGTGAGGGAGAACCTTATGCCTTACCACTCCTTCCTTCAAGATTCTGAACCACTAGAGAAAACAGACATAAGAAGCCAGTAGAACCAGATGGAGCAGAGACATGTGGGTAGATGTGATCCCCTGAGCCCCTGGTTCTCCCTGGAAGGTGAGCACTTGAGGACAACTTGACTTGAGCCAAGAAAAGTACAAGGTCAGAGGTCTCTGTCTCAGAGAGCAGATGTTTGCTTCATATTTAAAAATTAGAGCTGCAGTGTTCCTGCTGCCACTGTAAAACCTGAGTTCTTTCTTTCCTGCAGAAGATTATAATTCCTCTGCTCTCCTTTGGCTAAGGAAAAATTGAGTATGAACTGACTTGCTTTCTGTGTTAACCTGATTAACACAGGCCTATTTACCAATTATGTGTGAGCTAAATCACGTTACAGAGTTATGTGTAGCAGCCTGTTCCATGACGGTGGGACTCGAGTGTGCTCTTTCATTTTAAGGTTAAATCTGAATGTCAGCTATTTGCTCCTGCCGGTGCAAGGCAAGTGGAAGCGGGCCTCAGCAATTGCAGGTGGGGTCCTGCAAGCTTACCAACGATGGGAGGGTGTAGACACCCACAGATGATCAGTTCTGCCAGGGACTCGTGGAGTGAATTTAATGCACACATACGCACACAGAGTAAACCCTGTGGCCCAAAGTAGACTCTGCTGGGGATTTTGGTTTTGTTTTGCTTGTGCATTTGCAACATCCTCTGTGGCATCCTCCAGCCATGCTGAATTGCATTCCTAGGCATTCCAAGTTTTCTCTAAGATTATTATTTTTTTGTTTTTATTTGTTTGTTTTTTATTGTTTGGTCACCAAGTTACACAGACTTTGAGTCATCCACTCATACTCTGATAATTCTATTATTAAGCTCTAGTAATTTTACTGAACAACACATATGCTTCCTTATGTAGTCAGTTCAGTTCAGTTCAGTCGCTCAGTCGTGTCCGACTCTTCGTGACCCCATCAATCGCAGCACGCCAGGTCTCCCTGTCCATCACCAACTCCCAGAGTTCACTCAGACTCACGTCCATCGAGTCAGTGATGCCATCCAGCCATCTCATCCTCCTCTGTCGTCCCCTTCTTCTCCTGCCCCCAATCCCTCCCAGCATTAGAGTCTTTTCCAATGAGTCAACTCTTTGCATGAGGTGGCCAAAGTATTGGAGTTTCAGCTTCAGCATCAGTCCTTCCAAAGAACACCCAGGACTGATCTCCTTTAGAATGGACTCTAATGGTTGGATCTCCTTGCAGTCCAAGGGACTCTCAAGAGTCTTCTCCAACACCACAGTTCAAAAGCATCAATTCTTTGGCACTCAGCTTTCTTCACAGTCCAACTCCCACATCCATACATGACTACTAGAAAAACCATAGCTTTGACTAGACGGACCTTTGTTGGCAAAGTAATGTCTCTGCTTTTCAATATGCTATCTAGGTTGATCATAACTTTCCTTCTAAGGAGTAAGCGTCGTTTAATTTCATGGCTGCAGTCACTATCTGCAGTGATTTTGGAGCCCCCAAAAATAGTCTGACACTGTTTCCACTGTTTACGCATCTATTTCCCATGAAGTGTAGAAACACATATATCTTGACTGATTAAAATTACAGCATATTCCAAGAGAAAGTGGAGAATGGGGCTTCCCTGCTCTGTCTGATCTATTTGTTCTGTAGGTAGGACTTGTATCTTTGGTCTGTACTTGGTCTGTTCATGACATGGAAGCCAGAAGTAACAGAGAACTCTGGCCTTTTAAAAATTTATGTGGAAAGAAGTATAAGAGAGTGAGAAATCTACAAGAAAGGCTATTCATAAACTCTGACCTGTGACGTCATGGTTAAGGATGTGGACCCTACAGTCTAGCTCCCTCGGTTCAAATCCTGGCTCCTCCACTGATTAGCTCTGTGACCTGGGAAAGTGTGCACCGTTTCTCTCCTGGAACAATACAGATGACATTAGTACCCATTGCCCAGACTTATGTTTTAAGAATTTAGAGAAATAACTCATATGTAGCATGTTGAAGTATGGTCCTTCAAAAGATATGTCCAGGTTCTAATCCCCAGAATGCATGAATGTTACCTTTTTGGAAAAAAAGGGGGCTTTGCTGATTTAATAAAGTTAAAGACTGTGAGACGAGGAGGCTGTCTTAGATTATCTGGAGAGGTCTTAAATCAAATGACAAGTATCCTTACAAGAGTGAAGCTGAGAAAGATGAGATCAACAGGTGAGGAAGCGGGTATGTGGCCAGGGAGGCAGAGATCAGACTGACTCAGCCATAAGTGAAGCGAAGCTAACAGCCACAAGAAGTGGGAACAGGCAAGGAATTGATTCTCTGATATATTACCTCTGGAGGGAGCACAACCTGTTAACACCTTGATTTCAAACTTTGGCCTCCAGAACTATGAGAGAATACATTTCTGTTGTTTTAAACCAAGTTTGTAGTAGTTTGTTTTAACAGCCAAGGGAAATACTACAGAATAGAAACTATGTAAAGTTCCTGGTGTATAGCAACTAATAAATATTAGGCATCATTATAATTTCCCCTGAACTATAGAAAAATGTGGCGTAATGGATCCTGGTTTCTTTGTGGTCTATCGGATCACTTAAGTTACTCCTCCTTGCATGAGGAGTCGCTAGTACCGAGTTGCCAAGAATAGGAGATTTTTCTTTGGCACTTTGGAGAGGGCAGAAGTGTTTGTCAAAGTCTCCAACACTTTCCTTAGAGAAAGGAAATGTTGATGGCAGTTCCTACATTTTGAGCCAAGGCAGAAACACACAGTGCACAGATAATGAAGTTTCTATTTATAACACAGACTTGTACAGATTTCTCCACCAGTAGAACTCTGGCAGTTGGACTACAGATCCCACATGTGTCCAAATATATTTTGTGTGACTTAGACAATCTCAAGGCTTCCTGGAGCTGCAAACACAAGCAGATGGTCCTGGCAGGGGTGACACCACAGCATGTTTGCTGAAAGCGTCCTCTGGAACCTTCTTATAGGAGAGGGATTTTGCATGTTAAGTAGGGTGACCATGACAATGAGCCTGGTTTGTCTGACTGCCTGGTGTTCTCCTGTTGCACTAGCACCCCAAATGGCTTAGCAGTTGTCACTCTCAAAAATGTCCCAGTTTAGGTGATAAATTCTGTGCTTACTTCAATGTGAAGACACATCATAGGCAGCTTGCCAAGGAGCAAGATCTAAACTCACAGGAAAAGGTTTCTCTCCTAATGAATTAGGCAATTTTGTAACGGTAGCTCTAAGACTGACAGAGGTAAGGATGATAGATCCATGTGTATCTCTGTAAGATATTTTTTCCCCTCATGGCTGAAAAATTAAAAGGCCCCAAAGACCAAATAGAAACAGATAATGAAAAATCCAGAATTCTAGCAGATACTTAATATTAAAAGTCCTTAACATTGTGGAGAACTTACTACCAGAGTCCCAACCAGTCACAATGGATGAAGGGATTCTTGGAGAACGGAATTCATACTCCAGATCTACCAAGGTTAAAAAAGATATGCTCATTGCTGGTGCTGTGTGACTCGTGGTATGCAGGGGTATACTGTTTCCTGTGGAGCAGTGCATCCCACATCCAGCTGGCCACGCCAACCTGGGCCAACATGGTGAATGAGTCTACAGGATTTCTAACTGACCATTATCCCTACTGCATTGGGAGATGGCTGGAATCAAGCTATAGGGCAGATCCTTCCAACTGGAGGGAGTGAAATGACATCCCATTTTCTGAAACTTTGTGGTGTGTTTGAGATGGCACAGTGGAGAGGTAAGAAGAAGGCAGAAAGATAACAATATTGGGGAAGAATCATTTCAGTGGGAAAATCCTTCTCTCAGTGGAGGACACAAAGCCAACAAGAGATTTAGTTGAAAGAGGGAACTATTATCAGAATTATTGGTATGGCTTAGATCCAAATTTGATAAAGTGTCCTTTGAGGGAGTCTAGTTTTCTCAGGATACCATCCTAAACTCTCCAGAGAGGAAGGAAAAAGGTTGGAAAAGCCCAGCCCAGCCATATTTCTGTGATTTCAGAATTTGGGGGAAAGAGGGAGGTTGTACGAAGGGGTAATAGAGGTAAAGGGGAGACCTGGACATGATTGAAAAGTAGGAAAAAAAGGTACAAACTATTGTAAGTATCATATAACATGCAATAATGCTATATATTGTTGGTCAGTTCAGTTCAGTCGCTCAGTCGTGTCCGACTCTTAGCAACCCCATGAATCGCAGCACACCAGGCCTCCCTGTCCATCACCAACTCCCAGAGTTCACTCAGACTCACGTCCATCGAGTCAGTGATGCCACCCAGCCATCTCATCCTCTGTCATCCCCTTCTCCTCCTGCCCCCAATCCCTACCAGCATCAGAGTCTTTTCCAATGAGTCAACTCTTCGCATGAGGTGGCCAAAGTACTGGAGTTTCAGCCTCAGCATCATTCCCTCCAAAGAAATCCCAGGGCTGATCTCCTTCAGAATGGACTGGTTGGATCTCCTTGTAGTCCAAAGGACTCTCAAGAGTCTTCTCCAACACCACAGTTGAAAAGCATCAATTCTTTGGCACTCAGCCTTCTTCACAGTCCAACTCTCACATCCATACATGACCACAGGAAAAACCATAGCCTTGACTAGACGGACCTTTGTTGGCAAAGTAATGTCTCTGCTTTTGAATATGCTATCTAGGTTGGTCATAACTTTGCTTCCAAGGAGTAAGCGTCTTTTAATTTCATGGCTGCAGTCACTATCTGCAGTGATTTTGGAGCCCCCCAAAATAAAGT
>NW_011495076.1:13493841-13522385 GCF_000754665.1 Bison bison bison | reverse complement strand
AGTGATTTTGGAGCCCCCCAAAATAAAGTCTGACACTGTTTCCACTGTTTCCCCATCTATTTCCCATGAAGTGATGGGACCACATGCCATGATCTTCGTTTTCTGAATGTTGAGCTTTAAGCCAACTTTTTCACTCTCCTCTTTCACTTTCATCAAGAGGCTTTTTAGTTTCTCTTCACATTCTGCCATAAGGGTGGTGTCATCTGCATATCTGAGGTTATTGATATTTCTCCCGGCAATCTTGATTCCAGCTTGTGTTTCTTCCAGTCCAGCGTTTCTCATGATGTACTCTGCATAGAAGTTAAATAAACAGGGTGACAATATACAGCCTTGACGTACTCCTTTTCCTATTTGGAACCAGTCTGTTGTTCCATGTCCAGTTCTAACTGTTGCTTCCTGACCTGCATACAGATTTCTCAAGAAGCAGGTCAGGTGGTCTGATATTCCCATCTCTTGAAGAATTCCCCACAGTTTATTGTGATCCATGCAGTCAAAGGCTTTGGCATAGTTAAGGCACAGAGATAAAGCTTCCCAGGTGACGCAGTGGTAAAGAATCTGCCTGCCGATGCAGGAAACACAAGAGATGTGGGTTTGATCCCTGGGTTGGGAAGATCCTCTGGAGGAGGAAATGGCCTCCATTCCAGTATTCTTGCCTGGAATATTCCATGGACAGAGGAGCCTGGAGGGCTACAGTCCATGGGGTCACAAAGAGTTGGACACAACTGAAGCAACTGAACACCCCCCCACACACACACACACATATAGATAATAAAATTATGCCAACATGCTGGGAAGAGTACACATTCACTGGATGAACCAGTTATACCTGGGGAGAAGAAAAGGAGACAGAGATGAGCCATGGCGGGGGTTGTCTCTGTCATTATTCTCTCCAAATTATATTAGAAGCAATAATTTTGAAAGCAGAGATGGGAACCTGACTTCCATGTCCTTGCACTCCTGTCCCTCTCGAGTGCCATTATTTCTGGATCCTCACAAGGTTCAGGCCAGAACTGTGTTTTCTTTGGTATGAGATTTACTATACTCTTCCTGCCTAGCAGGCAACTGCCAAACTTTGCCTAAAACCCAATTATTATATATTCTGGATCCGTGGATTCAAAGTTACATATTTCCTCATGGGCAAAATAGCGTGTAACTTTTTCAGCCAATCAACAACCCATATATACATGAGGTTAATTGCTCCAGGATAAGCTCAGACTAATCATGGAGTGGAATGTGTTGGGGAGAATCTAATAAACCTGTGGGTACCTGGGAAGAAATGAGTTAGGCTGCATGGAAAGGGTTTATAATAAGGACTCTCTCCCCTTTATATACTCCTCCAGATGACTGTTTCCCAAAATGTGGTCACCAATTGACACTCCAATAAACTTACTGAGCCCAACCTAGACCCGCTGAATCAGAAACTCTGGGAGTGGTGCTGTCTATCTTTGTTTTAACAAGCCCTTTAGGTGATCCTGAGGGACACTGAAGTGTGGTAACCACTTCTCCAGACTCACACCTTTGCCCATGATGATTAAAAGTCATCATGACTATGATTGCTTTGTAGAGGATACAGATGTCAAATTAAAATGTTGTATTCCTGAAAACTCACATAATGTCATACAGCAATTTTATCTTAAAGTCAGAAAACTGGAAGTAAATGACCACTACCATCCTAATAGACCCCATTCCCATCACCCTATCCCATTCAACCAACAGCAGAACAAAGAGGTGGGCAAAACCCAGTTGAAGGACAGACCTAAACTAACCATTGGAGTAAATTATTGGAGAATGTTAATGGTAAAGAAAAGTAATCATAATGATATTAAATGATAGTGAAAACTAAAAATAAAAAAGAACTAATATAATGCTGAAATTAAAATCCAATAAAATAAGCTAAAGGTTAGAATCAGAGGAGTACCAGTGAAATTTTTATAAAACTAATAACATCTGGCCTCCTTCATATCAGACAGAAGGGGAAAACAAAAGAGAAGAAACAAAAAGAAGCAAGGTCCCTGATGGAGTGGGGCAGTGGGTGTGCCTTCCCAGGGTCTGGGGCCAAACCGACCTACTGTTCCTGGTGAAGAAGTGATGGGGGAGAGGGGGGCACACCCTCATCACCTTCCCTTCTACTCAGCCCCTCTCAGGACCTTTCAAATCTCCATAGAAGCCAAAGCAGATCTTCTTAGACCCATAAAAATCCCTGTAACATAAATACCATGTCTGTTACAGCGACAGTGCCTCATTTGGTTCTTTTATTTATTTATTTTACCAAAGGTACAAAACATTTGGTCTGTGTTGGTTAATTAGGAGTTAATTTGCTTTGAATTGGTTCAAGTTCTTTGCTTTTGTTTTGTTTCCTTGGAATCTTGGCTCTAATCATTTCAAAGACATACATTTTCCACTAACCATCCAGCAGAGATAAGAACCCTAAGCCCATTGAAATAGCTATTACTATCAGCTGGGTTTAACAACAATTAAAACGGCTCTTCTAAGTTTTGTTAAGTGTTTTTTTCCCCTTCCTTGTCTTACTTTTTCTCTTAAATGAGGAGGCACTATTATAAATATCCAAGAGCACAGACAATACCCAAGCAGCCCACATGATTGCCCGGATCTTGGAGGCCGAGGGGAGAACAAGGGCTTTTAGTTTGACCCATCCAACAGAGTCCACGAGTCCCTGTGCAACTGAGGGTGAACTGCCTACAGCTGTAGCTAATGAGCAGTGATGGCCTGAAAGTTGGTGGGGAGTTTTTTCCTTCTTCCAGAGGAGGCTGGAAGAGAGGTGACCACCTTCCCGACTACAGATGAGCAGGGTGAAGTGCTAGATCAAATTGGAGGTAAGAATGCAATTGGGGGTGACTATGGCAGGGGCTGCCAGCCTCTGGGATCTAATGCCTAGTGATCTGAGGTGGAGCTGACATAATAATCCTAGACATAATATGCACAATACATGTCATATGCTTGAGTCCTCCCGAAACCATTCCCCACTACCCACCCCGCCCCACTATCCCGCCCGCATTTGTGGGAAAATTGTGTTCCATGAAACCAGTCTCTGGTACCAAGAATGTTGGGGACCTCTGCTCTATGGGATAAAAAACTGATATGTGTATTATTTCTGAAAAAAAAAAAAACTTTTAGAATTCATGTTCTCTTCTACTAAAAGAGAAAAAATAAATGTTGGGAATAATAAAACTGAAGGGGAAATTGTACAGTATTAAATAGGGTTCAGAGTGGGTATGTTTTCATTAATCACATTTTGCTTTGGTAATATCTGCATATAGTACAAAAAGTTTAGACTAGTATCAAAAATGCCATTAAGATGAATTCTCCCTTCTATTCCTGTACCCTGAATCTCAAGATTTTCCCACTCAGGAGGCAATCAAATATATATTGTTAAATTTAGTTCAAAGATTTTTAAATGTTTTAAGTTGTTGGTCAATTATTCTATATTTCATTTTATTTTATTTTAGGGGAGAGGGCAGACTATGAATTGCCTGTGGTCAGCTTGCTGTGCTTTTTTTCTTGGCAAATGTCTGTAAACAACCTTTCCATAATGCTTGAGCCAATACTTCCATGTTATAAATATACCTATACTCCGAAATAGGATTTTCTAGATTCTGGGATCAGCATGTGGGTAGAACCTAGAATGTCTTTTGCTATTAAAAACAGCTTGACAAAGGGAATTTTAATAAAATATGTTGGAGATGCTGTAAGATTGGCCTTGAGAAAAAACGAGAGAAGGAATGATAATGATGATGATTATAGATGGTTCCCAGCTGATGATGGTTCAACTTGATTTTTTGACTTTACAGTGGCCTTCCCAGGTGGTACTAGTGGTAAAGAATCTGCCTGCCAATGCAAGAAACTTAGGACAGGTGGGTCAGGAAGATTCCCTGGAGGAGAGCATGACAACCCACTCCAGTATTCTTGCCTGGAGAATCCCATGGACAGAGGAGCCTGGCAGGCTACAGGCCATAGGGTTGCAAAGAGTCACACACACTTAGCACACACACTTAGCACGTGGTGTGAAAGTGAGACACATTCAGTAGAAACCATACTTCAGACTGAGTTTTGATATTTTCCTGCCCTGCTAGTGACACAGCAATAGATACCCTCCTGTGATGCCAGCAGAGTCAGTGAGCCACAGCCCCTGGTCGGCCACACAATTGCAAGGAGAAACAACCCACACTCTTAAAACCATTTTGTCTTTCACTTTCAGCACAGTATTCAGTGATTTACATGAGATATTCAACACTTTATTATAAAATAGACTTTGTGTTAAATGATTTTGCCTAACAATATTCTGAGCATGTTTAAGGTAGGCTCGGCTGAGCTATGGTGTTCGGTAGATGAGGCGCGTGCGTGCGTGCGTGCGTGCGTGTGTGTGTGTGCATGCGCAATTTATTTGGCTGCACTGGATCTTAGCTGCAGCATGCGGGATCTAGTTCAGAACCTGGAGCCCCTGCATTGGGAGCTTGGAGTCTTAATCACTGGACCACCAGGGAAGTCCCAGATGAAGTGTTTTAAATGCTGTTTTGGCTTAAGATATTTTCAGTTTACAGTGGGTTTATTGGGATGTAAATGTCGAAGTGGAGAAAGATCTGTATTTATGTAGACTTACTGTGTGCTGAGTCCTTCAATGCATTACTTCAAAATTTGAAGTTTAAATACAGCAACTCATAAATGTATTAGCATGCTTGTTTAAAGGTTCAGAGATTTATCCAAGGCTCTACAATTGGTGACAGCCAGAATTCAAACCCAGGAACTTCTTGTTTCAAAATCTGTGGGCTTTCTCTTTTGCCTATTGTTTTTCAAGCTGGCCCAGGTAATCTCTTACAAAAGGATGACATATGAAACTGCTGAAATCACAAAAAAGAAAACAGAACAGGACTAGTGTTGGAAACAATATGAGAAGAAACCAAATGTAGGCTGGGTTATTTTTTAAAAATCTTGTTAAAAAGAGCTATTCTATGATTAATATAGCATCACAAACCGATACTTCCCTTTTGCAACTGTAACATCTGTAGTAGGTGGTAAGAATTCTCTTGTCGCATTAGATCCCCTCTGGGAGAAGAATGGTTTGCCTTTCTGAATGTTTGCACTGTGGTGTCTGCAGTTCCCAGTTTGGTTCACTTGGACCTGGATACTCTGATTCCTGGACGATTGACCTAAGCTTTGTGATTACCGGTGGGGTGGCTGAGATACAATATTTTGATAGTTTTCCAAGAAAAAGAATATAATAGTTGTCTATCGTTGCATAACTCGTTACTTTAAAACTTAATGGCTCAAAACAACAACATAAACTATTTAACGTGCATGTGTGCATGCTCAGTTGTGTCCGACTCTTTGCGACCTCATGGACTGGACACCACCAGGCTCCTCTGTTGATAGAATTTTTCAGGCAAGAATACTGGAGAGGGCTGCCATTTCTGACTCCAGGGGATCTTCCTAACCCAGGGATTGAACCTGTCTCTTGCATCTCCTGCATTGCAGGTAGATTTTTTTTTAAACACTGCATCACCTGGGAAGCCCATCCATAGTTACTATGGGTAATAATTACCCATGCCTCTTCAGTTCAGTCCCTCACAAGTATGCAATTAAGGGCTTGATTAGCTCTGTAGTCATCTCAAGGATGGACCTAGCGAGGATGCACTTCTAAATTCGTTTGTGTGGCTATTGGCAGGACACAGCAGTTCCTCTCCATAGGAAGCTCTCCTCCGGGCAGATCACAGCACAGTAGCTGGCTTTCAGCACAGTGCCAGCAAGCAAGAAACAAGGAAGGGTGCCCAATACTGGATTTATAATTTTCTATAACCTAATCTTAGAAGTAACATTCCTCCTCTCCTTTCCTTTCTTCTCTTCTCTCCTGTTCTCTGCTTTCTGACAAGTCAATACATCCAACCCACATGAAAGGGGAGGGGATGATGTAGGAGCATGAACACTGGGTACTGGGGCTCTTAGGCCATTTTAAGGACTCCTACCACAGAGACAACATACTGCTTAGAACCTGTTGACTTTGTTTCTCCCTTTTGACTGTACACTCTGTAAAAACAAGGACTGTATCTGTTTTGCTTACTATTGTAACATGCAGTACCCAGTGCATAGTCAGTAAATGTTTAATAAATGAACAGAGTGAATAATAAATTTCAAAAGTGGATATGATCATGACTCTCATCTAAGTGAACAACTGCTAAATCTTTTATTTAACTCATCAATTAATCAGAGTACAAAGTAAGATATGCTATGCTATGCTAAGTCACTTTAGTTGTGTCCGACTCTGTGTGACCCTGTAGACGGCAGCCCATCAGGCTTCCCCGTCCCTGGGATTCTCCAGGCAAGAACACTGGAGTGGGTTGCCGTTTCCTTCTCCAATGCATGAAAGTGAAAAGAGAAAGTGAAGTTACTCAGTCGTGTCTGACTCTTAGCGACCCCATGGACTGGAGCCTACCAGGCTCCTCCGTCCATGGGATTTTCCAGGCAAGAGTACTGGAGTGGGGTGCCATTGCCTTCTCCGACAAAGTAAGATAAAAACCATTCAAATAAAAACCTAAAGGACCAAATATTTATTATCAGATAAGTCATGTTGACATGATTTTAATAAATGAGTTCAAACTGACAAAACTGATCAATATTCACAGGGAAATAATCATTGGCCACACTAAACACATGGGATACAATTTGCATTTCTGTGGACAAAAAGTATTCTGCCTACTAAATGTTTCTACAATTAGCTTCCCCCTCTAGGTGCTGTAAAGTAATATAGTCAAAGGCGAAGACTCAGATAACCTTTTGGGGAACTAGATAGTGTGCTCACTAAATTTCAAAATCTTGCAAAATTTTTTCTTACAAATGAATTGTACAGACTAGGAGAACATACACCCGAGGACAAGGCCAACTAGATAATAGTCATAGCTTTTTTTTCTTTTCAAATTCATGTAAGCAGTTGGGATGCTTAATAGGAGACTCAAGTTTCCTGATGATTAGGAAATAGAGCTTCTTAAGTATGTTAGTTTCTTAGATGTATCTCCATACTTTGATAATACATTACTGTTCCCTTACACATGGTTCTTGACCTTGTGGAATAGAGAATATCTCTGGCAATGGAGAGTAAAACCAAACCATCCCAATGCTATGGGGGTGCTAGTCTTATAAGTAGAGTCCAAGGTTATAACATTGTATAACACATAAGGTCCCAAGGCTTATGAGATCCAGGGTTCTATCAGAGATTTCCAAACACAGGTGGACCAGCCTTTGTTTATCTTTCTAGGTGGGGGAAGGAATAATGTCCTTGTCAACATTTTGACTCTTAGCTTCTCTCTAAAATCAAAATATGCTGAAGTGAGGCTAGAATAATCTTATTTTGAAGATACTTCTCAGATAATTCTAGGTGGCCAAAGTTTCTTATCCACTGGCCTAGATTATTTTTATTGAACACATTCATGTTTATGTGGTTATGACCAAGATGCATCCGAAAAACTTACTGAGGCCTCTGTATCCACCAAAGAGAAGTTTTATGTAGCTTTTCCTTTGAGTTTCTCCGAGCAAGTATGGAGATAAATGTTTCTTCTCTACTAGGTCATTAATCAAAAAATCTAAAACTCTGAGAAAACACATACTATGCTTTGACCTTAGTTATAAAATCATTACAGAAAGAAAGAAACAAAATAAGAGGTGCCAATACAAATCTCTTCCTATATCCTCAGACCATAGAGGATGGTGTTATTGCCCTGATTGATGTAGCCTCAATAAAAATAATTTGTTTTTAGCATCAATCAATGGACATTTTAGCAGATATTTGCAGTGTCCTGCTGGATCCTACTTGAATAAGATAAAGACAATTATGTACATTTTCATACCATACAAATTTTGCTGAATCATTTCACTATACTTAAAAAGCTACAACTGTTTGAAATTCAGATAAATGTATGTCACCTGTGGTATTCATTAGCACTGTAATGGCATCATGATTTCAGACATTTCTGTTGATGAATAATAGTTTTCTTGAGACTTTTACCAGCTAGTTTTAATTTTGTAGTCCATAAACTGTAACAGGTAATCTGATTTATTATAAATAAATCATAAAGAGGAGACATTAGAAAGCATCAATTTTAATATTCTTCCTTTATGAGACAGGAAACCAAGACTCTGAAAAGGGGAACTGATACGGGCTGCATTGTGTCCCCCAAAATCCACCTGTTGAAGTTGTAATTCCCAGTATCTCAGAATGTGACTGTGTTTGGATATAGGACCTTTAAAGAGATAATTAAATTAAAATGAAGTCACTAAGGTAATCCTATTTAATTTGTGTTCTTATCAGAGGAAATTTGGACATAGCAGTTTTTATTCTCTTTGACTTGCTGTAACAAAATATTAGAGCTTGGGTGGCTTATTAACAACAGGAATTTATTTCTCATAGTTCTTGAGACTGGGAGGTCTGAGATCAAGGTTTAGGCAGGTTTGGTGTATAGTGGGGGCCTGGTTCATAGATGGCTATCTTTTTGCCATCTTCAATGGTGGAAGGGGCAAAGGATCTCTCTGGGGTCTCTTCTAAGGACACTAATGCCATTCATGAGGACTCTACCCTCAAGATGTATTCACCTCCAAAAGGTCTCACTTTCTAAAACTATCTTCACATTGAGGATTAGGATTTTATCATATAAATTTTGAGGAAATACATTCAGGCTTTTGCAGGTGTGTACAGAGGGAAGGTGATGTGAACACACAGGGAGAAAATGGCCACGGAAGAGACCAACTCTGATGCACTTTGTTCTTGTACTTTTTGCCTCCAGAACCGTGAGAAAACAAATTTCTGCTGTTTAAGCCACCTACCCTGTGATACTTTGTTATGGCAGCCACAGAAAACTAACACAGGAAACAAACTGCCCAAGTTTAAAGAGCTAATTAGCTATAGAACTGGGGTTAAAATCCAAGGCTTCTACCT
This sequence comes from Bison bison bison, assembly GCF_000754665.1. Classification (NCBI taxonomy): domain Eukaryota; kingdom Metazoa; phylum Chordata; class Mammalia; order Artiodactyla; family Bovidae; genus Bison; species Bison bison. The sequence goes on along the minus strand of NW_011495076.1, from coordinate 13,513,447 downwards.
CTCAGTTTGGTATAATTCACTCTATGTCATGGTGCTATTAATACATAAAAGATTAGTTCTCAAAAAGATTTAGTTATGCAAAATCATAGTATTATTAGTATACCAGAACAGTTTGAAGATTGTTCTTATTCTTCGTTGACCTTAAACATTAGATGATCTCAATGAGTGTTGGATATCAGCATGTGTTTGAACATTAGGTTTAACACATTATTACCCTGAAATCCAGACAAAAAATCTTACCGTTTCAGTATATGAGCCCTATAAGCTATGAAAAACTTTGACACTTGTTATTGTATTATCATAGTCTCATCTTTGGCATTACCTCTGCATCCCAATATCTGAACTTGGTCTCTTACATACTAAGTGTAATGTCGGCAGTTCCGTGGGCACTACACTACACTATTCTGTGACTTTCTCTCTACATAGTTGGAATCCATGACAGCCTACCATTATAGCTGACACCTTAAAATTTGGGGCACAAAAATTTAAACAAAAAGAAAATTTCAGGATTCTTTGACAGTGAGTTTTCTTTTGTCCTCTTTGGATTTTGCTCTTTTCATACTTCCTCTGAAATTGGCTTACTTACCTAAAGTAAGGAACCCAAAGCAAGGTAATAACTGTAATCAATTATATAGAGTGATTAGGAACTTTCATGATCATGAATAATAAGCAAATGCATAATGTTTGTTGTAAAACTGGCAGCACAGATTTTATGTAGGATAACAGATAAAACATGGACTTCCCTGCTGGCTCAGATGGTAAAGAATCTGCCTGCAGTGCAAGGGACCTGGATTTGATTCCTGGGTCAGGAAGATCCCCTGGAGAAGAGAATGGCAACCCACTCCAGTATTCTTGCCTGGAGAATCCCATGGAGATAGGAGCCTGGTGGTCTACAGTCCACAGGGTCTCAAACAGTTCAACATGACTGAGTAACTAATATTAACACACTAACAGATAAAACACAAAACATTGAATACAATATTTGGGACATATTTATACTAAAAAACTCAGAGGGATGGTATGGAGAGGGAGGAGGGAGGAGGGTTTATTTTTAGAAATTTTTATTAGTAAAAAAATAAAAATAAAAAAGAAAGTGAAAAAAAAAAACTATTCACTATTTTTTGAAACTGAAATTTAACTGAGTCTTCTGTATTTTTATTTGTTAAATCCAGCAACCCTAATTTTATAGGTTTGATGATAGATTGAATATCAAGACTTTTCCATGTAATGAAGGACTCCATAAGTTTCTCTTTCTAACCTATGCAGGAAAGATTGAACTGAACATATCTGATAATTATTTTCTCAAAGCAGAGACCCATTTACTGGAGAGACAGTGATCTAAATAGGAAATAGATGGTCAATTGACAATATCTTGTAAAAACTACCAAGTGAAAGTGTGAAAGTGTCAGTAGCTCAGTCATGTTTGACTCTCTGTGACTCAGTGGACTGTGGCTGCAGCTTCTCTGTCCGTGGAGTTCTTTAGGCAAGAATACTGGGGTGGGTAGCTGTTCCCCTCTCCAAGGAATCTTCCTGATCCAGGGATCGAACTTGGGTTTCCTGCACTGCAGGCAGATGCTTTACCATCTGAGCCACCAGGGAAGATCCAAGAACTAAACATATCTGATGCTTAGTTTCTCAAAGCAGAGACCCATTTATTGGAGAGACAGCGATCTAAATAGGAAGTGAATTGTCAATTACCAACATCTTGTAAAAACTACCAAACCTGTTTACATATATAAAAACAAAACAAACAAGTTTATTGCTTATTCCACTAAGGGAGGTCATTATACTGACAGTAGTTTAGTAGTGTCTCAAGAAGTGGTGGTCAAGGCAAAGTATTTGCAAGGACTGGGGAGTCTATTGTGGGTCTTTCAATGCGGTAGAAGGGATGAGAGATTTGGCAAAATTTATGAAATAGTTGTTTACAGTTGATGGGCCCAGCAAGGGCAAGGGATTTGAAGTTAGCCTTGAAGACTAAATAGTCTTTGATGAGTCCTATAAGTGATCTGTTACTCCGAGGGAAAGTTTAGTGGTTGATTATTTGGATAAGTGGAACATTTCTGTAACAAAGAGCGAACACAACAATAACAGTAACAAAACACATAATTTTAAGCTTTTTGCCATTTCATCTTCCTAAGCAAGAATTTTGTGGAATATGCAAGTCCTGTAATTGCAGAAAGGCCAATATAAAAATCATCTGAATGTAGGAAATAAGCTACATAACAGTCAATCAGCGGTTCTCTAAGTGTAATCGAAGAGCTACAGGGATGCTGAGATCTTTTTAGCAGATTGACAGAGTTGTCAACTTTCCAATTACACGTTTGTGTGAGGCCAGATTTTCTTCATCTGTTTCAACTGAAACAACATATTACAAAGAATTGAATCAGATGAGAGCCTCTCTTCTATTAAGCCAGACATTAGAGATTTGCAAAAATGTTAATGCTCTTCTTATTACGGTGTTTGGTTGTTATTGTCAAGAACTATAAAAGCTCTGAGGTTTGGCAGATTAACAAGTTAGCTTATCCAGTTTAATGGAGGTTGACAGAAGGCATGAGACTTCTGTGTCAGAGTCAAAAGACTTTATTGCTCACAGCAGTACCAGTAGCCAGAAGGTCAGTATATTACGTCAATTTCCCCAGTGGAAAAAAGAAAAATTTCCCCAGTGAACACCAGGTCCCCGGGGTGACATGGATGGGTCTAGATGGATGCCTGTACATGCAGTGAGCTGCATGATAAAGAGAAGGACTGACCTTGAGGAGCCTGTCATTTATCGCAAGCAATGAGCAAACCTACTCTTTGTACTGCAGGAACGTGTTACTTTATCCCTCAAGGCTGCTTGCTGTCTACCCAACCATGGGAAAATCTGGGTACAGAGCTGTCAGAGGCTTGCATTCTTGGCATCCACAGCAAGATGTCTGGGAGCACAAGACACTGAGGGATGCACGTCACTCAAAAGTTATTTTCATAAAAACATCTATGTCAACATATACTGACTATTCAAGAAGGAAACGGCAATGCACTCCAATATTCTTGCCTGGAAAATCCCATGGACAGAGGAGTCCATGGGGTTGCAAAGTCAGACACGACTTAGCAACTAAATAAACAAGAATACTGGCTGTATTATTGCTCTCTTTAAGTGAATAAAGTAAAATTTAAACTTTTTATTAGTTTTAATTTATAACTGATAAGCTAGTTATAACCCTTTAAACAAACTCTAGGGGCCTCAATAATTTTTTTGAGTATAATCTCCCGGGACTAAAAAGTTTGAAAACTACTGTTATAAATAGTTTCATTTCTCACCATTATAGCTCTCTTGAATTTTTCCATTCACCTTGATTCTAGAGCTAAGTTATTTATTGCTGCCAAGGAATGCCAAGGGATTTATGCAGTATGTGCTCTGACATAATCTCTTTTAAATATTCTCTTGATACCTCACCACTGCTGGTCTCCATCACCCTCCTGGTCCCAAAGAACGCTGGAAAACAAGGTGGCTTCTGACCCAGATGGCCCCTGGAGCGCTGAGACATTCCACCCAAGGCTGCTGGCCAAAGTCTGCAGAGTGGCTTTTCGTTCTTCTTAAATGTCAGGATGGAAACAGTTCTGAGGCAGCCTATGATCTGTGCCATTATTTAATTCTTCAGTTCTCTTTAATTAGAAATTCCCTGAACGTTTTTTTCCCTTTGGGAATTCTTTGTTGCTCTTAATGTTTATTCAATAAATCTTCCTTTCTTTCAAAATTTTCCAACAGGATTCTTTGGAATGTGATATATATATATATATATGTATATATATAGGCTTCCCTGATGGTTCAGATGGTAAAGAATCCTCCTGCAATGCAGGAGACCTGAATTTGATAATGACCCTTGATTATGTTTGTATTTTGACAGCACAGGTCTTGAAGGTTGTCTTTGTATATTTTCTTCCTTAAATTTTCTCAGGAGAAGGTATTCCAAGGAATTTTTACAAAATAGCCACTTTAATGATTCCTTAGCACTGTCTAGATATAGTCACACTGAAATACCTTAAAATTCCAAATAGACAACACCAGCACAGGAGGTTTACTATATAACTAGCACATTTATGTAATATTTCACTAATAATGAGCAGGTATTACTTTCTTTTTAAATAAAAAATTATATTTAATTATAAAAATAGGGGGAAATTAATGTTTAAAATATAATATTTTGGCAACACAGACTTTAAAGCTAATGCTTCCATTCAAATTCAAGTATAATACAGGCTAGTAGACTGTGGGTGCCTTTGGGTCAGGAGTTATATCTTACTCAACTTTCTTGCCTGAACATCTAAGAAATCATCTGAGCACACCACGGGTTTTCATTAGGTGTTCTCAGTATTGAAGAAATAAATAATAAAACTTATTAACTGTTAATTTTAATAGAACTCATAAACATCTCCATGGAGTTATCTTCTTACTAGAGCATTTGAACTTCCCCACTCAAGCTTCCAAATCCCTGGACACAATTTCTTAATAGACTTATACCATAGCTGAGTATACTGACATTGGTTGTATCTGTTGTTTGGTAGAATGATCAAATAATGGCCATCTCATGTGGCTTATCCTAAATAAACCTAGGTCACCATTTATTTTTGTATTATATGTACTTTGATAGGGGTAAAATAAGGCAAAAAAAGAAATAAACAGGTGGATGATCCCTTAAATGAAACAACCTCATAGTGTTTCTGCTGCTGCTGCTGCTAAGTCGCTTCAGTCGTGTCCGACTCTGTGCAACCCCATAGACGGCAGCCCACCAGGCTTCCCCGTCCCTGGGATTCTCCAGGCAAGAACACTGGAGTGGGCTGCCATTTCCTTCTCCAATGGATGAAAATGAAAAGTGAAAGTGAAGTTGCTCAGTTGTGTCCAACTCTTCGAGACCCCATGGACTGTAGCCCACCAGGCTCCTCCGTCCACAGGATTTTCCAGGCAAGAGTACTGGAGTAGGGTGCCATTGCCTTCTCCGCATAGTGTTTCTAGATTGCCACAAAGGGGGTGGATTTGGTGAGGGGTTTACCATGGTATGTTAGAGACATAGGAATCATTTGTGGGTGGATTAGTAAGCAGTAACCAGACAGACTTTGTTTCTGAACCTCTCCTGTTAAGGTGGCCTGTAGGGAAGAGAATATGAATCTGGATTACAGCTCTAAAAGAAATACAGGGCACTGTAGAGTTTTGCAATCCTCTCTGAGGATGGAAGCAAGAAGATGCACAATGTTTCATTTTGTACTTGGAATTTTTAAAGATATTACTTAGCCCCATTTATGATGGGAAAAGCAGTTCAAGGAAAAGAAGTAGTAACTGAATCAGCAACAACAGTTCTGGCCAATGAGCTCTTCAGTAGTGCTGGCCAAACTTGTTTTAATTATTTCACTGAAACTTTCCTTTCTGGGAATAATGCACTTTTTGGCTGACAGCCTTTTGATTCCTAGAAATGTCTGATTCGCCTCACCTCCCATCTCCAAATAAACACACACAGTTCAGTTCAGATCAGTTGCTCAGTTGTGCCCAACTCTTTGTGACCCCATGAACTGTAGCACGCCAGGCCTCCCTGTCCATCACCAACTCCCAGAGTTCACTCAAACTCACGTCCTTTGAGTCGGTGATGCCATCCAGCCATCTCATCCTCTGTCGTCCCCTTCTCCTCCTGCCCCCAATCCCTCCCATCATCAAAGTCTTTTTCAATGAATCAACTCTTCGCATGAGGTGGCCAAAGTACTGTAGTTGCAGCTTTAGCATCATTCCTTCCAAAGAACATGCAGGACTGATCTTTAGAATGGACTGGTTGGATCTCCTTGCAGTCCAAGGGACTCTCAAGAATCTTCAACACCACAGTTCAAAAGCATCAATTCTTCGACGCTCAGCCTTCTTCACAGTCCAACTCTCACATCCATACATGACTACTGGAAAAACCATAGCCTTGATTAGACGGACCTTTGTTGGCAAAGTAAGGTCTCTGCTTTTGAATATGCTATCTAGGTTGGTCATAACTTTCCAAGAATATTTTATTGGTTAAAGCAAGTGATACAAGTTTTATTGGATACAAGTGATACAAGTTTCTGGGTGACTTACAGCAGAAGATGTGTCTAGAATAGTGTATTCTGGACTAGAGTTTTTACTGCAAACCTCACAAGGTAACTCACTGTACATCATGACCCGATCCATAAAGACAGACAGACATACACACACACCTGAAACAGAAGTTTCATAAAGTATTATTTACTTTTGAGATTCAGGATTCACAATAATATTTTTACTTTTTATTCTATTTCATCCAAAAAATGGCCCACTAAACCCACTAAATTGATTTCCTGAATCAGCAATAGATTCCCCACCTACTGTTGGGAAACAAGAAAGAATTCATCCATAAACATTTAACATCTTTAATAAAAGTTGATTTAAGAAATGTAAACAGGTGTAATCATCTACAGAAATGAAAATTTGTGGGAGGGCATGCCTGGTGACACAGAAAGGCTCAGCAATATTTTGTAAACAATTACATGAAACTCAGGAGTGCCTGAGGGTAGGGTTTTATTGCTGATTAATCTAGGTTGTTTCAGAAGCAGATGCCTTCTATAACTTCTATTTACCCTGTTTCAAATGTATGAAATCCATTACAAAATCCATTACAGAAATATATAATGATTTTTAAATTGTTTTAGCATGTATCATTAATTTTCTGAAACATGATTACTAATAGTGCTTTTAATAATACTTTCCTCAAGAATGTGATTCTCACGGTTGGCAAGGGATTATTGAACATATCGAAAGCAATCTTCTGCCAACTGTGTTTATACATTTCTGTGTCTGCATTTATTTGTTATCTGTGTACCTGTATATAGGGTATTAAATAATGATAAACCTAAAAGTTAAGCAGGGGAAGAGGACAGTTGAAACTTTAAATAGGATAATCAGGGAAGGTCTCAATGAGGTGACATTTGTGTTAAGATCTGAAGGTGAGGAGAGAAAGACATGTGGATGGGAGGAAGAGTTTTCCAGGCAGAGTGAACAGTGACTGGAAAGTAACTGATGTTGGAGCTTGTCTAGTGTTTTGGAGAAGCAGCAAGAAGTGAGTAGTAGGACATGAGAACAGTCACCACAGGACAATTGTACGAGATCCTTTGAGCCACAGGAATGATTTTGCTTTTACTTGGAGTGAAATGTGAAGCTACTAGCGGATTGGGAGCAGGGGTATCATAAAAGCTGTCCTCCATTTGTACAGGGTGCTATGTGATATACAGATGAAATGGGGTGGAGACAGTGTGGGAGCGGTGAGACCCTTTACTATGACCATTACATTTATTGTGGAATAACATAGTAATGTAACTTACCATGACCTTTGTAATTGGGCATCCCTGGTGGCTCAGATGGTAAAGAATCTGCTTGCAATGCAGGAGATCCAGGTTCTACCCCTGGGTTGGGAAGATCCCCTGGAGAAGGGAATGGCAACCCACTCCAATACTCTTGCCTGGAGAATCCCGTGGACAGAGGAGCCTGTTGGGCTACAGTCCATGAGATCTCAAAGAGTCAGACACAACTGAGCAACTAACATTGTAATAATCTGCACAAAAGATGATGTTGGCTTGGGTAGGGCAGTAGCGTGGAGTGGGGAGAAGTGATAGGACTGTGGATCTATTTGAAGGGGTAATTGGTGGTATTTTCTTAAAATTGGACATAGTTGTGAAACAAAGAGAAGTTGAGGTTGACTGAGGATTTTGTCCTAAGTTACTGAGGAGCCCTTGTAGATTAATTAGAAAATGATGAACACCTCAGTGGAAAAATGCATCATGATGTAATTGAACATAGAAAGTGATTTTCCTTAAAGTATTTTTTAAAGTAAATCTTTATCCAAGAAAAGTGCACAAATTGTAAGCATACAGCTGGGTGAATATTCACAAAGTATACAAAAGACACCCATCTAACCAGCACCCAGATTCAGAAACAAAACATTACCTGCATTCATTATCATGCATTCCCCCTTCCTAAAGTAATTATTTTTCAATTTAACTCTGCATTTATGCTAAACATTTTCTGCACAGCAAATGATGTGGATGTAGAGCGATGGGCCACTGAGGAGGCGATATCTTTAGAAATCAGGAGAGGGAAACTTAAGAAACTCACCTGCAACCATGTGACAGGAATTAGTCATCTGCTTGATCTCATGAAATTCATACTGAAAAGTTCTTTCCTAATAATACAATGTGAGACCGACAGATAGTAAAAATAGACATATTTTCTACATAGGGTTCAAAATTAGAAAGTTCATAGGAGTTGCTAAAAAAATTTAAAAAGAACCCTGAGTTGACAAAAAAAGAAACTTACATAAAAAGTAAAATTGAATGTACTAATGTCTAATGATCTGTACTTTCAAAGTAAACTTTTATTATCTAGAAAGCTTGGTAAAGGTGAGGATAAAAATAAGATTTAGATGCTGAAACTAAAAGTTGGATTTGGAATACAGAAACTATAGTTTTAGTTTTTCTCAGAAGTTACATATGAAAAAAATCCATGAGCTAAAGTGGGTGTGAGGGACTTGGGATAGAACAGCAAGGAGAAAAAAGAGATGAAATGGAGTTCCTAGATGACTGCTTGAGTCCTCCTCCCAGCAACTCACCCCCACCCCAAACCTGGAAATAAAAATCTTGCGTTTCGAAAGTGAAGACGTCTCTTCCTGTAGATGCTGAAAATGTGAATTAATTCTAAAAGTTAATTGCAAAATTATTTTGATAGCATCAAAAATGTTAAGTACATCTAAAAGGTCACACTTTTTATTGTTTGTAAAAAAAAATGGCTGTCAAAATTAAAATTTAATACTAAGAATAGTGAATGTTGACTCCCTTTATTAAAAAAATGTGAAGAGAATAATATGCTATAGTTACTGTCCTAGGATAACTTTATTTGTTTTGCCTCTTAATATTCATTCCTCCTCCTTTGGGTAAGGCACCTCTATTTTGTCCTGAGGAAGGTACTTAATCCTCACTGTGTACAGTCTGGTAAGAGAAGAAGGTGCCTTGTCCTTTTCTGGCAGCAAGTGGGCTTGTGCACCAGCGGAAGCTGTCCAAGCCCTGTCTCCTGGAACAGGAATCTTGAGCTCAGTGACCAAACAGAGGACACTATGCAATTGATGCTTTTTCACTGGGGAGGTTGCTCCTTGAAGACATTGTTCCTCATCTCCTTGAACTGCCCTGGTTCTCGCTCTTAGATCAATCCCTCAACTTCTCACTTACCTTTGGGAGCCCTCACTTCATATCCTATAAGCTTCCCTTTTTGCCTAAATTAACTAGAATTATTTTCTATATTGTGAAACCAAAGAACACCAATTTACAGTTTAATACTATTTATCAGAGAAAGACCACCTTTCCAAAATTTTTGCTAGTAAGTACAATTTGATTGAATATTGAATAAACTTTTGGAAGAAGACCAGGAAATATTTCATACTCACAGATAGAAACTTTTTAAGGTAAAAATATTCAATAGTGGCATCCTGTTCAAAATACATAGGTTCTTAAGAATAAATTTAAGAATCCCTCAAGTAGAATATTGGAGAAAGAAATGGCAACCTACTCCAGTGTTCTTGCCTGGAGAATCCCAGGGACAGGGAAGCCTGGTGGGCTGCCGTCTATGGGGTTGCACAGAGTCAGACACAACTGAAGTGACTTAGCAGTAGCAGCAAGTAAAATATGTGCATACATATCCACACACACACACACACAAGAAATGCAGTTACCAAGATTTTCATACCAAGATTTTCATTTTAATGAAGACTAAAGCAGCAAGTATTAGCTGTTTTCATATTGCCCCAACTTTTAGAGGCAGGGTCTACTCTACTCTTCATTGACAAGAACTTGATATTTATTCTTTGATGCCAAAGAAAGTGAACTAAATGATTTTTCCAGGAAAAAGAAAACCTCTCTACTGTGTCTTTTTGGAGTCCTTATCCAACCATCACTTAAACTTTATGAGCCATAAAATGAAACTATTACAAATCACATGTAAATATTCTTTTAAATTTATGTTCAAAATAAGGCCTTTGTGGTCAAGTACAAGAATTTTGAAGTAAAAAAGACTTCGATTCAGACCCTAACTCTTCTGCTATAACATTTAGGAAATTAATTGCCTGCTTTGAACCTAACTTTCTGTAACAGGAAAATATCAATAATTGCACCTACCTATTTGTAAGGTGTTCATAGCTGGTATTATTATTAATAGTTGTATTCATAGGTAGAAAATAATACTTCAAGAAACTACTTCTTACTGTATAAGAAGTCGGCTTATAAAATTTGCATATTTCTAGGATAACCGTACGGAGAAGGCAATGGCACCCCACTCCAGTACTCTTGCCTGGAAACTCCCATGGATGGAGGAGCCTGGTAGGCTGCAGTCCATGGGGTCGCTGAGGGTCGGACACGACTGAGTGACTTCACTTTCACTTTTCACTTTCATGCATTGGAGAAGGAAATGGCAACCCAATCCAGTGTTCTTGTCTGGAGAATCCCAGGGGTGGGAGAGCCTGGTGGGGTCTATGGGGTCACACAGAGTCGGACACGACTGAAGTGACTTAGCAGTAGCAGTAGGATAACCGTAAACTCCGGGAGTTGGTGATGGACAGGGAGGCCTGGTATGGTGCAGTCCATGGGATTGACTGAGTGACTGAACTGAACTGAGGATAACCATGGGCTTCCCAGGTGACACAGTGGTAAAGAATACACCCGCCAATGCAAGAGACACATGTTCAATTCCTGGGTCGGGAAAATCCCACAGAGTAGGAAATGGCAACCCACTCCAGTATTCTTGCCTGGAAAACTCCATGGATACAGGAGCCTGGCAGTCTACTGTCCATAGGGTCGCAGAGAGGTGGACAAGACTGAGTGACTGAGCGCACACAAGGATAACCTTAAACGAAAATAGATTTTCACATTTAAATTTGAGCAATGGCTATATGGTAATTGAGGTTATTTTTAGGAAAAGCAGTGTTCTTGATTTTTGAAAATAATATAGAAAATTTCTTATTTCTGATTGAAAAAGACATCTGTAAAGACTTCATGCTGACATCACAGGAATTCATCTATGCAAATATAATTTTTTACTTCTGCTTAAGCAATATGGAAGGGAAAAGAAACACTTTAAAACATTTAAGGCATGATTGGAAGTGCTCGAAATCCAACTAAGGCCCTTTCAATGATTAGCAGAAAGCAGCTGGCAGAGCCTATGGATTATAGCCAGAGACTCCATCAATATGTATTGATCTTGTTCTTCCCAGAAAGGCACCATACTTAGTTGTTAATATACCCAGATACTCCTTATATCATCTTTCTCAATTTTATAAGTGGCATTCCGTCACTTTGAGTCTGAGTCCATGTCTATTGAAGACAGTTATTAGGCATGAAAATTCAATGGCTAAAACCAGAAAACAGACACAACAGGTATGTCATACCTTGTTAAATTATCTAGATATTTTATCCTTCAAAGGTCAACTTAAAAAGATAATCATGCTCAGAATCTTCCCAAAGAGATTGTTGAAATTAGCCCTCATAACAGGTGAATTCTAAGAAAATGGTGGCCATCAGCCTTTAAGAATTACCCAAATAAGAGACTTACTATGTAAAATATTTCATATTCAAAAAATATTTCAACAGTTCTAATTCTATTTTGCTTGTTTTCTCTAAGAGATATTGTCACTACATATTTATGTATTAGCTTATTGCAGAAGTATCATTGCTAACGGAGATTTTAGGCACATTCCCTTGATGTCTACTAAACCTTCCAGTTGTCTTCATGGGGTTGTCTGGTTGCCCTTTTATTAATGTTCTAATCATCTTCAAAAGTACTTACAGATACATCTTTCTGACACAAGAAGACTGCACGCTCCATGAGGTCAAGAACAGTATCAGTTGTGTTGACTGCTGTATTCTAGTTAGTAACCATACAGAGACTGGCACCAAATTAGTACTTAACCAGTATTTGTTGAATGAATCTCAAACTTGTGGAGGCTCCATGCACTGGTAAGAAACCAACAGTGCAATACCCCTATGTTTGTCTTTTTTTCCTTAGCTTTTGGTGTTAACACCCTGCACCCACAGTGTTCCATCAGAAAGCCTGTCAGATGACTGAGAAACCTGGAGGCTAAAATTACTCAAGCCATGTTTGCCATGTATTGATATCTGTATGCCACACCCTGCAGTGAATCTGGCCCCACCTTAAATAACGTCACTGCAGGCACATAATGATGTGAGCGGCATTGTGTGCGAACATGCTCTTGAAATTTTTTAAAAATTAAATACTGCAATGTGATGACATTCACCCATCCTTCATTTAATTTCAAATCTCTCTCTGAAAGTGCTGTTTATTTCTTAGTCATATGATTTCTACCAAAAATAAAGACATAGATGGTACCCTGCCTTCCCTGGAACCATCTGTATGAACTACCCAACATTGTTTTCCAAAAAAGAATGTGAATCCAAAATCATATGATGAATATTTTGAAAGTGATTTTGATTCCTTTCATCACACCCCCCACAGTTATTCATCCCAAAAGGAAAGACGAAATGTCAGTATTAAGTGTCCCCATGTGACATAAGCTTTATGTCTAATAAAGGATATTAGATATTTTAAAGATCTAATTTAACTTTCACAACAATACTAGCTAGTATATAGGTATTCCTTACCCTTATTTGCACACTGTTAGTTGTTCAGTCATGTCCGACTCCTTGTGACCCCATGGACTGTAGCCCACCAGGCTCCTCTGTCCATGGGATTCTCCAGGCAAGAATACTGAAGTGGGTTGCCATTCCCTCCTCCAATTTGCTCAAGACTACTGGAAATGAACATCCCAAGGGCACATGGCTAATGACCGTCAGAGCTAGGATTTGAATCTGCCTGTTTGATTTGAAAACCTGTACTATATTCCTCCCAACATCTCAAAGCAGTAAGTGTACACTGGAAATCACACAACTCCAGCAGAGATGCAAATTAGTTTAAATATCTTCTTTTCTCAGCTGTATTTTAATTACTGTGCTGTTATCAGCCTTTTATAGTGGTGAGAGTTGATAGTGTGGGAGACCCCACAAAGGTAACTGTTTAGAAAGGAAATTGATGATATGCAGCTAAAGCTACACAAGTGTTTAAGTTACTCTTTTTCTTCTTCAGTTTCAAAGTTTATTTAGTTCCAAAAAGGCAGAATTATTGAAATAAACTTTTCAGTGTGTAGAAATGGTCTCTCAGGGAAAAATTTCCTTGCTATTGAAAACATTTTTGTTGGAACAAAATAAAAAGGTATCAGAGAAGCCTGTCTGAAGAAATGAATTGACTCAGCAGTTCTGTACAGCCACAGTCTGAAAGATTTGTGAATCTGGGTAAACATTTCTGAAGGAAATCTAACATTTCAGAGTTCCAGCCCAGTTTGGGGGCATATTTTAAATAAACATTTACCAGGCAATACTCTTTCTGTGACTATAGTTTCTTAAAACATTGAAACAATGGACTAACTTTTACACAGGGCGCATAAACAGTCTTTCCAAGGAGTTATGTTGACTGGGAGTAGATATACTGTAATTTCATTATCTATTACCTCGTAAGACACAGGTTAAAAAATAATAGTATGTAATAAGACATTTGGGCTTCCCAGGTGGCCCATAGTGGTAAAGAACCTGCCTGCCAATGCAAGAGACATAAGAGACACTGGTTTGACCCCTGGGTTGGGAAGATCCCATGGAGGAGGGCAACGTACTCCATCATTCTTGCCTAGAGAATCCCATGAACAGAGGAGCTTGGAGGGCTGTGTTTCATGGGGTCCCTCAGAGTCAGGTTCGACTGACTCAGGATTTTGGTATTTATGTTTGCTGCTAAATGTTTTCCTTGGGGGGCAGTAGAGGGTTGTTGTTCAGTTATGCAGTGGTGTCCTACTCTTTGTGACCCTATGGAGTGCAGCACACCAGGCTTCCCTGCCCTTCACTATTTCCCAGAGTTTGCTCGAACTCATATCCATTGAGTCGGTGATGCCATCCAACCATCTCATCTTCTGTCGCCCCCTTCTCCTCCTGTCTTCAATCTTTCCCAGCATCAGGGTCTTTCCCAATGAGTTGGCTTTTCACATCAGGTGGCCAAAGCATTGGAGCTTCAGAATCAGCCCTTCCAATGAACATACGGGGTTGATTTCTTTTAGAATTGACTGGCTTGATATCCTTGCTGTCCAAGGGACTCTCAAGAGTCTTCTCCAGCACCACAGTTCCAGGGCATCAAAACTTCAGTGCTCAGCCTTTTTTAGTGTTCACATCTTACATCTGTACATGACTACTGGAAAAACCATAGCTTTGATTATATGGACAATTTTTGGCAAAGTGATGTCTCTGCTTTTTAATATGCTATCTAGGTTGTCATAGTTTTTCTTCCAAGAAGCAAGTCTTTTATTGTCACGGCTGCGCCCACTGTCCACAGTGATTTTGGAGCCCAGGAAAATAGAGTCTATCACTGTTTCCTTGTGTCCTCATCTATCTGCATGAAGTGATGGGACCAGATGCCGTGATCTTCATTTTTTGAATGTTGAATTTTAAGCCAGCTCTTCTCTTTCACCTTCATCAAGAGGCTCTTTAATTCCTCTTTGATTTCTGCCATTAGGGTGGTGTCACCTGCATATCTGAAGTTATTGACATTTCTCCCAGAAATCTTGATTCCAACTTAAGCTTCATCCAGCCCAGCATTTCACATGATGTACTCTGCATATAAGTTAAATAAGCAGGGTGACAATATACAGTCTTGATGTACTCCTTTCCCAAATTGGAAGCAGTCCATTGTTCCATGCCTAGTTTTAACTGTTGCTTCTTGACCTGCATACAGGTTTCTCAAGAGGCAGGTCAGATGGTCTGGTATTCCCATCTCTTTCAGAATTTTCCAGTTTGTTGTGATCCACACAGTCAAAGGCTTTAGTGTAGTCAACGAAGCAGAAGTAGATGTTTTTCTGGAATTCTCTTGCTTTTTCTATGATCCAGTCGATGTTGGCAATTTGATCTCTGGTTCCTCTGCCTTTTCTAAATCCAACTTGTACGTCTGGAAGTTCTTAGTTCACATAGTGTTGAAGCCTAGTTTGAAGGATTTTGAGCATTACCCTGCTAGAATGTGAAATGAGTGCAATTGTGCAGTAGTTTGAACATTCTTTGGCATTACCCTCCTTTGGGATTGGAAGGAAAAATTGAACTTCGCCATTCCTGTGGCCACTGCTGAGTTTTCCAAATTTGCTGGCATACTGAGTGCAGCACTTTCACAGCATCATCTTTTAAGATTTGAAATAGCTTAACGGAATTCCATCACCTCTACTAGCTTTGTTCATAGTAATGCTTCCTAAGGCCCACTTGACTTTGCACTCCAGAATATCTGGCTCTAGGTAAGTGAACATACCATCACGGTTATCTGGGTCATGAAGATCTTTTTTGTATAGTTCTTCTGTGTATTCTTGCCATCTCTTCTTAATATCTTCTGCTTCTGTTAGGTCCATATCATTTCTGTCCTTTATTGTGCCCATCTTTGCGTGAAATGGTCCCTTGGTATCTCTAATATTCTTGAAGAGATCTCTAGTCTTTCCCATTGTACTATTTCCTCCTATTTCTTTGCACTGTTCTGTTAAAAAGGCTTTGTTATCTCTCTCGCTATTTTGTGGAACTCTGCATTCAGATGGGTATATCTTTCCTTTCCTTCCTTGCCTTTCTCTTCTTTTCTCAGCTGTTTGTAATGCCTCCTCAGACAACCACTTTGCCTTTCTCATTTCTTTTTGATTACCACCTCCTCTACAATGTTAGGAACCTCTGTCCATAGTTCTTCAGGCACTCTGTCTTGATAGATCTGATCTGATCCCTTGAATCTATTTGTCACTTCTACCATATAATCTTAAGGGATATGATTGAGGTCATACCTGAATGGCCTATTGTTTTTCCCTACTTTCTTCAATTTCAGTCTGAATTTTGTAATAAGATGTTCATGATCTGAGCCACAGTCAGCTCCCAGTCTTGTTTTTGCTGACAGTGTTGAACTTCTCCATTTTTGGCTACAAAGAATATAATCGATCTGATCTGGTGTGGGAATATGTTTGCTTCTAAATGTTTTCCTATAGGGAGCAATAGAGGGAGACTACAACAGCTGGGAGGGATTAGGGGCAGGAGGAGAAGGGGACAACAGAGGATGAGATGGCTGGATGGCATCACTGACTCGATGGACGTGAGTCTGAATGAACTCCGGGAGTTGGTGATGGACAGGGAGGCCTGGCATGCTGTGATTCATGGGGTCGCAAAGAGTCAACATGACTGAGCGACTGAACTAACTAACTAACAACAGTAAAGTTGAGGTAGAGAAGACACATTTATGAAAAGTCAATTCTAACACAGATTTGTCACATAACTGGTGAAAAATATACATGTGGTATGTGTTTATAAACTGTAGCAATTCAGAGACTCTATAAATATGTGGATATTTATATATACACTCATACATGATATCCATTTCTTCTCATGTACATACAAAATTGTTGAGATTTTATTTAGCTTGTTTTCATAAAATAATAGTCCACAAAAAGTACAGAAGGTGAGGTATAATTTCCATAGTTGTTTGAAGAGTGTTTTAACCCCAATATTCATCAGACATTTACAATTCAATGTATCTTAATTGAATGTTTTCTTCTATACAAGCACAATAAAGAAAGATTATATTTATTCCAGTAATTGAAATGTGTTGTCAAAAATAGCCGTATTTACATCTGTATTCTCATCTTGCATTATTTTTGACTCTTACAAAGGGCTTTATGTGTTGTTTTAATTGAATTATAATCTTGTATTTTGGCCCAGTTGTACTCAAATTTTAATTCTACCTTAATAAGACCTACTTAATCTAAATCAGTGTCTAAGATGAACTTTGCATATTACCTGAATTATCTTTTTCAGATATAGGGATTTTAGATAAATTAAATTTAGAAACTTTAAGACATCCATAGTTCTTGTTTTTGTTTTTCTACCTTCTGGAAAAGGAAAAGGGAAGGAAATCAATTTTTACTGAATATCTGTTATGTGCTGTTCCAGGTAACTTGGATAAATATTATCACAGAGTCATTGTTCATATACCAGTAGATGGAGCTAATATTACTTGACCTCGTTCAGCCCAGGACAACTTGACTAAGCTTACTCCTTTCAATGAATCTTGGATTATAAAAACGAGACTGCCATATGGTTATTAACTATTTTGTTAATTTGAAATAGCATATTTCAGAATCTTAGATTTTAGAACAGTGTCTAAATACCTATCTGTGGCTTGCATTTCTTCATACAACGGCATCATATATTTATTCAGCATAAGTTTATATTCCTTGCCACAAAGCAGAACTCAGTACCTCCTGAAGTAATTTCGCCTATGAACTACTTTCGCGCTAAGAAGCTTTTTCCTAATACAGAGTAAGAATTTTCTCCCTCTAAAATCCAACTTTTGGTTCTGAATTTATCCCTGGAGGTCATGTAGAAGTTGATGCAACAAAGTACCAAAAACTGGATGGCTTACAACAATAGAAATTTATTCTATCTCTGGAGGCTAGAAGTCCAAAATCAAGGAATTGGCAGGGCCATTCTCTCACTGAAATTTCTGGGAAAGAATCTATTCCATGCTCTTTTCATAGCTTCTGGTGTTGCCAGCAGTCCTTGTTTTTTTTTTTTTTTTTTTTAGCTTTAGATGCGTCTCTCCCATCTCTGGCGCTTTGCAGGTGGCCAAGTGGTAAAGAATGTGTCTGTCCGTGCAGGAGACAGGGTTTTGATCCCTGGGTCAGGAAGATTCCCTGGACTAGGCAGTGGCAACCCACTCTAGTATTCCTGCCTTGAGAATCCCATGGACACAGGAGCTTGGCAGGCTGCAGTCCAGGGGCTGTAGAGTTGGACATGACTGAGTGACTGAGCACACTCCCATCTCTGCCTCCATCATAATATGGTATTTCCCTGTGTATCTGTGTTTGTATTTTCACTTCTTATAAGACACAGATTAGGGCTCACCCTAATTATGTCATTCTAGCTTGACTATATCTGCAAATACCCTATTTCCAAGTATTATCATGTTCACAAGTTCCATGGGTTAGAAAATACACATATCATTTAGGGGTGCATAATTCAGCCCATAATTCAGCTTATTACAGTTCCACTGTTTGAATTACTAATTGAAGAGCAAAAAGGAGAAGATAAAGGTGAAATAGCTCCACTTTAAAGAATCTCAGACTAGTTAAAAAAGGTCCATATAGAATTAGAACATGTTGAAAGTGATTGGAAACAAAAATGCTATGAGACTAGAGGGGAACAAGTGATCCATTCTGATTAGGCAGGCGGAGCACTGAATAGTTAGTACTCTGTGTGTTTTAAATATATTTAATTTCCTAATTTATAATGGGAACATTATTGTTTGCCCCTTAATTTCATTTTTTACTTTTTATTTCTATTTTTTTGTGACACATCAGGTAATATTTTCCTAATGTATTATATCTTTAGTGTTTGCTGACAAAGACTTTCTTCATATCAAACTTACATAGCTATTCGTCAGTAATTGTGGGGACATAATGGTCAAGCTCAATTTTTGTTTTCAAATTCTTAATCTACATTGTAGAAATTTAAACTTCATTATGTAAAAATGATAATGGGAAATTACATTATGTAAAAATGATAATGGGAAATTACAGCAACAATAATAATCCTAGATCTAGGAATCATCATGTAGGAAGAATAGGAAGTTAGATGTTTACTTAGAAATTCATTCTGATTTTTATCTTCTCTGATTGCTGTAGCTAGGACTTCTAAAACTATGTTGAATAATAGTGGTGAAAGTGGATACCCTGTCTTATTCCTTATCTTAGGGGGAATGCTTTCAGGCTTTCAACATTGAGAATAATGTTTGCTGTAGGCTTATCATATATGCCCTTTACTATATTGATGTAGGTTTCTTCTATGCCCATTTTTTGAAGAGTTTTAATCATAAATGGGTGCTGAATTTTGTCAAAGGCTTTTTCTGCATCTATTGAGATTATTATATGGTTTTTATCTTTCGGTCTGTTAATATAGTATATCACATTGATTGATTTGCATATATTGAAGAATCCTTGTGTCCCTGAAATAAATCCAACTTGATCATGGTGTATGAGCTTTTGATGTGTTGCTGAATTCTGTTTGCTAAAATTTTCTTGAGGATTTTTGCATCCATGTTCATCAGTGATATTGGCCTGTAGTTTTCTTTTTTGTGTTGTCTTTGTCTGGTTTTGGTATCAGGGTGATGGTGGCCTCATAGAATGAGTTTGGAAGTGTTCTTTTCTCTAATTTTTTGAAAGAGTTTTAGAAGGACAGGTATTAGCTCTTCTCTAAATGTTTGATAGAATTCTCTTGTGAAGCCGTCTCTCCTGGGCTTTTGTTTTTTTGTTTTAGGAAATCCTTAGTTCAGTTCAGTTCAGTTGCTTAGTCATGTCCGACTCTTTGCAACCCCATGAATCGCAGCATGCCAGGCCTCCCTGTCCATCACCAACTCCCGGAGTTTACCCAAACTCATGTCCATCGAGTTGGTGATGCCATCCAGCCATCTCATCCTCTGTCATCCCCT
>NW_011495076.1:13469507-13493741 GCF_000754665.1 Bison bison bison | reverse complement strand
AATATTTATATCTTGCTTTATAACTATGTTTCATGGATTTCATATATATGAACAGATGACTCTTTATCTGTTCATCCATTAAGGGGTAATACATGGATACTGTATGTTGACATTCTTAGCTTTGGGTTAAGTCATGTCCGACCTTTGAACCCCATGAATCGCAGCATGCCAGGCCTCCCTGTCCATCACCAACTCCCGGAGTTTACCCAAACTCATGTCCATCGAGTTGGTGATGCCATCCAGCCATCTCATCCTCTGTCATCCCCTTCTCCTCCTGCCCCAAATCACTCCCAGCGTCAGGGTCGTTTCCAATGAGTCAACTCTTTGCATGAGGTGGCCAAAGTATTGGAGTTTCAGCTTCAGCATCAGTCTTTCCAAAGAACACCCAGGACTGATCTCCTTTAGCATGGACTGGTTGGATCTCCTTGCAGTCCAAGGGACTCAAGGGTCTTCTCCAACACCACAGTTCAAAAGCATCAATTCTTTAGCACTCAGCTTTCTTCACAGTCCAACTCTCACATCCATACATGACCACAGGAAAAACCATAGCCTTGACTAGACGGACCTTTGTTGGCAAAGCAATGGCTCTGTTTTTGAATATGCTATCTAGGTTGGTCATAACTTTCCTTCCAAGGAGTAAGCGTCTTTTAATTTCATGGCTGCAGTCACCATCTGCAGTGATTTTGGAGCCCCCAAAAATAAAGTCTGACACTGTGTCCACTGTTTCCCCATCTATTTCCCATGAAGTGATGGGACCAGATGCCATGATCTTCATTTTCTGAATGTTGAGATTTAAGCCAACTTTTTCAGTCTCCTCTTTCACTTTCATCAAGAGGCTTTTTAGTTTCTCTTCACTTTCTGCCATAAGGGTGGTGTCATCTGCATATCTGAGGTTATTGATATTTCTCCTGGCAATCTTGATTCCAGCTTGTGCTTCTTCCAGCCCAGCGTTTCTCATGATGTACTCTGCATATTGCTACAGCAATCAGAGAAGAAAAAGAAATAAAAGGAATCCAGATTGGAAAAGAAAAAGTAAAGCTCCCATTGTTTGCAGATGACATGATACTATGTATATAAAATCCTAAAGATAGTATCAGAAAATTACTAGAGCTAATCAGTGTATTTAGCAAAGTTGCAGGATACAAAATCAGTACACAGAAATCACTTGCATTTATATATACGAACAATGAAAAATCAGAAAGAGAAATTAAGGAATCAATCCCATTCACCATTGCAACAAAAAGAATAAAATATCTAGGAATAAACTTACCTAAGGAGACAAAAGGACTGTACACAGAAAATTTTAAGACACTGATGAAAGAAATCAAAGTTGACATAAACAGATGGAGAGGTATTTCATGTTTCTGGGTAGGAAGAATCAATATTGTGAAAATGACTATATTACCAAATGCAATCTACAGATTTAATGTGATCCCTATCAAATTACCAGTGGCATTTTTCACAGAACTAGGGCAAAAAATTTCACAATTCCTATGGAAACACAAAAGACCCCAAATAGCCAAAGCAGTCTTGAGAAAGAAGAATGGAGCTGGAGGAATCAGCCTTCCTGATTTCAGATTATACTACAAAGCTACAGTTATCAAGGCAGTATGGTGCTGGCACAAAACAGAAATATAGACCAATGGAACAAGTTAAAGGAGGCAAGAATACACACTGGGGCAAAGACAGCCTCTTAAATAAATGGTGCTGGGAAAACTGGACAGCTACATGTAAAAGAATGAAATTAGAACACTTCCTAACACCATACACAAAGATAAACTCAAAATGGATTAAAGATTTAAATGGAAGACCAGAAACTATAAAACTCTTGGAGGGAAACAGGCAAAACACTTGATGACGTAAATCGAAGCAAGATCCTCTATGACCCACCTCCTAGAGTAGTGGAAATAACAAAAGTAAACAAGTGGGACCTGATTAAACTTAAAAGCTTTTGCATAGCAAAGGAAACTATAAGCAAGGTGAAAAGACAACCCTCAGAATGGGAGAAAATAACAGCAAATGAAACAACTGACAGAGGATTAATTTCCAAAATATACAAGCAGCTCATACAACTCAATGCCAGAAAAGCAAACAACCCAATCAAAAAGTGGGAAAAAGACCTAAACAGACATCTCCTCCAAAGAAGACATACAGATGGCCAACAAACATATGAAAAGATAAACATCGCTCATTCTTAGAGAAATGCAAATCAAAACTACAATGAGATATCACCTCACACCAGTGAGAATGGCCATCATCAAAAAGTCTACAAACAATAAATGCTGGAGAGAGCGTGGAGAAAAGGGAACCCTCTTGCATTGTTGGTGGGAATGTAAATTGATACAGCCACTATGGATGATGGTATGGAGATTCCTTAAAAAATTAGGAACAAAACCACCATATGACCCAGCAATCCCACTTCTAGGCATATACCCTGCTGCTGCTGCTAAGTCGCTTCAGTCGTATCTGACTCTGCGACCTCATAGACGGCAGCCCACCAGGCTCCCCCGTCCCTGGGATTCTCCAGGCAAGAACACTGGAGTGGGTTGCCATTTCCTTCTCCAGTGCATGAAAGTGAAGTCGCTCAGTCGTGTCCTACTCCTAGTGACCCCATGGACTACAGCCTACCAGGCTCCTCCGTCCATGGGATTTTCCAGGCAAGAGTACTGGAGTGGGTTGCCATTGCCTGAGGAAACCAAAATTGAAAAAGACACATGTATCCCATTGTTCATTGCAGCACTATTTACAATAGCTAGAACATGGGAGCAACCTAGGTGTCCATCAACAGATGAATGGATAAAGAAGTTGTGGTATATATACACAATGGAATATTGCTCAGTTATAAAATGGAGTGCATTTGAGTCAGTTCTAATGAAGTGGATGAACCTAGAACCTATTATACAGAATGAAGTAAGTCAGAAAGAGAAAGATAAATACCATATTCTAATGCATTTATACAGAATCTAAAAAAAGAATACAGAAGAATTTATCTACAGGGCAGCAAACAGACATAGAGGATAGATTTATGAACATGGGGAGAGGGGAAGATAGGGTGAGATGTATGGAAAGAGTAACATGGAAACTTACATTACCATATGTAAAATAAATAGCCAACAGGAATTTGCTGTATGGATCAGGAAACTCAAGCAGGGACTCTGTATCAACTTAGAGGGGTGGGATGGGGAGGGAGATAGGAGGGAAGTTCAAAAGGGAGGAATTATATGTATACCTATGGCTGATTCATGTTGAAATTTGATATAAAAAAATTCTGTAAAGCAATTATCATTCAATTAAAAATAAATTAATTAATTTTTTAAAAAGAAATAAAATCCATACTGATCTTTAGATGATGAGTAAGTGTCCTTTAGACAGAAAAGAGGAATAAGGCATTCTTGGTAGGAAAATGATACAAGGAAAAAGTAGAAGTAAGAGAGAGATTGTTTGGAGTTGATGTGTTTGCAATTAGAAAGCCTACAGTTGGAAAAGTAATTTGGAATCAGATTGTGTAAGATCTTTGTATGCCAAACTGAGATGTATGGGCTTTGTTCTTTAAGAAACTAGGAACCATGAGAGTCTATTCTCTCTATAAATGATAAACCTTCCAACACATGAAATAGCTTACATATTTCACTTGAGATTGTCTTCTGCACACAAATCAGTCAGTTCAGTTCAGTTCAGTCACTCAGTCGTGTCTATCTTTTTGTGACCCCATGGACTGCAGCACGCTAGGCCTCCCTGTCCATCACCAACTCCCGGAGTTTACTCAAACTCATGTCCATTGAGTCGGTGATGACATCCAACCATTTTATCCTCTGTTGTCCCCTTCTCTTCCCACCTTCAATCTTTCCCAGCATCAGGGTCTTTTCCAGTGAGTCAGTTCTTCACATCAGGTGGCCAAAGTATTGGAGAGTCAGGTTAGCATCAGTCCTTCCAGAGAATATTCAGGACTGATTTCTTTTAGGATGGACTGGTTGGATCTCCTTGCTGTCCAAGGGACTCTTAAGAGTCTTCTCCAACACCATAGTTCAAAAGCATCAATTCTTCGGTCCTCTTCACATGATTTGACTTTATCACTTTTGGATAATTTTTCTGTGAACATACTTCAGTTTATATGTGGCAGTTATTAAATATACTTTATTCTGTTTCCTTTTGCATTTTAAAAATGCTGCTTTCACATGTGTAATTTCTTAGATTTTACCATTTCCCCCCCTTTTTTTCTCTCTCCTCCCACCATACACACAATACATCCCAACACATACAAAACATCAGAATTTTATCTTATTAACTGAGTAGATACTTTATTAATTATATTTTTGGTGAATAAAGTGATTGATTGCTAGTATCAACAAAAAATTTGTATTTGGTAGCAATGCTACAGACCTCTTCTTATCCTCTCCAACAAAGCATCAAGGTGGCTAATTTTTTACATGTCTGTAATGAGGTGATGCCCAAAATCAAAAGTGGGCAGTAGCCAAGCTCTGAATTGGGAACCGACAATTAAAATATCAACTTCTAAAATTCCAAAGTTTTAAAATCCTGAATACAAAAGGATAAATTATGTGGAAACTTTCAATAATTTTATTCTACAATTTTCTTAAAGTTGGTCCTACAATACAACAAAACCATTGCTTTGGGTAGTATACTCATTTTCACTATATTGCTTTATTTTCATTAAACCAAAATAGAAAAAAAAAGATCAAGTAAGCGTTACCTACTTCTGATATCCCTTCTGTTGTCTCCAACTATGCCAAATATCTTTAGTGCCATTATTGTTAGCTTGGGAAGCCATGTAACAACCTTTGCACATGTACCAACTTAAACAGGGAGAAAACAATGGCTAAGTGTTACAAAATAAGGTAGGGTAGTAGCAAACATGCCTCAGGTGGTTTAAGTGAATTCCTTGAAAGTTAGCCAGTGGAAATTTGGAAGATTGGGCAACATGTTGCCTTTTGTGATCAGTGGGTGGCATCATTTTTAATAATGAATCTTGTCCATACAAGCAAATGATTGTTTTCGAAACAATAATAACAAATATCCAACAAAGTGTATCTAAACATGATGAAAACTAAATTGAAAAAGTAGATATTCGTGATTATAACTGAATACTAAAACTAATGTATCTAAGTCTTAGCTTTGGCTGAGGCCTTGTAAGCATGTGCCAATGTCTCCCATATATCAAATGAGGTGTGAGATTAGCCTATGGTACTTGCAAAGGAGATGATCAAAAACTAGTTCTGAGTAGGTCTCCACCCATGTTGATGATCCAAAAGGGCAGAAACGGAGATTAGAAGAGGAATTAGGGGAAAGCTATCAGAGAACTGTAAGTCTACTACCCTCTGCTTTTTTATTCTGCCTTGAAAAACAGGCATTGAAAGAACCAGCGAGCTTGGCATGGTTCTTCCAAGTTCTTGCTTCTTGCAGACCCAGTGGACCCAGTCAAATGAAAGGGTAGGAGGCTGGCTGTGGTTGGCTGGTTGGCTGCTCTGATGGTGGAATGAGAAGACATTGATCCATGGAGGCAGTCTGTTTTTCCAGAATTTGTTGGGGACAAAGAATGTGTGAGTTTCTTACAGACCAGATGAGGGAAAGGAGAAGTAGAGGAGAGTAGGTGAGGAGGCTTTACCTGGAGAGATTCTCTCTCTCAGAAGAGAGAAGCTGGAGGTGCACCCTGAAAGTCTAGGGGCCCAGGTAAGAATCATGGGCAGTCAATCAGAGGTGGTGCATTGCCCTGCACCACAGGAAACTTGGATAAGTCTTCCCAGTAATGGGCTTCCCTCCAAAGAAACTTGAAAATCATTCCCGAAGAGAATAGAGCTTTCAACACCTGCCAAGTCCAGAGAATTTTGCATATAACATTATAATACTTCCAGGTATACAGCATAATAACTCATAATTTGCATATATTATAAAATGATATCTTCAGTATTATTAACACCCATACCCATACATACTTACAATTTTTTTCTTCTGATGACAAATTTTAAGATCTAGAACAATAGTAATTCTAAAGATTAGGTTTGGTTGCAAGTGATGGGGAAATCAAACCCATAAGCATAAGCAAGATTTTTATCTACCTCCCACACACTGTAGCAACATGCGGTGACTCTATGGTGATCAGAGCACCAGATTCCTTCTGCATCATTGCTTTGCCATCCTGAATACCTGGCCTCTTCATCTTTTCTAGGTGGCTGCTTACCTTCTGGTACCAGGGTCTGCGCTACAGCTAGTGGTAAGGAGGCATAGGGACAAAACACATCTTCTCCACGTAAGGATGTTTTCTAGAAGTCATACAGTACATTTTTGCTAAATCACATAGGCCAGAATTTAGTGACATGAGCCTAGCTAGCTGCAAGGAAGGCTGGGAATAACCTTTAATCTGGATGACCACATACCTTAATGCATTTTTGGGGTCTGTTACCAAGAAGAATAGAAGGAATGATGTTGAAGTGAAAACTAGCTGGGCCTTTGCATTTTACATTTATGTCAGAGATCTGTTTTCCTCAGATTATTTTTGAAAATGTTATTGACTTGTTTATAAAATATTTTTAGATCTCTCCTTATATTTTATTTTATAATTATTGACCAACCTAGACTGCATATATTAAAAAGCAGAGACATTACTTTACCAACAAAGGTCTGTCTGGTCAAAGCTATGGTTTTTCCAGTAGTCATGTATGGATGTGAGAGCTGGACTATAAAGAAAGCTGAGCACTGAAGAATTGATGCTTTTGAACTGTGGTGTTGGAGAAGATTCTTGACAGTGCCTTGGACAGCAAGGAGATCCAACCAGTCCATCCTAAAAGAAATCAGGCCTGAATATTCTTTGGAAGGACGGATGCTGAAGCTGAAACTCCAATATTTTGGCCAGCTGATGTGAAGAGCTGATTCATTGGAAAAGACCCTGATGCTGGGAAAGATTGAAGGCAGGAGGAGAAGGGGTGACAGAAGATGAGATGGTTGGATGGCATCACTGATGTGATGGACATGAATTTGAGTAGGCTCTGGGAGTTGGTGATGTACAGGAAAGCCTGGCATGCCTCAGTCCATGGGGTCACAAAGAGTCAGACACGACTGAGTGACTGAACTGAACTGAACTGAAACAGTATTATAAATGTCAGTAATGATAGAGTTATTTTAAAATTTTTATTTTCACCATAATCTATAATATGATCTGCTTTGGTTTTAAGTAAAATATACTGAATAAATATTTTCCATGGTATTTGTTTATAAAAGAAAACTTTGTATTAAAGACTCAAATATATTGAGTAATGAAATAAGGCATATTATGCCACCACTTAGACCATCCCTCATTGTTACTCTTTATTAATCACCCATGTCAAACTCCTTCTCTGAAATACATTGAAAATGTCACTGCTGAAATAATTTCCCTGGAGGAGTTGTTGTTCAGTCACTCAGTTGTATCCAACTCTTTGTGACCCCATGGACTGTAGCATGCCAAGCATCCCTGTCCTTCACTATCTCCCGGAGTTTGCCCAGATTCATGTCCATTGAGTCGGTGATGGCCATCCAACCATCTTATCCTGTCTTCTGCTGCTCCTCCTGCCTTCAATCTTTCCCAGCGTCAGGATCTTTTCCAATGAGTCAGCTCTATGCATCAAGTGGCCATTAAGTGGCCAAAGTATTGGAGCTTCAGCTTTAGCATTAGTCCTTCCAATGAATATTCAGGGCCCTGGAGTACAGCTACGATAATGTCACTTCTCCATGTAAACGTCTTAATAAGTTCCTCATTTCCTATGGAACAAATCCAATCATTTTAGCCTAGAATCTGTTGCTTCCCATGGTATTATCCAAAACATAATCTTTAGGTCTGTCTTTCATTTTATCTTTTTAAACAATCACCCTTTGTGGAAATATCCCATACATCCCATAAACACCTGACGCTTTTAGTCCTCTCTACCTTTGCTAATGAAATTGTTTTTGCTTAGACCAAGCACCTCCCCATCTCTCCCCTTACATGCACTGCCCCCTCAACTTCTTTTTCTTCTACGTATTTTATTATTCTGCAAGGACCTATGAAATGCCATTTTCTCCATGAAGTGTGGCCAAGCATCAATATTTTTTAAACTTATTTCTATAGGTCAGGTCTTAAGTAGTTTGTACATCCATTATTCTCTTACCACACATACATTTATTAAATAAATAAATTTTATTTAATTTTAATTCACCCACGTGTGTGTCGTCAGACTCTTTGTGACCCCATGGAATGTAGCCTCCCAGGCTTCTCTGTCCATCGGATTTTTTCACAGTACTTTGTATTTTAAGTAGATGTAGTAAATATTTATTGAATTAGTAACATAATATTTTGTCTTCTCTATGATTTAGTGCTCCTCGGAAGCAAACTTGCATTGTTAAGAGGTGAAGAAGCATATTTAGGCTCTTGTTTTTTACTTCCAGATAAAATCTAGTTCCAGACAATAGGAAGTAAATGGTATTACTACTAGAAACCAAATGAGTCATTCATAAACTGATTCAGAATCAGCTTTACATCTTTTGCAAGGACACCAGCAGTAGCAAAAATATAATACAAACTCCACATATTCTGTCCTCATGAAGAATGTATCTTTATTAGTCATCCTTTAGCATTCCTTCAGCATGATAGTTCCCCAGTGTGACAGTTTAAATTTATAGACAAATCTATTTTCAACAATCAAAAAAGAAAAAAAGTTGGGTATTTTGTGTTTGGATAAACCTGATTAATATCAAGTTTGGGCAACACTCAGAATGATAATTAAGCTTGTGAATACTTAGATAACTTGTGAATGCATAGAATAAAATGTGGTAGTTATCAGAAGGTGTAAACTATAAGTTACAACAAATTAGATTTGCTTTCTCTTTCAGTTACCTTAGTGGAAAATCAGGGAAACATTATGTGCACATATATCTTGATTTCTTTGTTATTTGAAAGCATTCTTTATGAAATGTAGAACAGCAATAAAAGAAAGAAAAGAGAGACAGAAGTCACCATCTAATAATCACTTCTCTTTGTTTTTCCAAATTCTCTCCAGTTCATTTTCATTATCTTATTTAGTCAGCAAATGTTTGTTGAACATGCTCCCTCACCTCACCTCCTCTCACCACCCCGGGACCCCTGGCAACCACTAATCTTTTAATCCTGTCCATAGTTTTAACTTTTCCAGAATGTCATGCAGTTGGACTCATACAGTATGTAACCTTTTTAGATTGACTTCTTTCACTTAGTAACATGCATTTAATGTTCCTCCATATCTTTTCAGCTTGATAGGTCATTTGATTTTGTGCTGAATAATATTCACTGTTTGGGTGTACCACAGTTTATTTATCCATTCCTCTACTGAAGGATATCTTGGTTGCTTCCAACTTCTGCTGAGTATAAATGAAGCTGCTGTAAATATTTTGGGAAAGTCTTTATGTGTACTTAAGTTTTCAGTTCAGTTGGGTTAATATCAAGGAGTACAGTTGCTGGATTTTACGGTAAAAGTGGCCTTAGTTTTATAAGAAAGAACCAAACTGTTTTTCAAAATGGCTGCACTATTTTGCACACCCACCAGCAATGAATGAGAATTTCTATTGCTTCCAAGCTTACCAGCTTTTGGTATTACCAGTGTTCCTAGATTTTGGCCATTCTAATAGGTGGGTAATGGGACTACTTACCTTTTTAAAGACTGCTGACCCTATTGGTTATACCTAATGCATACTTCTCTGGCTGTTATAAATTCTGAAGCAGCGTGGTCCCAAAGCACCTGTCAACTTTTGTTCATCAATCCTTCGCAGTCTTAGTAACAAAGTTTAGACTAACAATTGCCTTTATTGTTTTCTCTAAAATCTGAAAAATGATATTATCTGAAAAACAAGGCAAATTTTATGAGATAAACTGGTTTTTAGCAGACTGTATCTTTACAGGATATCTGGGTAGTTTAGAGCTTCCATTACGTGTATCTTTTGTCTCTGGGCAGTCTTGTGATTTGCCTTTTGCCCCTATCTGCTTGGACAGTCCATAGATCCAGCCCCAAATCACCATCATTCATTTTTATCCTCATCAAGACAAAACCTTATCACTCTATTCTTAGAGGACTTCCAAAGTTTGTTTCAAAACCAAGATTCTACAATTTTTGTTTTATATAATTAAGAGCTAGAGAGAGATGTCCTGAATGGATAGCTTTGATATTTATTTATTTGTGATTTTTCCCTTAAATAACAATAGTTTTTAATTGCATAATTATGGTGGAACAGAGGAGTGGTAGCTACAGCCTTAACTTGTTAACTATTTTTAAAACAACATTGCTGCTGCTGCTAAGTCGCTTCAGTCGTGTCCGACTCTGTGCGACCCCATAGATGCCAGCCCACCAGGCTCCCCCGTCTCTGGGATTCTCCAGGCAAGAATACTGGAGTGGGTTGCCATTTCCTTCTCCAGTGCATAAAAGTGAAAATTGAAAGTGAAGTCACTCAGTCGTATCCGACTCTTAGCGACCCCATGGACTGCAGCCCACCAGGCTCCTCTGTCCATGGGATTTTCCATCTGTTAATAGCATCTACACATGTAAATATTTAATTAAATTTTCCTAAGTGAAATCTTCAGTGAATCACAAAGCAACCCTTAACTACACTGAGAAAATTTCAAATTTATAATGCCAGAAAGGCACCCTAGATTTAACCCCTAGCTTCCCTGACTGAACACAAAGCCCTAGTTCTGTTATACTTTTGTAGTTCCTAGAGCAGAAAGTGCAGGTTAGATGTTACTCGTGATCAGACCCTTTTCTATGTAATTTGAATAGCTTTTATCCAACCAATAAAGGGAGAAGAAAAAAAATCCCTGGCAAATTCAGAATTATTTGTGATATTTAAAAAATAATGGTTAATATCAACTGAGTCTGTGGACATACACAGAAAAACTAGTTTCCAAAGCAACAGTAACCAAGTTGCCCTTATAAATTCAACTATGTGAATTATTTATTTCTAGAGATTTTTCAGTAAGGATAATAAAACCAAGTACACAGTAGCTATTCCATATTTTCAGCAGCTGCCATTTAAAAAGAAAATCATGAGGCATTTAGAAGAAATAAATATTCTGAACCAGCACATTTGTGTGTTATTCTTCCCATTTACCTCATTTTCATGGCATGGGGAAAATTGTGCACAGAAAGAAATGAAAGGTGACCTTTTTATGTCATGTACAGGTTAAGGAGGCATGTTTTCTCAACAGAGATACACAGCTAATGAACATTATCTAAGCACCATCCCACCACAAGACTCTTTAGATATCTGAGCAAAGAGATAGCTCTCGTTGTTCGTGAAACAAGGTCCCTTTCTCTATTCTTTCTGCTGTTAAGTGGGTAGTGATTCAGTGAGTAGTAGGAGAGAGGTGATTCCATTAGCTGGGATCACAGAGACTCAAGTTTCATATGCACTTAAGCAACCTGTGACACCCACCCCCCATCACTGAGGGATGTTTTTGTTTATTGTCCTTCCACAGGTCCCTTAGAATGATCTCTGGGCATGTCTTTCATTCTCTCCAAGCCTGCCTTAGCTTCCTTTAAATCTGTTTCCTCACAGGCAAAGCTGAATTGGTGGTATTGAGTATTCAGTACTTCCTGTATTGGCATCCCTTAGGCACAGGCTTAAAATCTTTGTCTTTCTGTTTACTCTCTCTTGTCTCTCAAAGTGTAGCACAAAACCCACAGTAGCGTGGAGGGCATCTTGCTCAGTTTTCCCAAGATTATGAGGCCATGTTTCCCCAGGTTGCTAGGGTTTTCCCTCAGCTCTGTCGATGGTTCGCTGCTACCAGTAACAATATGTAGAAAAGGTTGATTCAAGAACTTCAGTCTTGGATATTCTCTTTTGTACAGAAAAAAGTAAGAATGATGGAGACATAGCATCACTGTTCAGTAACATTTCGTGTATATCTGTCCTTAAGAATGTAGTTGAATTGAGCAAAATCAAAACCTGTATCTTTGCTGTACCTACACACTGATAACATGGATAAATTATTAGAATTGATTCATATTTTGTAATTTTTAAAAATTTGCTCTAAGATGCAAAATACTTGGTTCATGCAAAATAGGACACAGACATTTATTTAAGGAGATTTGAACTACATTTCTTCTCCCTCAGGTGACACTCAGTTTATAATTAGTTTTCTAAAGCACATATATTGACATTTAGCAATTACTTAGTTTGTGATTGTTTGATCAATTGAGACTCCCCAATATGATGAGGAATAGTTGACTTTGAAAGATAGCTACATTCCAGTGAAATGGTAAGACTTTGATACCTAAATAAAAGGCAGTAAACAGGTTGCTATCTCACTACTGGAGTGGCACTCACTCCAAATATTAAGAACTTCTGACTTTTATCAGCTTACAGGTTCTAGTTGTTCTCTAAATTTCAGTGGCTGGGTATGACAACCTTAGAAAAGTGGGTGTCAAATACAAGTCCTCCTCTACTCCTGGACATAGGATCTCAGGATTGCTCCTGAGGAAAGAAAAAGATCTGAAAACCAATTCCTAACCTTTTTGCTAAGGATGCATCAATATAGAGATGTACTAAGCTTTATCATCAATAGCTTCTGCTATCTGTCTTATCCCAGTACATTTTGCATGCATTATTTTACAACTGCAAAGAGGTAAATGGATGAGTAAATAAGTATTAGTCACAAGTACTTATCCAGTTTACCACCATTAGACTGCAACAAGTGTGAAATAAATCTGTTTTGATTTAATAATCTGAATTAGCTCAGTTAAGTTCAAGATGGCAACACAGGGTGAGTATTTAGCACTGAGAAGAATGTCAGGAAGAGAAGGGCACCCAGGGAGAGACATGGAGGCCAAGCTAGGGAATGTTGGAGAGGATGACAAAAGTCTACTTCTCCTGCTGAAAATGCTTGGACTGGGGAGAGACTAGGGAGTCATATAATGGCACATATTAATCATAGTTGTTACAAATAATTCATACAAATATGAATGAAGTGAACCGAGAACTTCCAGATTTTCAAGTTGGATTTAGAAAAGGCAGTGGCACCAGAGACCAAATTGCCAACATCTGTTGGATCACAGAAAAAGCAAGAGAATTCTAGAAAAAAATCTACTTCTGCTTAACTGACTATGCTAAAGCCTTTGACTGTGTGGATCACAACCAACTGGAAAATTCTTCAAGAGATGGGAATACCAGACCACCTTATTTGCTTCCTGAGAAATCTGTATGCAGGTCAAGAAGCAACAGTTAGAACCAGACTTGGAACAATGGACTGGTTCCAAACTGGGAAAGGAGTACGTCAAGGCTGTATATTGTCACCCTGCTTTTTCAACTTATATGCAGAGTACATCACGCAAAATGCTGGGCTGGATGAAGCACAAGCTGGAATCAAGATTGCCAGGAGAAATATCAATAACCTCAGATGTGCAGATGACACCACGCTTATGGCAGAAAGTGAAGAGGAACTAAAGAGCCTCTTCATGAAAGTGAAATAAGAGAGTGAAAAGTTGGCTTAAAACTCAATATTCAAAAACAAAGATCATGGCATCTGATCCCATCACTTCATGGCAAATAGGTGGGTAAACAATGGAAACAGTGACAGACTTATTTTCTTGGGATCCAAAATCACTGCAGATGGTGACTGAAGCCATGAAATTAAAAGATGCTTGCTCCTTGGAAGAAAAGCTATGATCAACCTAGACATCATATTAAAAAGCAGAGATATTACTTTGCCAACAAAGGTCTGTATAATCAAAACTGTGGTTTTTCCAGTGGTCATGTATGGATATGAGAGTTGGACTATAAAGAAAGCTGAGTGCCAAAGAATTGATGCTTTTGAGCGGTGGTGTTTGAGAACTCTTGAGAGACCCTTGGACTGCAAGAAGGTCAAACCAGTCAATCCTAAAGGAAATCAGTCCTGAATATTCATTGGAAGGACTGATGCTGAAGCTCCAATACTTTGGCCACCTGATGTGAAGAACTGACTCATTGGAAAAGACCCTGATGCTGGGCAAGATGAAGGCGGGAGGAGAAGGGGATGACAGAGGATGAGATGGTTGGATGGCATCACCGACTCAATGGACATGAGTTTGAGCAAGCTCTGGGGCCTGGTTTGCTGCAGTCCCTGTTGTCGCAAAGAGTCAGACATGACTGAGTGACTGAACTGAACTGAGATATAAACGAAAGCCCTATTTATTCACTTAAACTCCAAACTTTCTCATTTTTCTGGCTATCCAAATTTCACCCATTGTGTGAGTCTGTAGTTTTGTTTGTTAATTCATTCATAAATTTGAGGAGCCTTCCTGTTTATCAGGAATTATTTTAGACACAAAAAATGGGGTACTAGTTTGCCCAAGATTTGCAGTACAGTAAAAACATTGTATTAAAGATCAACATATGAGTGGGGAAAAAGAAGATGAAACTGGAGAAGTTTAATTTACCAGGAAGCATTTGAGCTGTGAAGAAAGGGGAGAGCATTTCAGTCTGAGAAAACCATCTGATGAAACCCAGTGATATGCATGAAGATGGTGTGCTTGAGAGTACCCCCATATGTGTGGTTGCTTGGCAGGCCTGAGGACATAAAAAAGAAAGAAAGAGAATGAAGATCTACAGGCAGACTGGAGAGGAAGGGCTCGGCAAGCCAGGGTTTGACAGTTTGGATTTTTCACTTGGACCCTTAGGAAGACCTGGAATTTTTTTAATGTTGAGGATTAACCTGCTCAGATTTGTATCTTGGAATGAAACATAGGTTGGAAAGAGGGAAAAATGAATAAAAAGAGACCAATAGCCAGGCTAAATATTTTTGTTTCTTAACTGGTGCACTGATGGACTCCCTGAGTGTTTGAGGAAAAAATAAATATCCACTGAGAAATTAAAAATATTGATGTGGGACTCAGAAAAAAAATGGAGGTATATAGGGGTGACCAACAATATCAGTTGGGGGAGATGCCTAGGAAAATGGAGAAAATAGGATGGGCTCTAGAAAACACCAATATTTAGAAGTAAGCAAAAGATAAGAAACCAGCAAAGAGTCTAGTGGAATGGAAAAAAAAACCCAGGAGAATTTAGTGTCCATGATCCTGATGGAAGTACATTTTAAGAAGGAAAGAAAAAATGAACAAAATAAAATGATTCATAAAGGTGCCTACTGATGATCATTGGTTCTGTCTTTAGAAGCCATTACTACTCAGAGTGACAGCAGAGGGAACCAATCATGGGTGAAGAGAGGAGAAATAAAAGGTGAAGATGGGGGTGGAGGGAAGAAAAATGTGGGATTGCAGCTGAAGTAGAAGGTAGTGTTAGGCCTTGCTTTTAAGCATGCATGCTCAGTCACTCGGTCATGCCTGACTTTGCAACCTCCTGGACAGTAGCCCACCAGGCTCCTCTGTCTATGGAATTTTCCAGGCAAGAATACTGGAGTGGATTTCCACGCCCTCCTCCAGGGGATCTTCCTGACCCAGGGATTGAACTCTTGTCTCCTGCTCTGGATTCTTTAACACGGTGTCACCTGGAAAGTCCTTTTAAGCATGGGAGCAGATAAACTTGTTTATAAATTTCAAGTCAATAGAGAACTTCAGAAGAGAGAGAGACAGAGAGAGAGTACTTGATGGATCAAATCCCAGAAAAGTCCCTAAGCAAGGAAATGTCACTAAATTGGTAAAGATGCTTTTATGAGAAGAACTTCGAAGTTTAAAAAATTCTTAAAATGGAGGAAGAGTAGGGTTTGAATTGGAAATTTATTCATACATCTGCCATCAGAAAGTTGATTTAATTAGTAAGAGGGGATAAAACACTCAATTTCACTCGATTTGAAAACCTACTGTTTGATATTATTTGTAAATTCATAGATTATAGATTTGAAAGGGGTTTGAAGAATCTCATAAAGTTTCGGTCAGGTCAGTAAGGTGCTGAGAGAGGAGGAAAGTCATGACTTGGGGCCTGTTTCTCTGGATCTTGCTACTAGTGGCTGCTGTGGTTGATGGAGGAGGGGTGCACCTTTCTGCTTCCTCCTGCTGCTCCCGTCACCGCAGGGAGGTCCAGGTGGTAGGTGGGAGGGGATGGGGGCTGAAATGGGCCTGGATTCTGCTTGCAAATGTGTTGAGGACTTATTTTCACTGCTTATGATTGGTGGTCTCTCTGTCTGCAAAGTGATGCAAGAGTCATTTGAGCCCTATAGCTGATAATCAAAAGCACTTTTTTAAAAGTTAAGTTGGAATGAGATATTAGAAGTGTCAGATGCAAGTAAGTGATGACACCATAGCACCTCCTTTGTACACAGGAACCTGTATTTAACATCAGGACTGTCACAAGCACTCAATATTTTAAGAATCTAAACATTAGTAGTAAACAATTTTAACGCCACTTCATTTAAAAATCTGGAGGAGGAAGTAGCAACCCACTCCAGTATTCTTGCCTGAAAAAATATCCCATGGACAGAGGAGCCTGGTGGGTCGAAAACAGTCAAGTGCAACTGAGCATACACACACTTTAAAAAATGTATTTGTATTAAAAAATATGTACTTCTAAGATACTTTTAACTCTGAAGAATAATTGGTGTTTGACAGTTCATGAACTGCTTTGCAATTTGAAAAGAAAATAAAATTTTATTGATTATAAAAATAATGCATACTATAATTAAAACATTAAAATACATAAAACATTTAAAATTATATAAAATGCTACCACCTAGAGATCAGTCTTGTTCATATTTAGGCAACCATCTCCTCAGATACCTCTGTAAATGCACATGTGCACATATATGCTTATCAAAATTTCATTAAATCTATATTTTTAATGATGTCATAAAACTTGATTTTTTAAAAATTTTTTTAAGTTTCAGAATTTAATTTCCAGGAATTGGAAACCATGGCTTCTAAATGTTCTTTGTACTTTAGCTTACACTGCAACATAGATGAAGTGAAGTGAAGTGAAGTCGCTCAGTCGTGTCCGACTCTTTGCGACCCCATGGACTGTAGCCTACCAGGCTTCTCAGACCATGGGATTTTCCAGGCTAGAGTACTGGAGTGGGGTGCCATTTCCTTCTCCAGGGGGTCTTCCCGACCCTGGGATCAAACTTGGGTTTCCCGCATTGTAGGCAGATGCTTTACCCTCTGAGCCACCAGGGATGCATTTGGTGAGTTAGAGGAAAGTGAAGCAGAAGGTGGATGTGGGAGCCAGCACCCTCAATCCCAGGGACCTCTAATTCCCTCCTCTGCTCAAAGGGCCAAGTGCCCTGTCCTTGCTCCACCCTTGAAAACCATTGTTCCTTCTCATGGGGTCACATGAGTTTGTTCCATGTGTTCTTGTGTGTACACTGTTTTGACTTGCTTACTGGTCATGGATTCCTGCTTCTCTGTTAACCTTTCTTCTGTTTTCCAATGAAACCAAGATTAAACACCTTAGAGATGACTCTCTGGATAAAGATAGCTGAAGGAGACCAGACATCCTGAATGGCCAGGCTAATATCATGTGTCCATCTAAATTTCCTTTCAGATCAAGTCTCCTGACTTATACCTGGAGCCAAATGAGCACCAGGCAGTGACCTGAATCCTTCCTGAAAAGGAAAGTACACAGGAACCCAGAGGAAGAAGATAAGGGCAAAAATTACATCTTGGTTACAAGCCTGGGATATAACATCTATCACTGGTTTTAACAGTTGGTATCACATATTTTGTCAATTTTTACCAGTTTGTATTATTATTTTTTTAAGAGATACTCTCAAAAGGGTCTATTTGTTAATCAGTTCAGTTGCTCAGTCATGTCTGACTCTTTGCAATCCCATGGACTGCAGCACACCAACTTCCCTGTCCATCACCAACTCCCAGAGTTTACTCAAATTCGTGTCCATTGAGTCGATGATGCCATCCAACCATCTCATTCTTTGTCGTCCCCTTCTCCTGCCGCCTTCAATCTTTCCAGTGTCAGGGTCTTTTCCAGTGAGTCAGTTCTTCGCATCAGGTGGCCAAAGTTTTGGAGCTTCAGCTTCAGCATCAGTCCTTCCAATGAATATTCAGGACTGATTTCCTTTAGGATGGACTGATTGGATCTTCTTGCAAGTCCAGGGGACTCTCAAGAGTCTTCTCCAACACCACAGTTCAAAAGCATCAATTCTTCGGCACTCAGCTTTTTTTCTTTTCCGGCTCTCACATCCATACATGACTACTGGGAAAACCATAGCTTTGCCTAGACGGACCTTTGTCAGCAAAGTAATGTCTCTGCTTTTTAATATGCTGTCTAGGTTGATCATAGCTTTTCTTCCAAGGATCAAGTGTCTTTTAATTTCATGGCTGCAATCACCATCTGCAGTGATTTTGGATCCCAAGAAAATAAAGTCTGTCACTGTTTCCATTATTTCCCCATCTATTTCCCATGAAGTGATGGGACCAGATGCCATGATCTTAGTTTTCTGAATGTTGAGTTTTAAGCCAACATTTTCACTCTCTTTTTCACTTTCATCAAGAGGCTCTCTTAGAAAGTGAAGATGAGCTTTCTTTTTACTACTGTACATTTGGAAGGAAAGTGGCCCAGTCTTGAAAGTGAAAGTCACTCAGTTTTGTATGACTCTTTGCCACCCCATGGATATACAGTCCATGTCATTCTCCAGGCCGGAATACTAAAGTGGGTAGCCTTCCCCTTCTCCAGGGGATCTTCCCAACTCAGGGATTGAACCCAGGTCTCCCACAGAATCACAGGCAGATTTTTTACCAGCTGAGCCACCAGGCAAGCCCAAGAATACTGGAGTGGGTAGCCTATCCCTTCTCCAGGGGATTTTCTCAACCCAGGATTTGAAGCGGGGACTCCTGCATGCAGGCAGATTCTTTACCAGCCTAACTGCAAGGGAAGCCCATTTTGTTAATAGCTAGTCTTTTTTTTTTGTATTATACTTTCAATTCAGTGGCACCTTTGAAGTATAATAGTTTTTCTGTGTGCATTCCCATGAAATCAAGACAGCAAAAAAAGCAGTTTCTTTTCATTTGCTGGTATATGGGGAAGAAACTGTTTTTGCTTTTTATAGAAACTAACATTAAAATTTAACTTTTTGGACCTTTTGCAGAATAGCTAAATCATGCTCTAAGATTAGCTTTACTGCAGGGTTAATAATCTCTGAGAATACTCTAGGTTTGATCAATTTTCTTCTTTTCCTTTTTAAGAAATTTTACTTATTTATTTGTCTGCACCAGGCCTTAGTTGCAGCAGGTGAGAGCTTCAATCTTTTTTTGTGGCATGTGAGATCTAGTTCCCCGACCAGGGATTGAACCTGGCCTCTCTGCATCAAGAACGCAGAATCTTAGCCATTGGGCCACCAGGGAAGTCCTTTGTATTTTTTTAACCCATATTAAAAAAAAATTGTTTTAATTTTTAGTTTTTATTTTGTCTGTAAGTATAGTTGATTTACAATGTTATGTCACTATCTGCTGTACAGCAAAGTGATACATTTATATACATACATGCATTCTATTTTAATATTCACTTCCATCACAGTTTGTCCCAGGACATTGAATACAGTTCCCTGTGCTATAGAGTAGGACCTTGTTGTTTATTCATTCTAAAAGTCAGTTTGCCTCTACCCAACCCTGAACTCCTAGCCCATTCATTTCCCTTTCCCCTACCCCCTTTTCAACCATAAGTCTGATCTCTATATCTGTGAGGCTGTTTCTGCTTTGTGTGTACATGCGTACTAAGTCACTTCAGTCGTGTCCAACTCTTTGTGACCCCATGGACTGTAGCCTGCCAGGCTCCTCTGTCCAAGGGGATTCTCCAGGCAAGAGTACTGGAGTAGGTTGCATGCCTTCCTCAAGGGGATCTTCCCAACCCAGGGATCGAACCCATGTCTCTTATGTCTCCTGCATTGGCAGGCAAGTTCTTTACCACTAGCGCCACCTGGGAAGCCCCTTCTGCTTTGTAGATAGGTTCATTTATTTCATATTTTAGACCCCACACATAAGTGATATTACATGATATTTTCTATCTCTTTCTGGCTTATTTCACTCACTAATATAATCTCTAATTACATCCATATTGCTACAAATGCATGCCATTATTTTGTTCTTTTTATGGCTGAATAACTTCCCATTTATATATGTACCACATCTTTATTCATCTGTCAGTGGATAGTTAGGTTGTTTCTATGACCTGACTATTCCAAATAGTTCTGCTATGAACATAGGAGTGCATGTATCTTTTTGAATTAGAGTTTTGTCTAGGTAGGCTTCCCTCATGGCTCAGATGGTAAAGAATCTGCCTCTAGCGTGGGAGACCCAGATTTGAAACCTGGGTTGGGACGATTCCCTAGAAAAGGAAATGGCAACCCACTCCAGTATTCTCACATGGAGAATTCCATGGACAGAGGAGCCATGGACTACAGTCCAAGAGTCACAAAAAGTTGGACACAATTGAGTGACTAACACTTTGTCCAGGTATATGCTCAAGAGTGGGATTGCTGGATGTATGGAATTCTATTTTTAGTTTTCTTAGGAGCCTCCCTAGTATTTTCCCCGTGGCTGCACCAACTTAACATTACCTCTAATAGTGTAGGAGGGTTCCCTTTTCTCCACACTCTCTAGCATTTGTTATTTGTAGACTTTAATGATGGCCATTCTGGC
The DNA here is from genome assembly GCF_000754665.1 of Bison bison bison. Classification (NCBI taxonomy): domain Eukaryota; kingdom Metazoa; phylum Chordata; class Mammalia; order Artiodactyla; family Bovidae; genus Bison; species Bison bison. The sequence continues at coordinate 13,473,171 of NW_011495076.1, read as the reverse complement.
CCATGTAAGGTGTACCTCATTATAGTTTTGATTTGCATTTCTCTAATAATTAGCGATGTTGAGCATCTTTTCATGTGCCTACTTGCCATCTTTCTGTCTTCTTTGGAGAAATATCTATTAAAGTTTCCTGCCTATTTTTTATTGGGTTGTTTAATTTTTGTTGTTGAGTTGTATGAGCTGTTTGTGTATTTTGGAGATTATGGGCTTCATCATTTCTTAAATTAAGGGATGATTCAGCCTTCTTTAATCTATGGCCTTTGCCATTTTCTTCCTTTTCTCCAATATGCATACACATTGAAAAATTATTTTCTATATAAAATGTTATAATTGTTTCTTTAAAAATGACTGAAAGTAAATGAAATAATATTATCAGTTGTTCTGGTTGAAGGAAATATTAGTGTCTGTTAATGTTATTCTCTATGCTTTCTCAACAATTTTAAATATTTCACAAAAGAACTTTTTACTGTAATACTTTTATTTTGACATAATTTAACATTTACTTAAAAATAACAAGAATAGAACACAGAATTCCTACATACCCTTCGCTCAAATTCTCAAAACTGAATACTTTACCATACTACCTTTACAATTCAGTCTTTCTACATATACATGTTTCGTTTTGTTTTTTCTGAGTCATTTGTAGTAAGTTGCATGTATGATACTCTTTTACCCCTCAATTCTTCAGTGTACATTTCCTAAAAATCAAGGTCATTTATTACAGTACATTTACCAGAAATTAATACAATGTTTGGATTGCATTGATACAATACTAGTTGCTATTCCACTTTTCTCTATAATACCCTTTTTAGGGGAAGGAAATCCTGGACCCATGTTGGCTGTCAAGTCTCCTTAGTTGTCTTAAGTCTAGAAGCATTTTTAGTCCTTCTTTCTTGTCATGAACTTGGTATTTTTGATGAGTATAGATCAGCTATTTTTGCAGAATGTTCTTAAATTTGAGTTTTCAAAAGAATTTTTTAAGATTTTAGAGACTGTGTGTTTTCTGTTTCTCAAACTAACTTAAGACTGCATCTAACTCTGAACTCATTTCCCTTTAACCAGCCCTGGGTCTCCTCTGCATCCTATTTCCACAAAAGGCGTCATCATTTACCAGTTTTTAACCCAGAAACCTAGGAGTTGCCCTCCTCTTTCTTATCCAGGTAACATGATGGAGATATTATCTCATAACACTTTATATAGAAAATAATTCTTGTGTGTGTGTGTGTATTGCAGAAAAGAAAGACAATGGCAAAAGTTGTAGACTAAAGTAAGCTCATAGGAGTCCCTCTTCTCTATCCCCACTGCCATTCATGAGTCCAGGCTCTCACTTTCCATAGCCCCCAGCCATCTCCACACCTCCACAGTCTTTCATCCTTAAATCTCCCCCAAACAAATCTTAAACATAAAAGATAAATCTTCCAGTGCTTCTGTGTTACTAAAGTAATTTAAAAATTGCACAGTTTATGGGCTAAATCACCAGTGTCTTTTCAGTGTATCAGAGCCTATGTTCTGGGCTTTAACTCCCAGCCATCCCTCTCTTGCCTTCTTATGCTCCAGTCACATGGAAATACTTGAAAATTTCCAAACAATCCTGTTGGCTCCTGCACCTGGGCCTTCACATATACCCATCCCTTAGTCTTAAGTACACTCCTCCCTCTCCATTCATACATTCTTCTTTATTTAGCTAGCAGCAACTTGTCTATTAGAACTCAGCTCAAGTGGTCCCTCCTCTGACAATACTTCCCCAACCTCTTCCCCACCATGAGCAGTGTGATTTTGTTTTTTTTCTACGAGCTCTGGAAAAACAAAACAAACCCTATAACAATTGTAACTGCTGTATGATACTTTCGGGTATGAAACTATTCCTGAACCAAACTAACAGTTCAGGAGCCAGTATGCCACCCTAAGGAGGATAAATGATTCATTTTCTTTACTCTCTTTGTTTTGTCCTGCAGTGGTTAGCTTCATCTCTGACTGCTCTAAGATATTTACCTGTTTGACCGGCTATGTGAAGTTTTTTATGATTCTTTATTTCATTTATAGCTCTCAAACAGGCTTTTCCTTCTGAGAGTGGACTGCTGGCTGTTTTTTTTTTTTAAATCACATCAGTGCTAATTATATGTATGAATGGTAGCAACGATACTACCATGAAGATTAACTGCTTGGGGGGGTGGGGAAACAGATTTGATGTGATGGGTATTGTCAGTGTGTTCTAGAAAATGCAATGGTTGGTACAAACAGTTTCTGGGCCTCTGGCTAGGCTTTCTCTGCTCTGAGTCATTCTATGAGTAGCGTACTGCCTGGAACTCAATAAATATTTATGAAATAAACAGTGCTTTTGTTAAGCCTAAGATATAATCAGGCCTGTAAAGGAATGAGGAAACTATTATTCAAATTATCTGCTTCAAAGAAAAGACTCAGCATTTAGTACTACAGGTTTCAAAACTAATTTTGACATGGTTTCACCAAGGTTCCCAGGACTAAAGTCAGACCCTTGCACTGAACCCTGTTACAGCATGTATTTTCTACAAAGTTACTCTAGCCTATGTTTAGTTTCTAGTTTATATTCCTGTAAGGCAGTGATTTTTCAAATCTGCCTTCATATGAGAATCATCTGAGATGGTTTGAAAAAAATACAGATGCCTGGGACCTATCCCCTAGAGGTTCAGATTTAATTATCCCTATTTATTTTTGGAAATTAGGCATTTTAATATGAAGTGTTAGCTGGTATTGGGGGGAACAACCTTTTTATTTTGTTTAATGTATGAATAATTTTTGTTTAATTGGACCTTTGTATACTTTTTTATTTTCCCAGATTTCATGAGGCTGTTGAATAAGTTATAACTTGTGTAATCACTTTTATATAGAATTACTATGTTTGGCATATATTTTCTTCAGAGAATAGCAACATGGGGGGATTTAATAATTTAAACAGCATTTAGTGATTTGAATTCCCACATAGGATTCCTAGGAAAACATAGGTATAACTGATGATGCTGAAGTTATCGATACAAAAATAAAGACTTGTCCTTAGTCACTACACTGTTGTGAGTGGTGTATGAAAACTACTCATGCATTTTCTGTGAGTTCCAGGAAGAATAAAGCAGATAGGACTTCTAGTAGCTAAGACTCTGCGTACAGTTTAAAGTAAATGAATGGTCTTCAACTTATGAATAATTGAGTCATCTAGTTCTTCTTTAGGTGGCCACATGTCTAATATTTTCAAGAAATAAAGATAGCTTTCACTGACACGACAGTAAATTAAAATAGTTAACCTCTATTTTAAACCATCATATTGCATAGTAATTGCCACCATGGATTGGCTACTTCACTAATGTATAGTTTAGATGTCAACTCAAAACGTGAAATCAGGAAACATGTTCATTTTATTAAATGTTGGTTTTTCCATATTGTGGTTGCTATTTTGTTTCTAAAATCTTAGTCTAAATTCAGTATATTTTGATCAGATCATATCAGTTGCTCAGTTGTGTCCGACTCTTTGCGACCCCATGAATCGCAGCATGCCAGGCCTCCCTGTCCATCACCAACTCCCAGAGTTCACTCAGACTCACGTCCATCGAGTCAGTGATGCCATCCAGCCATCTCATCCTCTGTCGTCCCCTTCTCCTCCTGCCCCCAATCCCTCCCAGCATCAGAGTTTTTTTCC
>NW_011495076.1:13462494-13469407 GCF_000754665.1 Bison bison bison | reverse complement strand
GTACTGGAGTTTCAGCTTTAGCATCATTCCTTCCAAAGAAATCCCAGGGCTGATCTCCTTCAGAATGGACTGGTTGGATCTCCTTGCAGTCCAAGGGACTCTCAGAGTCTTCTCCAACACCACAGTTCAAAAGCATCAATTCTTTGGTGCTCAGCCTTCTTCACAGTCCAACTCTCACATCCATACATGACCACAGGAAAAACCATAGCCTTGACTAGATGGACCTTTGTTGGCAAAGTAATGTCTCTGCTTTTGAATATGCTATCTAGGTTGGTCATAACTTTCCTTCCAAGGAGTAAGCGTTTTTTAATTTCATGGCTGCAGTCACCATCTGTAGTCATTTTGGAGCCCAGAAAAATAAAATCTGACACTGTTTCCACTGTTTCCCCATCTATTTCCTATTAAGTGATGGGACCAGATGCCATGATCTTCATTTTCTGAATGTAGAGCTTTAAGCCAACTTTTTCACTCTCCACTTTCACTTTCATCAAGAAGCTTTTTAGTTCCTCTTCACTTTCTGCCATAAGGGTGGTGTTACCTGCATATCTGAGGTTATTGATATTTCTCCCGGCAATCTTGATTCCAGCTTGTGTTTCTTCCAGTCCAGCATTTCTCATGATGTATTCTGCATATAAGTTAAATAAGCAGGGTGACAATATACAGCCTTGACGAACTCCTTTTCCTATTTGTAACCAGTCTGTTGTTCCAGGTCCAGTTCTAACTGTTGCTTCCTGACCTGCATACAGATTTCTCAAGAGGCAGATCAGGTGGTCTGGTATTCCCATCTCTTGAACTTTCCACAGTTTATTGTGATCCACGCAGTCAAAGGCTTTGGCATAGTCAATAAAGCAGAAATAGATGTTTTTCTGAAACTCTCTTGCTTTTTCTGTGATCCAGTGGATGTTGGCAATTTGATCTCTGGTTCCTCTGCCTTTTCTAAAACCAGACTGAACATCAGGAAGTTCACGGTTCACATATTGCTGAAGCCTGGCTTGGAGAATTTTGAGCATTACTTTACTAGTGTGTGAGATGAGTGCAATTGTGCGGTAGTTTGAGCATTCTTTGGCATTGCCTTTCTTTGGGATTAGAATGAAAACTGACCTTTTCCAGTCCTGTGGCCACTGCTGAGTTTTCCCAATTTGTTTGCATATTGAGTGCAGCACTTTCACAGCATCATCTTTCAGGATTTGGAATAGCTCAACTGGAATTCCATCACCCCCACTAGCTAGTATATTTTGATGGGGCACATGAAATATGAAAAAAAGGGCTGATGAGATTACGTTACTGTCATCTAGCTTATAAAAGCTTTTATCCCAGATAAGTATGCTAAGTCACTTCAGTCGTGTCTGACTCTGTGTGACCCCATAGACGGCAGCCCACCAGGCTCCGCTGTCCCTGGGATTCTCCAGGCAAGAACACTGGAGTGGGCTGCCATTTCCTTCTCCAATGCATGAAAGTGAAAAGTGAAAGTGAAGTCGCTCAGTAGTATCCGACCCTCAGTGACCCCATGGACTGCAGCCTTCCAGGCTCCTCCATCCATGGAATTTTCCAGGCAAGAGTACTGGAATGGAGTGCCATTGTCTTCTCTGCCAGATAAGTATATTAAAGAGTAAAATTAGGGTCATGAAAATGTTTTCATTGTGTTTCAAGTGACTGAAACCCTTTGCGTTGCAGAGAGAAGAAACGGCAAGAGTGCTAAGAATAACTTAAAACAGACCAGATTCCAGGCCCTCTTTCTAAGACATTAGGACAAAAACTACTTTTGATATCAACTAACTCTTGCAAAATATTATTAACATTTAAGTGTAAATGAGTTTGAAACATGTTCACTCTGTTTTTTTTTTTTAAAATACAATCATTGAAACACTGGCAAAAGTGTGGAGAACAGAAGTCTCCAAGCACCACCTGTGCACAGAAGTGCGGGCCTTGATTCCGCCTTTCACATGGGCCCAGACTTTTTAGCATGATGTTCTAGTAGGAAGATTGTTCCTAAATATTCTCTCCAGCAAAAAAGAAAGTATTAGTAAGCTTGATCAGTGGTTTGCAATATGTGTACTATTTCCAAAAATAATGGGAAGTCTTAAATGTGTCCTAACTCATACTGGAACATAATGACCATAAACCAAGTAAAAGATCTGCCTCAGAAGTTATCCATATCCCTACGATGGGAATTTGCCAGTATCCACATGGTGGGAACCTCCTTGCTTGTCACCCAACTATCTTCCCTTTGGCTCTGACTTTATGATTAGAAGGTGACAGGAACAATTTGCTACTAGGATTTTAATTCTTCTTTTTTTTTTCAGTATTCATTTATGAGAAGACATGCTATTTCTGTGGCTCAGTTTCCTCATCCCCTTTTATTTGAGTATGCAAATATCCCCTTTACAATGATGTATAAAACAGTGATGACTATCACACATGGAGCATAAGGATAATACTTTACTTCCCAAGAGCACTAAGAGCCTTGATTTGGATCAAGTAAATATAACTAGCCAAATTGAAAACTCCATAATCTGTTCTTGTTGTTTGGTCACCCAGTCATGTCTGACTCTTTGTATCGCTATGGACTGCAGCATGCCAGACCTCTCTGTCCCTCACCATCTCCTGGAGTTTGCCTAAGCTCATATCCATTGCATCGGTGACGCCATTCAGCCATCTCATCCTCTGATGCCCTCTTCTCCTTCTGCCCTCAATCTTTCCCAGCATCAGAGTCTTTTCCAATGAGTTGACTGTTTGTATCAGGTGACCAAAATATTAGAGCTTCGGCTTTAGCATCATTCCTTCCAATGAGTATTCAGGGTTGATTTCCTTTAAGATTGACTGGTTTGATCTCCTTGTTGTCCAAGGGACTCTCAAGAATATTCTCCAGCACTACAGTTCAAAGGCATCAATTCTTTGGGATTTAGCCTTCTTTACAGTCCAGCTCTCGCAACTGTATGTGACTACTGGAAAGACCATAGCCTTGACTACACGGACCTTTGTCAGCAAGGTGATGTCTTTGCTTCTCAACACACTGTCTAGCTTTGTCATAACCTGTAGATCAATTGTCAGTTGACATTTATGATGAAGAAAATCATGCCTTCCAGGCATACATGAGTTTTCTTTTAAACAACAGCATGGTCACACTTAGATTTCTCTGTGTTTCTGTTGTCTGGCTGTGGTGGGAGAGAAGGGGGAATTGTCACAGTTCCTACTTGCTGAGAGTTTCTGTTGGAGAGTACCATAGTTTTCCTTCATCTGTAATCAGGGAGAATTGTCTAAGACCAGCAGTGGTATAAGTTAATGAAGACTATGGCACTTTGGAGAGTGCCATAGGAGATATCTTGGAAAGTTCCTCTGTCTTCATAGGGATTGTGTATTCAGACATGGCTTATAATGCTGATCTAGGAGATTTGGAATGGAAACTGGCAGGGGAAGGAGACAGTTTCTATCAGTCTGTATGTTCATTTTCCCCATATCAGTATGATACTATAGAAGGGTAAGGGCTGTCAGCAGCATTAACTGGATTCATTTGCTTAAGAGAAGTGTATACAGTTGTGACAAGTCATATGAAAGTGACTTTGTTGAAATTTTTATTCAGCTGAAGGCCAAGCAGACTTGCTGCTTTTCAAAGAGCAGGAGATTAAAAAGACTATTGCAGCCAGGGTAGGCTCAGATGCTCAGAAAATAGAAAGAATCCATTTTCCATCTCCAGAGTTTGTAAAATTGTATAGGTTGTATCTTGATCAGTATTTTAAAAAATAAACTAATTTCAAGAAAAAGTATTATTTGGGTGGTCTGAGGACATAGGGCTAAACCTTCAGATATTGTAGCACATTTTGATGGTACAGGAAAGGACTCCTTTCCTGTGCCATCACTTTCATCACCAGAAAGTGTGGCCTCACTCACAGATGGAAAGAATGGATCAGCTTTATGCAAAAATCTCAGGCATTTCTTGTGTTTGGAATGTGGAGTATTATAGGATTTCAGGCTATTCAGATGAGAAGCAATGAGTGCCCAGGTTTGATGCAGGATACAGGATGCTCGGGGCTGGTGCACTGGGATGACCCAGAGGGATGGGATGCGGAGGGAGGTGGGAGGGGGATCCAGGATGGGGAACACATGTACACCCGTGGCAGATTCATGTCAATGTATGGAAAAACCAATACAATATTGTAAAGTAATTAGCCTCCAATTAAAATAAATAAATTTATATTAAAAAAGAGAAACAATACTATTGTATTATAAACACTTAAAAAAATAGGAGATCATTTCCTAAAATCCTTCCACTGTCTGTTGGTGGTCTGCTCAGCACTCTGATTAAAGAAAAAAGAAACAAAATGGTTTTGTCGAAAGGGTGCCGTCTTCATCTTGTCTATTTTAAAATAAAGATTTATCCCAATATATTTTTCAAGTACTCTAACTACCTCCAGATGAAGCACCCTGAAACATTATTAATTTGTATATGATGTAAATTCGAACATAATATGATCAGTGATTGGCTGTCACCAGACTTCTTATTTCATTAACTTAACAAATTGTTGCCCCATTTATACAGCTGAAGGTTTTGGACCCTTCTTAACAGCGTATGATGGATTTTTACTCTGTAGTTAAAATGTGTTTCAGAACTAAACACTAGAGCTTAGGACCCTACATATTCCCCATTTTCCTCTGAATATATGTGGAAAGGAAGAAGTTATTAAAGGGAAATCTATCAGATTTATAGATACTATGATTCAAATGGAAGAATGGTAATGATAATACTGAGACTGAGCTGAGCTTTCTTTGAAGACCTTACCTCTGTACGTGGGGTCAAGGGGTGAAGAGGACTGGAGATACTGATTGTAGGTATGAGAATCTGGATTTTTCAAGTTAAAAGTGTTTGTATTTTTGAAAATTTGTCTCTTCTATACTAACTTTTTTGGTGGGGAGAGGGGTAGAATAAATGCTCGTTTCTCAAATTTTCTTTCCCCACCCCTTCTTCCTTCTCTTCTTGCCAGATGGCATATGGGCACCTAGAAATGTTTGAAACCTCATGGTATCAGAGGGAGAGTTGTCTGGTCTATGTGCTGACCTGGGGAGTTCTCTAACATCTCTGAGTGTGTTTCGTTCTCTGTGGGATTTATGATACTCTAAGTAAACAAATCAATCCTAAAGGAAATCCACCCTGAATATTCACTGGAAGGACTGATGCTGATGCTGAAGATGGCCACTTTGGCCACCTGATATGCAGAGTCAACTCACTGGAAAAGACCCTGATGCTGGGAAAGATTGAAGGCAAAAGGAGAAGTGGGAGGCAGAGGGTGAGATGGTTAGATAGCGTCACCAGCTTCATAGACATGAACCTGAGCAAACTCTGGAGATAGCGGAGGACAGGAAGGCCTGGTGTGCTGCTGTCCTTGGAGTCACAAAGAGTCGAACATGACTCAGCGACTGAACAACAGCCACAAAGCAGTGGGTTCTGTTTGTATTTAGGGCAAGTCAGCAGCTGTTGCTTCTGATGTCTGTGATCCTTGTGATGGCTTCTGGCTACTTGCCTTACGGATCTATGACTCCAGGCACCTTTTCGACATTTTCTTTTACTAGTTCTCCCTGGATGGAACTTCTGAATCTTTCCTCGAGTTGCATAAATCCTGAATAATCCAAAGCAAATTCTCATTTGAGACCTTTCTTTTTATCTGAACACAGCTAATTGCTGTATGTTCCCAACAACAGTTACCCAGTATCGATGCAGAGCACATCGGTATCAGTTCTAAGAGAAGTGTAATTACTATTTGCCCTCAGCTCTCACCAACTCTCTTTCCCTCCATCCCCTCCCTACTCTCAGCCAAGGTTTTTATGGTGGGAGAGGAGCAGGGCCAAAACATTAACAGAGGCTCCACACTCACCTCACCTTTCTCTCCTCTCACCCTCTCCAGGCTGTCACCTCCTGTGTGACAAGAAAGGCCTCTAGGAAGATTACAGTCTACATCCTTTCAACCCCATGGCTTGTAGCAAATCTCTGTGCTTTATGATTCTTGTTCTTTAAAGGAAAGCTTTAGGAATTTAGGAAACCCTTTTCTTTCTCAGGTGCAAAGCTTTGCATTAAGCCTATGCTTTCATGACCAACTGTACCTAACTTTTTAAAAGTTTATTTTGAAACCTGAAAATGAAGACTTTCTTCTTTGTTCTTGGCTGGTTCTGCTTATGCTCTGAAATAATGACCACTTCATCCTTGATGGGTAAAGACTTGGATAACAGGAATTACCCCCAAAGTGAAAATTATATCAGATGGTATTTCAAACTATTACGCTATATTACAGTTATTAACAACTTCTAGTTATTTCCAAGCATAAGTATATTCTTTTCCAGGACAAGCATTATAGGCAAGTTATAAGAGATGAAAGAGTATTCCATGATAGAGTGAAATTATCCTATGAAACAAGTTTAAGGAATATAGATTCTTCTACTTTTTAAATCATATGAAGAGAGGGCCTGAGAAGAAGATTGAGTTGATGTGTTGGTGGTATCACATAATAAGTATGAGGTTAAATTTATATGTTGGTGATATTATGTGACTGATATTACTCCTACTCTCTCAAAACCTCTCTGTGGTGCTCTAACATCTAGATTTGGTGACAGACAGCTGAGAACAGCAGGACTGAGTTACTCATTAGGAATAACTCTGGAAAATCAGATTCAAGTAGGGACTAACTTCCTGGCAACCATCTTTGCCACCACTGTGTGCATGCATGCTAACTCATCTGAGTCTTGTCCGACTCTTTGTGACCCTGTGGACTGTAGTCCGTCAGGCTCCTCTGTCCATGGGATTCTCCAGGCAAGAATACTGAAGTGGGTTGCTGTGCTCTCCTCCAGGGGATCTTCCTGACCTAGGGATTGAACCCACTTCCCTAACGTCTCCTGCATTTATGATCAATGTCAAGATAAGAATGAA
>NW_011495076.1:13441807-13462394 GCF_000754665.1 Bison bison bison | reverse complement strand
GATAAGAATGAAAACAGAAATTTGCTTTGAAATATCCAAAAGCATTTTAATCTCTCCTTTCACTTTAGAAGGCAAGTACTTTTAAGCAGCAACTTGACTTGTTCTGAAAGGATCAAGAGTATGTACTCAGAGTGTCAATGTTTTCTTATTGCGTCACAGGAGAAGTTTTTGTCTTAATAATTAGATTGAGACTTTAAGAGGAGTGGCTATGCCACAGATATGTCATGTATCTCTGAAAATGTCTAGGCAATATTAGCCATGTTCTAGATAAGTATATTATACTCAGTAGAGTAATCTATAATTTCATGGTACAAACTCACAGAAAAAGTTTTAATAATTTTGCATGGTATATGGAATTTAGAATTTCCTTTGAACTTTGCAAATGGATGGGAATTAGATAAAAAAGGGAGAAAAGGTTATATTCAGTAAGAAGACTGCTGCTGCTGCTACGTCACTTTAGTCGTGTCCGACTCTGTGCGACCGCATAGATGGCAGCCCACCAGGCTTCCTGTCCCTGGGATTCTCCAGGCAAGAACACTGGAGTGGGTTGCCATTTCCTTCTCCAATGCATGAAAGTGAAAAGTGAAAGTGAAAGTGAAGTCGTGTCCGACTCTAGCGACCCCATGGACTTCAGCCTACCAGGCTCCTCCGTCCATGGGATTTTCCAGGCAAGAGTACTGGAGTGGGGGTGCCGTTGCCTTCTCTGAGTAGGAAGGCTAGTGACAGTGAATACAATGATTATGAGAGGGTGAGCACATCCATTTGACTGTATTAGAGACTGAAAATGGAAGGGAAAGCCAAATGCTGGAATACTCAAAAGCAAGCAACAAAAGTAGTGAAGTGACATTATGGAAGCGGGTGAAGTCTATACTTTCTTCCATCCAGTAGCACAAAAGAAACACATTGGATGCTCTCTGACTTTGTACCAGCTCTCCTTAAATTTTTCAAGAAGACTCTAGAGTGTATTATGAGTGGCTCTGTTTTATGCTGCCAATCTTGTTTTCTATCTAACTGCCGCGATGAACCTGAACAATGGCTGCATGTGTCCTCTGCTGTTGCTATGACATCATCGCTCATCTCCAATGTAGATGTTGTGGCTTGGCACCCAGGTCATGGTCCTATCTCCTGCTTTTGTTGTGCTTCTAATGTCTGTAACATTCGACTCTTCATGGTCCTATGGCTAAAGTGGGACTACTCCCACTATGTTACACTCTGTTACTTGGTTAATGAAGCAGCAAGCTCTCTCTTCTCAGGGCCTTGCCTAAAATTGTTGCTCAGTTGCTCAGTCGTGTCCAACTCTTTGCAACCCCATGGACTGCAGCACGCCAGGCTTCCCTGTCCACCACTATTTCCCAGAGCCTACTCAAACTCATGTCCATTGAGTCAGTGATGCCGTCCAACCATCTCACCTTCTGTCATCCCCTTCTTCTCCTGCCTTCAAATGTTCCCAGCACCAAGGTGTTTTCCAGTGAGTCAGCTCTTTGCATCAGGTGGCCAAAGTATTGGAGCTTCAGTTTCAGCATCAGTCCTTCCAAAGAACATTCTGGACTTGACTGGTTTGATCTCCCTGCTGTCCAAGGGACTCTCAAGTGTCTGCTCCAGCACCACAGTTCAAATGCATCAGTTCATGACTCCCAGCCTTCTTTATAGTCCAACTCTCACATCCATACATGACTATTGGAAAAATCACAGCTTTGACTATACAGACCTTTGTTGGCAAAGTAATGTCTCTGCTTTTTAATATACTGTCTAGGTTGGTCATAGCTTTTCTTCCAAGGATCAAACGTATTTTAATTTCATGGCTGCAGTCACCATCTGCAGTGAGTTTGGAGCTCAAGAAAATAAAGTTGCCTAAAATTATCACAGCCTATTTCCCCATGGGCTCTGACCACAAAGTGCAGAGGGTAAGGGAGAAAGCCAGAAAACAGTTTTGATTTACACTCACTAAACTGTTGTATTAGTTAGCTACTGTATAACACATTATTCCAAAACGTAACTACTTAAAGAAAAGTACTATCACATGGTTTCTGCCAGTCAGGAATCAAGGCATGGCTTAGCTGGGTCCTCTGGCCCAGTGTTCCTCATCAGGCAGAGTCAAGGCATCAGCTGCTGCTGCTGCTGCTAAGTCACTTCAGTCATGTCCGACTCTATGCAACCCCATAGACAGCAGCCCACCAGGCTCCCCCATCCCTGGGATTCTCCAGGCAAGAACACTGGAGTGGGTTGCCATTTCCTTCTCCAATGCATGAAAGTGAAAAGTGAAAGTGAAGTCCCTCAGTCGTGTTCGACTCTTAGCAACCCCATGGACTGCAGCCCACCAGGCTCCTCCACCCATGGGATTTTCCAGGCAAGAGTACCGGAGTGGGGTGCCATTGCCTTCTCTGCAAGGCATCAGCAGGGGTCTCATATCAAGTCTCACCTGAAGGAGGGCTCAGGTCTCCTGCTAACCAGTTCCTTGTCAGATTGGCCTGTCTTAGGGCAGCTCAGAACATGGCAGCTGGCTTCTCTCAGAGCACATGAGGGAGAAAGCAACTGAGAGCTAGCAAGACATAATTCTCTTCCTTTTGTAAACTAATCTCTGAAGTGACATCGCTTTTGCTATATTTTATTTGTTAGAAGGAAATCGGTTGGTCCAGGCCGTATTGAAGGGGAGGGAATTACCAAGGACATGAATGCCAGGAAGGAAAAATCACTGGGGCCATTTCAGAGGCTGCCTTCCACAACTTTTGAGAATTTATCATCTTTTCAGGTGATTGTATCCTTTTGTTTCTTGAGGTGATTGTATCTTGAGTTTCTTGTAGAAGTACCAGGCAAACTCAGAAATATCTGAATTTGTATAGTCTCTTATTCTCAGGTTTGCTTTGTAATTACTTCAGAAATAAACTCTGGCAGCAATATATGAGGTGAATTAAAGTCTGTGTGTGGTTGAAGCAGTAAACTCAAGGACAATTGTAATAGTCCTGACAGGAAGTAACGAGTAAACCAAAATGGTGGTAGGGAGCTGAAAAGGAGGCTATAGATGCAGAACAGGCAGAAAAGAGTGACTTAAAAATCATTGCTTCCAGTCTGGATATCAAAAGTGAGAAAAAAAGGAACAGCGATGACTTGGATTCACAGATGGCTCCAGGGTGTTGATGACGTTTATGAAAAATTGGAAAACTTGGAAAGAAATCAGGTTTGGGGGAAAATGGTTAAAATGGATATGCTAAATTTGAGTTTATGTTTAAATTATGAGTGAGCAAATATGACTGGTCTAGTTTTGTGCTGCTTGGCCTCACACATGCAAAGGTGTGGAAAAGAGTCCCATGACCTTGAGGTTACATAAGTTCTAGAAGGCCAGGGAGAGTGACTGAAGCTAGGGACAGGGGTCAGGACTGGAGTTGTGGACTTACTTCTTTTCAATATAGAAACCTTGAGAAGAGATGGAGTCAAAAGGAAGGCTCCAGTTTGGCTAACAGGACACAGAAGAGCCCTCAGATAAACCTTAGATTTGATATCACTTTGTGGTTTACAAAATGCTCTGACTTACGCTCCTCTTTTACAGCTTTGCTGAGCAGTTGCAATCATCTCCATTTATGCATGAGCAGAGGAAGGATGACCAGACCTTAACCGACCTGCCTAAGATCATACAGCTTGTAGCTAAGAAAGCTGAGATTTCACTCCAGATCTTTTGATAACCTGCCCACTTCCTTAGACCTGCTTTTTAAGGTATGTGAAGTAGTAGAAAAGAGAGAAGTTTTAGACTAATATGGCACTGTGAAAAATTCAAAAGCAGAGATTTTTTAAGGAGGTTATTAATAATCTCAAACACTGCAAAAAATTTTAGAGAACTGTTACAGGAAAAAAATGGAAAATAAGAATTTTATACTTGAGTAAAATGAATCAAGTTTTTTTGCACTTGTGAAGAACTGCACATGCGGAGCAAGTCGTGTAAGCTTTTGTCCATTCTTGATCCTTAGGAAGAGTAATGTTTCCAAGAGAGTTGCCAGAGTTCTAAGTGGTTAAGGTTATAAACAGCACATTCAACGGGTGACTATGCAATTAGATGTTTTACGTCAGAATAGCAAAATCTCCATTTACAAGCCACACCAATAGAAATCCTTACTTCACCAATGTAAATTGAGGCTGAAACCTATCTTCATGAGCTGAATCAGTGAACATTTCTGTCACTTTTGGTACTTTAAAACTAGAGTTTCTTCCTTCCCTCTTTCCTTCTTTCCCCCCCCCTCCCTTTTCATTCTGTTAATTGTATTTGGCCGCACTGGGTCTTAGATGCATCGTACAGGACCTTTGGTCTTCAGTGTGGGACCTGTAGTTGCAATGTATGAGCTCTTAGTTGCTGTATGTAGGGTCTAGTTCCCCAACCAGGGATCCCTGCATTGGGAGCATGGAGTCTTAGCCACTGGATCACCTGGGAAGTCCCTAGAGTTTCCATGGAAAAGTTGGAAAACCTTATGTATCCTAAATCTTACATAATTCATGATTCTTAGTATTTATTAACATAGAAAGGACACATTTCTTTTTTCATGGTGTTGAGTTTTATTGTGTCAGACTATAATAATGTAAAATGAACTTCCTTGAAGTTTCTTGGCATTTCTAACAATGCCCTAATTAGAAATATTATATTAAAAAATGTGGCATCATTTTCTCCTTTTGGGCATGAGGAAGTTTTCATATAGAGGTATGTTTAATTTACTCTGAAGAGTGGCTCATTTATCATTATCTCTGAAACAGCATTTTCTGATTTTAAAGGTTGTATCGAAGTCTGGGTCATGAAGATCATTTTTGTATAGTTCTTCTGTGTATTCTTGCCACCTCTTCTTAACATCTGCTTCTGTTAGGTCCATACCATTTCTGTCCTTTATTGTGCCCATCTTTGGCTTCAACAGTACGTGAACTGTGAGCTTCCAGATGTTCAAGCTAGATTTAGAAAAGGCAGAGGAACCAGAGATCAAATTGCCAACATCTGTTGGATCATAGAAAAAGCAAGAGAGTTCCTAAAAAACATCTACTTCTGCTTTATTGACAACACCAAAGCCTTTGACTATGTGGAACACAACAAACTATGGAAAATTCTTAAAGAGATGGGAATACCAGATCACCTGATCTGCCTCCTGAGAAATCTGTAGCAGGTCAAGAAGCAACAGTTAGAACTGGACATGGACACATGTACACCCATGGCTGACTTATGTCAATGTATGGCAAAAACCACTACAATATTGTAAAGTAATTAGCCTCCAATGAAAATAAATAAATAAACTTTTTAAAAAGCACTGGACATGGAACAACAGACTGGTTCCAAATAGGGAAAGGAGCAGGTCAAGGCTGTATACTGTCACCCTGCTTATTTAACTTATATGCAGAGTACATCATGCGAAATGCTGGACTGGAGGAAGCACAAGCTGGAATCAAGATACACACACACACACACACACACACACACACACACACACACACATGTGGTGTGCTATGCTAAGTCACTTCAGCCATGTCTGACTCTTTGAGACCCCATGGACAGTAGCCCACCAGGCTCCTCTGGTCCATGGGATTCTCCAGGCCAGAATACTGAAGTGGGTTGCCATGTCCTTCTCCAGGGGATCCCAACCCAGGGATCCAACCCATA
The DNA here is from genome assembly GCF_000754665.1 of Bison bison bison. Taxonomy (NCBI): domain Eukaryota; kingdom Metazoa; phylum Chordata; class Mammalia; order Artiodactyla; family Bovidae; genus Bison; species Bison bison. Next base: position 13,456,771 of record NW_011495076.1, on the reverse strand, counting down.
TTTCTTGTGTCTCCTGCATTGGCAACTGGGTGTTCTTACCACTAGTGTCACCTGGGAAGCCAAATATATATGTATATACATATACACATACACATATATTTGTCATTTCGTGCTATTTTAAACGTAAGTATTCTTGTTTTCAAAGTGATAAAAAATATTTCCTTATTTAAACAACCCAAATTCTGAAGCAGTTAGAACTTTACTGCAAAGAACATTGACTTAATTCTTGCGTGTCTGCACAAAGAGGAAAGCAAGGCCAGTCTGCAGATCTCGGCCTCCTCTTCCCTGTGAGACGGTTAGCCTGTGATTTATGGAGGGGCAGGGTCATTTCTGTCCAGTGAGTCACTCATCAAACGAGTGGACTGCAAACACGACAGCCTTGACATTGACACTGCCAGCATTGCATGACCACCCCACCTGCTGCAGGGAAACAAAAGAAGGTGAAGAGAAGCAGGAGAGCTTTATCTTACAGATCTACAGTTTGCTACAACGGAAAGCTCTCAGTGCTTATGACAAAAGGAAATTAAGTAACTTTTACAGTTAAAACCCAAATCCAACAAGCAAAAATGAGACCAACCAAACAAAAACCCCAAAAGTTGTTTGTTTGTTTGTTTGTTTTAAAAGCAACACTTCAAAATTATCAAACAAGAGATGTGGTGATTTAAAAATGCCTGAGCAAGGCATTTTGATGCACCTGTTTCACTAACTTCTCCCCTTTCTCCTCTTTCCTCCCTCTTGACCTTTATTATTTTCTCCCCTGTTCCCTCATTTTCCCTCTTCCATCCTCATTCCTCCTCTACCTCCCTACCCCTCTTCCCTGCAGACTTCTACCCTTCAGTTTCTATATCAAATTTTTTCAGTGTTAAGAAAGGGAAATTTATCACAGGAATTAAGAAGTCTAGAGAAATAGAATGGAAATGCCTGCAGGCCATTTTGAGAATCATCCATAATTTGAATTTAAAAATTGCCACAAGCACAATTTTATTTGTCATGATGCTTTCTTTTGTTTCTTCTTTTTGTTTTTCAATTCCAGCAACATATTTCTCAGTTTCTTCAGGATTTAAAATCTTAACAGATTGATCTTCCCTCATGAGAGTAAGTTCAATGTTTCTGCCACCTGTCTGAATCATCCAGAAGGGCCTTGATGACCAGCTTAATGATCAAATGGTCCACTTCAGGGGTTTAATAAGTATAGTTCTTCTCTAAAAATTCATTCTGTGACTTGCCACCTGGCCTATGACATTGGCCTTCTGGCATGGTATGTGCCTGAGGGATCAGTCTCCCAAGTGATGGGAGGGTGAGGGTGAAGGGGGTTGAATGAGAGCCAGTCCCTCCCAACAAGAACGAAAGCTCAGATCAAATGCCCAGGAGACCTGTGGGGATAAGACTCTCAACCCAGTCCTGGCATCCAGCACAGAGAGTGTTTATAGGTCCTCTGTTCTCTCTGAACTCATTTACATTAGAGTCAAACAAAGAGTAAATAAAACAAAGTACTTTCTGGACAAATATAAGTCAAAACTACTGTAGAATTTCTGTTTTGTAAAATGCTATAAAGGTGGCTATTTTATTGCCAGTTTCTCTTGCAACTGAGGGTTGTTAGTATAAGGAATATTCTTTGGAAAGCTTGTCTTTTTCTACATTAAAGTCTTACAGAATATGGAAATGACCAAAAGTATTAACATAAAGTTTGATTATGGGTATTTTGTAGGAAATAATTCAAAATGTCAAAAGAATTTTTATCCCAGAGTTGTTAGTATAGCAAAAATGTGTTACAGAAATGTGTAAAAAGGAAGCTATGGCTCCATAAATCACGGTGTAAACATGCAGTGAGATTTTGTGCAGCTACTAAAAATGATTCTTTCCAAGTTTTCAATGATATATGGAGATGACTTAGAAAAAAGCCACAGTGTATTTTGGCAGCAAGTGAAGGAATGTGGTCAATCTATATTTATTGATGTGGAGCCATCTTCAAGACAAATGAGGTAGCAAGTAGAATTTTTCATAGTCACAAGCTTTGTTGTATGAAAATATAACTTGACTTTCCTTACCATAGTATCTGAATCTTACTTCCCTTATCTCTAATGGAGGAAGACACAATCAAGTCATTTCTTAGGTAGACTCTGTCAAATGCAATGACTTCTTAGTCATTACAATGTTTAGGCTGAAACAAATGAAGTATTGGGTGCTAGAACTCTGCTACAGTTGATCTTGAAAATCCAGATGCCTTTGCCACGGTGTTTGCTGCAAGGTATGTGTTCATTACCTGTGCACTCAACTCTGTAGCCAAACCTCACTTTGGTTTCAGCTGAAACAAGTGACATTACTTTGCCAACAAAGATCTGTCTAGTGAAAGCTATGTTTTTTCCAGTAGTCATGTATGGATGTGAGAGTTGGACTATAAAGAAAGCTGAGAACCAAAGAATTGATGCTTTTGAGCTGTGGTGTTGGAGAAGACTCTTGAGAGACCCTTGGACTGCAAGGAGATCCAACCGGTCCATCCTAAAGGAAATCAGTCCTGAATATTCTTTGGAAGGACTGATGCTGAAGCTGAAACTCCAATACTTTGACCACCTTATATGAAGAACTGACTCATTGGAAAACACCCTGATGCTGGGAAAGATTGAAGGCAGGAGGAGAAGGGGATGGCAGAGAATGAGATGGTTGGATGGCATCACCGACTCAATGGACATGAGTTTGAGAAAGCTCCGGGAATTGGTGAAGTACAGGGAAGCCTGGTGTGCTGCAGTCCATGGGGTTGCAAAGAGTTGGACATGACTGAGTGGCTGAACTGAACTGATACAGAATTTCCAGGAATGCTAGAAATGTAATTTGTTCTTTTGTTATATTTTCCAACCTTGCTGGTGTGTAATGGAACACATATGGGGTTGGAACTATTTGGAAATGGAACCATAATTCAGCATCATCCCTGTAACGTTGGTCATGTTGGTCTACTGTTTGAGGTTATTGGCATAGTACCAGCACCATGGTAACTATTAATTGGTTTTAATGATGCAATTTTATTATTTAACTGATTGAAAAAAAGAATGACTTTAGGAGTTAAGTTCTCTTTCCAATTATGTCAGATTTACCTGTGTGGAATTACAAATATCCCTCAGAATGATAACAATTGTCAAATGAGACAGTGCAGTCAATTAGCAGTCATTCAGAATACCCATTGAGTACCATGTGCAAGACAATCAAACAGAAATTGATCATGTCTTATATTTGCACAATGCTTCATTTTATAGGACATGCCTGTGAATTTCCTTACTTGACCTAAAAAGTTTATGAAGTAAACTAGGAGAAAGTCTCATATTATAGGTTAGAAACAGGAGTTCAGAGTTGAACTTTTTGCCCTAAAATACACTGGTAAATGGTAAACTTGGAACCAGTACTCAGCTGATTGTACCTGGGATGCTGTTTCTAATATTCCACATTGTCACACTTTCTGTTGGCTTTGTAAAGAGGTTGCGGTAGGGAAACTGGATAAAACCTCGGGAGTGTGAAAGTGATGCCTCTGGGTGTGGAGGCTGCAGGAGGGCCTTCTAAAAGGTGAGGCTGGTGGAGCTAAGGGCTCCTTCTTTCATCAGCTTCCCCAAATCACCTAGGACCGGCCCTCCGTGCATGCATATGTGTGTGCTAAGTCACTTCAGTCCTGTCCAACTCTTTGTGACCCTATGGACCATAGCCCACCAGGCTCCTCTGTTTAAGAAATTCTCCCAGCAAGAATACTAGAGTGGGTTGCCGTGCCCTCCTCCAGGGATCTTCCCAACCCAGAGATCAAACCCATGTCTCTTATGACACCTGCATTGGCAGATGGGTTCTTTATCAGTAGCACCACCTGGGAAGCCGCAGCCTCTGTAAGTACATTCCAGCTTGGGTTGTGTTTTTTCTTTTATTACTTCCTGCCCCATTTTTGGGGGGTTTCCCTGGGCTTCTCTGGTGGCTCAGATGGTAAAGAATCTACCTGCAATGCAGGAGACCCAGGTTCAATCCCTGGGTCAGGAAGATACCCTGGAGAAGGGAATGGCCTTCTGATGGGTTACAGGCTATGAGTCACAATGAGTCGGGCACGATTGAGTGACTAACACTTCTGGTCAAAAAAATACCCTGACCATTAGAAAAAAGTTACAAGTTGTAGGTATCAGATCCCCCAAGATGCCATTTGTCAAACAACACTATCAGAAACTGTAGCACTTGGGCGTTTCTTCGTCTTCAGAATAACTCAGTGAACTTCTACCTCTGATTTGCAAACAGAGCATCTCTATAAAGCCAGAGACCTCATTAGTGCACATCAAAGGATGACAAAGAGGAGGAAAATAGACCCAAAAGTCTTCTGAAGACCTAAAAGTCACAGCTTCCCTGCTAATATTTTGTATTTTTAATATTTGCCACAGTATTTGGGAATCATTCAATAAGCCTTGATTAGACTTACATAAAGACAGCAGGCTTTCTGAAATCCCAAGTGAGGAGTGGGTGGTTAAAAGGAGGCGACTAGAACAAGACTGTCTGTGTAACAGAGTATGAGCCAAATGAGAAATCCAATGCACCTCTTCTGCCAGTTTTTAGCATAAGCCCAACATCCAATGTCAACAAAGGGAAAGAACAAAGGAATGAAAACAAGAAACACTTGTGTCTTTCACAGTAGAAAACAATGAAGGTAAATATTATGCTAAACAATTTTAGATGTATTCTGTTAGCCTTATGAAAGAAAAGCTAGCTGTTTAGAAAATCATCAGGCTTCTCTTCATCCAACACGCTTGGCAGTGGGGGTTTTTGCCATGTGTCTCCGTTGGGAAAGTGTTTTCATGTTGGTGGCTGCTAAGCTGAGTCAGCACATTGTGATAATTAAGCTGAAGTCATGGGTCTAGTTGGTTATTGTCTGTGTATGTATTCATTTATACTTGGCTCTATTCTAAAAATGCTTTGAGGGGGCAGCACCCAATCGCTCACTGTACTTTGTGTCTTGATCCTCTCTAGTCAATTATTAAAAGCACAAGTTATCATTTCAAAGGACACTTGGATGATGAATAGCAGAGTACAGATTTTATCATTATAACTAGGAAAATAAGCAAGAATGCTTTCTTAAAATATTAATCTAATGGTAGGCCTGTAGCAGCTTCAGCCATAGATGAAGGGTAGACAATTTGGGGGGCTTTCCAGGTGGTGCTAGTGGTAAAGAACCTGCCTGCCAGTGCAGGAGATGGAGAGACATGGGTTCAATCCCTGGGTCAGGAAGATCCCCTGGAGGAGGGCATGGCAACCCACTCCAGTATTCTTGCCTGGAGAATCCCGTGGACAGAGGAGCCTGGTGGGCTATGGTGCAGCGGGTCACAAAGAGTCGGACACAACTAAAGCGACTTAGCACACATGCAGACAATTTTAATTAAAAATAATGAGCAGTGTGCTATGCTCCAAATGGTCATGAAGGCCCACTGAGACTAATGTGCCCAACCACCCTACTCTTGGTATCACCCCAGAAATATTTTCCTGTGATCCTCAACTTCAGAGAATTTTAGTCCAAACCATTGCCTCTTGTACCAGTAAAAGTACAGCATAGAGACAGTGGGATATGTCACTAGATACTGAACAAGATATTTATATAATTGCTGACAGTTCTGTTCAATCTAATTTTAATCTTGAACTAATTTGGACTCTGCAAATCTGTTATGGCAGAGTTGAAAAACTGGTTAAACTTGAAGTCTCTGTCTTCAGAAAGAGGGGTTTGAGGACCGCTGCAACTGCCTTCTAGTTAGTTTTGTAGCTAGTTCAATGGACGTGGATAAGTCACTAAAACTCTCAGTGCCTCAGTCTCCTCGTTTGAAAGTGAGGTAACAACAATACCTGTCTCATCACCGTTTGAAATAATACTTACAAAATGCTTAGCACATTGTGAATGAAACTTGTTGATATTGGCCATTATTACTGTGTGTGTGGTACGATCTTAAGCTTTACAGATGCCAAGATGTCTGCGTCTCTTTGAGCTGCTATAATAGCCAGGCAGAAAGGGTGAGGAAGCTCTCTGGGATGTCTTTTATAAGAGCACTAATCCCATGCATGAAGGCTTCACCTTTATGACCTAATCACTTCCCAAAGGCCCCTCCTCCAAATACCTTCACATTAGGGATTAGAATTTTGTCATATAAATGTTGGGGAACACAAACATTCAATCTATGGCACAAAATGATTAAAATATTCTACCCTTAAGGAGCTTGTATTAGTCTGGATTCTCAAGGAGAAACATAAACAACAGGATATGGATATATCCATCTATTGATCTATATACCTATATGTTACATAAGTATATACAGAAATCTCTATGTATATGTGGGGAGAGAGAGGGGAAGAAAGTGTAAGGAATTGACTTCTGTGACTGTGGAGGCTGAGAAGTCAGAGATCTGCAGTTGGTAAGTTGAAGACCCAGGAGATCCAATGATATTTTGTCACAGCTCAAAGATAGCCAAAGAGAAAGAATTCTTTCTTACTCAGCTTTTCATTCTATTCAGGCCTTCAACAAATTGGATGAGGCCTACATACACTGGGGAAGATGATCCACTTTATTCCATGTACCAATTTCCAACATACCCAGAAATAATGTTTAACTGAATATCTGGGCACCCTATGGCCCAGTCAAGTTGATGCACACAATTAACATTTACAGAGCTTTTAGTGTGACATGGGAGATAGATACATGAATAAGTAATTACAGCTGAATGAGGAAAGTGCAGTAATAGAATAATATAAAAAGAGCTATGACATTTGAGGAGGAAGATGCTAATCAATCAGGGGTAGTTGGACAAAGTTTCTAGCAGTTCGGATACTTGAATTGAGTCTTGAATTTTGGAAAGTAGTTTTCTACATATCCAGGTATATATAGAGGGGGCATGGAATTTTAGGCCATTTCTCACCTACTTCACTGCTAACATACTAGTCCAAGCAGCTATCATTTTCACTACACCATCCCATTAGCCTTCTAGCTTTCCTCTTGCTTTGATTGGTGTTCTTCTCTGATGAATTCTTCATCCAGAAGCCAACAGGGAGCTTTAAGTCCACAAATGAGCTCATTGGACATTGCTGTCAATGCTCCAATAGTTTTCCATCATACTTAGTAGAAAACTTGAGGTCCTAACACTGCAATGCCCCATATGATCCATATTCTATGACTCCTCATAACTTTTCTAGTCCAATTTCCTGGAACTTTCCTTCTCTGTTGATACTGTTACCTGGAGCTCCTACGTGAATCTGACAAACCTGCTTTGATCTCAGAGTATTTGTTTCTATCTGGAATAATTTTCCTATAAATATTCTTATGACTTCCTCTCACTTCATTCAGGTCTCTGCTTGAAGTTAGCATCCTTAAATGGCTCAACATCCCCGTTATCAGTTTATCCTGCCCCCTGCTTTTTTTTTTTTTTTACAAATACTGCAGCTTTTTTTTATTGTCTGAAATTTACAGAATTCTAAATGCAATCTTCTCCCTACTCCCACAGCATACAAAATTCACATTGAAATGTGAGATAGGTAAGCATTCTGAAAAAGGATTAAAGATCCTATGAAACCTGTGAACAGCATAGTCTTTGTACAATTATTTTCACTTTCTCCTCTTAAAATGCATAATGAGGCAAATTCATACATATCAACTCCCTGCAACTTATTTCAATTGAGTTATAAGAATTTTAAATGCCAAGAGAGATGCCCAACTATACAGATACAAATGTATTTTACAGAAGATGGCCATTACCATGAATTTAACTTTTTTAATTTATTTTTTTTAATTGGAGAATTTTGTTTTACAATGTTGTGTTGGTTTCTGTCTTACAATAATGTGAATCAGCCATAATTCTACAGATATCCCCTTCCTCTTGAGCCTCTCTCCTCCTATAGGTCATCATAGTGCCAGGCTGGGCTCCTTTTGCTATATAGCAACTTTTCACCAGCCATCCATTTTACACATGATAGTGTACATAGGTTGATGCTAATTTCCCCATTCATCCCACTCCTTCCCTCGCCTACTGCATCTACAAGTTTGTTCTCTACACTTGAGTTTCCATTCCTTCCCTGCAAATAGGTTCATCAATACCATTTTCTAGATTCCATATGTACATACTAATATATGATATTTATTTTTCTCTGACTCACTTCACTCTGTATAATGGGCTTTAGGTTCATCCACCTCACTTGAACTGACTTAGATTCATTCTTTTTTATGGCTCAGTTATATTCCATTGTATATATGTACCACATCATCTTTATCCATTTATCTGTTGATGGACATCTGGGTGGCTTCCATGTCCTTGCTCCTGTAGATAGGGCTGCGATGGATATTGGGATGCATGCATCTTTTAGAGTTGTGGTTTTCTCAGGGTATATGCCCAGTAGTGGGATTGCGGGGACATATGATAGATTTATTCCTAGTTTTTAAAGAAATCTCCATATTGTTCTCTATAATGGCTGTATCAGTTTACATTCCCGCCAACAGTGTAGGAGGGTTCTCTTTTCTCTACATCCTTTCTAGCATTTATTGTTCATAGTTTTTTTTTTTTTTTTAATGGCCATTCTGACTGGTGTGAGGTGATAATTCATTGTAGCTTTGATTTTCATTTCTCTAATAATTAGTGATGTTGAGCATCTTTCCATGTGTTTATTGGCCATCTGTATGTCTTCTTTGGAGAAATGTCTGTTTAGGTTTTCTGCCCACTTTTTTAATTGGGCTATTTGTGTTTCTGATACTGACTTGTATGAGCTGCTTATATATTTTGGAGATTAATTGTCAGTTGCATTGTTTGCGATTATTTCCTCCCATCCTGAGGGTCGTCTTTTTATTCTTGTTTATTGCTTCATTTGCTTTGCAAAAGCTTTTAGGTTTAATTAGGTCCTATTTGCTTATTTTTGTTTTTACTTCAGGAAGTGGGTCAAAGAGGATCTTGCTGTGATTTAGGTCAGAGAGTGTACTTCCTATGTTTTCCTCTAAGAACTTTATAGTTTCTGGCATTACACTTAAGTCTTTAATTCATCTTGAGTTTATTTTTGTGTATGATTTTAGGCAGTGTTCCAGTTTCTTTCTTTTACGTGTAGATGTCTAGTTTTCCTAGCACCACTTATTGAAGAGGCTGTATTTTCTCCATTGTATATTTTTGCCTCCTTTGTCGAAAGTGAGGTGCCCATAGGTGTGTGGGCTTATCTCTGGGCTTTCTATCTTGTTCTATTGGTTTCTATTTCCGTTTTTGTGTCAGTACCGTACTGTCTTGATGTCTGTAGCTTTGCAGTATAGTCTGAAGTCAGGATAGTTGATTCTTTAAGTTCCGTTTTTCTCTGTATTTCCATACAAATCATGAAAATTTGTGTTCTAGTTCTCTGAAAAATATCATTGTTGGTGTGATAGAGATTTAACTGAATCTGTAGATGGCTTTGGGTTGTATAGTCATTTTTCATAATATTGATTCTTCTAATCCAAGAACATGGTGCATCTCTCCAACTGTTTATGTCATCTCTGATGCCTTTCATTAGTGTCTTATAGTTGTCTGCATACAGGTCTTTTGTCTCTTTAGGTAAATTTATTCCTAGGTATTTTATTCTTCTTGTTGCAATGGGAAATGGAATTGTTTCTTTAATTTCTCTGAGTTTTCAATGTTAGTGTATAGGTATGCAAGGGATTTCTGTGTATTAATTTTTTATCTTGCAACTTTACTGTATTCATTGATTAGCTCTAGTAATTTTCTTGTGGCATCTTTAGGGTTTTCTATGTACAGTATCATGTCATCTGCAAACAGTGAGAGTTTAGTTCTTTTCCAATTCCTTTTATTTCTTTTTCTTCTCTGATTGCCATGCCTAGGACTTCCAAAACTCTGTTGGATAATAATGGAAAGAATGGCCAATCTTGTCTTGTTCCTGATTTTAAGGGAAATGCTTTTAGTTTTTCACCATTTAGATTAATGTTTGCTGTTTATTTGTTATATATGGCCTTTATTATGTTGAAGTAGGTCCCCTCTATGCCTACGTTCTGGAGAGTTTTTGTCATAAATGGATACTGAATTTTGTCCAAAATTTTTTCTGCATCTATTGAGATGACCATATGGTTTTTATTCTTCAGTTTATTGATGTGGTGTATCACACTGATTGATTTGTAGATATTGAAGAATCCTTGTATCCCTGGGATAAACCCCACTTGATCATGGTATATGATCTTTTCAATGTGTTGTTGGATTCTGTTTGCTAGAATTTTGTTGAGGATTTTTACATCTATGTTTATTAGTGATATTGGCCTGTAATTTTCTTTTTTGATTGGTATCTTTTTCTTGTTTTCTTATCAGTATCTTGCTTTCTTTTGATTTGTGTGTTTATTGTGGTTTTGCATATATCTAGAAAGCTCCCTGAGATGATGCTTGAGTTGAATGTTGAGGGATGAATTAGCAGGTAACAAATTGGGGAGAAGATAATCCCAGATCAAAGGACATGCATGTGCTCTCTCATCAAGAAGCAGAATGTCACCTTGGAGAAATGCAGGTGGTCCTGCTGTGTGGGTGAATGAGAGAAAGGAGGACAGAGAGGAAGACAGGGGAGTCATCTGGGGAACACACAAACTGGGGACCTACAGGCTTCTGCTTCTCCTGTTCATATCTACCAGCACCCCATCCTTAACTGTGAGTTGCTAGTCTCATATTTAATGTCTCACAACAGTATTTCTCAAGATTTTTTTAATTGTCCCCCCACCCAAGGAGTCTATTTAAATATATTTTCCTAATACTGCTGCCTATGAAATTTTAATACCAGAGATATGGCCTTTCTGGTTTATCTACTGTCCATTTTGATCTATGCTTTATGTATAAAATTGAAATTTTCTCCGCTCTGAGTGCCAATTTTTGCCTCTGTTGAGAATGTATGTTTATACTATTCTCTGACAGTATGATTCTCTCTGTCTCCCTCTTCCTCAGACAAACAGTTTCTAGGGAGAGCATCTGAATATCACAGAATATCACGTATGTGACAAGAATTGAACCACTTTCATATACTATTAATTAAATTCACACAAATCACAGAGATTTTTCTTTAGCTAGTGCTAGAGGTTAACAGCATCTTACTAATTCTGCCCCATTTTTTGTACCATGCATGCCATGTGTGCTCAGTCGTGTCTGGCTCTTTGCAGTGAAAAATCCCATGCAGTGAAATCCCATGGACTATGGCCCACCGGGCTCATCTGTCCATGGGATTTCCCAGGCAAGGTTATTGGGGTGGGTTGCCATTTCCTTCTTCAGGGGATCTTCCTGACCCAGGAATCAAACCCAGGTCTCCCGCAGTGCAAGCAGATTCTTTACCATCTGAGCCACCAAGGAAGCTATTTTATTTATTTATTAATTTTTTTGTGTGCAGGGACCACCTTATTCTGTACCAGTGCATCTTAAGTGGTATTTGGGACTCTGAAACGTTTCAAGGAATGTTGGATACCAGATTCCTAGAGTCTGCCTTGAGTAATAACTCATTGATTCACAGGTTACTTACCCTCAAAGTCACTGCCTCCCAAATCCACCAAGGCAACAAGCTGGAGAGCACAGGAGGGAACAAAAGGGCATGTAAGAAATGAACCTCAATACTACACTCATTGCAGCAAAGCTTGCAGGTTTTTAAAAAATCATTTTCTTATGCAGCATCTATTTACATTTAATCTATTTTCTAAACACATGATCGATTTGAAGTGGCAAAATAGAAAGGAGAGAAAAGGGCTAATGCAGGTGAGACATAACAGTAAAACACAGAAAAGCAGTGACAATCACATCTATTAATATGAACATACATCAGTCTAAGCCCTGTTAACATAGCCACAAATAATTTCAGGTATGACATAAGCAGAATTTTACTGTGTTTATAATGTCCCTAGATGATTACCATATCACCTTTTATTTAGGGAGAGGGAGCATATGAACCTTATTTTCCAGAATTTCCAATCAATGCTATTGAAAGTTATTTGCTTAAATTAATAAAGCTTCATATAACTGGAAAATTTAGCTATTCATATAGACATGAGGTGGAGAAGGAAATGGCAACCCACTCCAGTGTTCTTGCCTGGAGAATCCCAGGGAGAGGGAAGCCTGGTGGGCTGCTGTCTCTGGGGTCGCACAGAGTTGGACACCACTGAAGCGACTTAGCAGCAGCAGCAGCAGCATAAACATGAGGATTCTGGATAGCATCTGCCTTTAATAATGGTAGGAGCTATAACATTCAATATAGCACCAAGTTCAAAGCTCCCATGAGACAAAATACTAGACTTTGTTCATTTTGAATAATGATATGTGAATGAATCTGAAATGAAAAGTTAGAGTTCTTGGTTTACATGTCTAGGATTTTAAAAATGTAATCCAGTATCCTGAGTAGCTTTAACACTGGTCAGCACAAGCTGTGATAAAAGCTGTAATTAATTCCCTTAGTGGTAATGATAGAAACTCAGTATACAGAGATTTATTTGCATCAATATATGTAGATGAGTTGACTCAGTGATTGAGCAATGTTATGTAGCTAGCAGAATTGCGTTCAGGTTAAACAGTTTGTCAAGAAGCATCTCCCTGCAGAGATAATAAGCCATTAGGATAAACTTACTTTGAGCTAATCTATTATTTGAACTTTATTGAGAGAAAAAATAAAGCAATGCCTTCCTTACCAGCAAGGGACTGATGATCACTATCAAGAGCCCTGGGATCAAGAATCAAACAAATTCCATTTGTTGAATATAGTTGAGAGGTAGGGATGGGGTGGAGGGGCAAAGCCACCCTGAGCTCACAGATTATTGTTATTTTTTATTGAAGTAGAGTTGATACAATGTTTGTTAGTTTCAGGTGTGTGGCAAAATAATTCATATATATGTGTGTGTGTGTATATATATATATATATATACACACACACGCACACACACATTTTCAGATTCCTTTCCCTTATAGGTTATCAGTATATTCAGTATAGTTCCCTGTGCTATGCAGTAGGCTCTAGTTGGTAATCTATTTTACCAACACTATACTATATACTAGTTTATACACATATAGTATATGTGTACACACTATATACTAGTGTGTACATTTTGATCCCCAGCTCCTAATTTATCCTCCTCGCCTATCCCCTTTAGTAGCCATAAGTTTGTTCTCTAAGTCTGTGGGTCTGTTCCTGTTTTGCATATGAGTTCATTTGTATTATATTAAATTCCACATTTAAGTAGTATCATATGATTTGTGGTTCTCTGACTTAGTATGATAATCTCTAGGTCCATCCATGTTGTTGCAAATGGCATTGTTTCATTTTTTATGGCTGTAATATTCCATCAAATATATATATATATTATATATATATGCACGCACACACACACACCACATCTTCTTTATCTATTCATCTGCTGATAGACATTTTGGATTGCTTTCATGTCTTGGCTATTGTAAATAGTGCTGCAGTGAACATTGGAGTGCATGATCTTTTTTAAAAAGCATAATTCACGGATTATTTTTTTATGTATTTTTTATAACCAGGATGTCTCTTTTGCTTGTATTATCAATAGAAAGATGACAATTTGGTTTAAAAAAAAGTGCACTTATCCTTTTCTCTATTCTTTTAGTTCTTATATCCAATCCCCCAGCTTGAGTGGACTTTTCTCAGGATTGATTGAGTCAGGAAATATCAGAATGATTGAATTAGTTGCTCACAAAGAAACAGCCTGAGAGATTTAAAAATAAAACTGACCAAAAGTGAAGCTTAAAAAAATCTTTTTTAACATAAGTTGGTATGATAAACACCATCAGAGAACTTTGAAGTCTCCAAGGAGAGTTACTATGGAAGAAGAAGGAACAGCACCAAAGGGAAGGGGTGAGAGTCCACCAGTTGTTCTTGGCTACTGCTGCTTTCCTCTCTGCCTGTGCAGATCCTGAAGTCTGCTTTCTAAACAGGGCTCCCTGGTAGCTCAGCTAGTAGAGAATTAGCCTGCAATGCAGTAGACCCTGGTTCAGTCCCTGGGTCAGGCAGATCACCTGGAAAAGGGAATGGCTGCCCACTCCAGTTTACTTGGACTTCCCTGGTGACTCACACGGCAAAGACTCAGCCTGCAGTGCGGGAGACCTGGGTTTAATCCCTGGGGTGGGACGATCCCAATGCTCAGAAGGCCCTGAAGAGCTCCCCGGAGATTGAGAAAAACTTTGAGAAAAGGATGTCTGGTGATCTAACATAAAACCTGAACAAAGGGAAGGACTGGATTAAATGCTGTAAGAGTTACAGTAACAAAAGACAGACTTGCATTAGTTAGGTTATTTGCCCTATTTCCTTTACTTCTAATTAACTGTGACAACCCCACAAATAAAATATTAAGCTTCAAAGATTTCTAAATCTTGGAGAGTCATTCTTGCATCAGCAACTTTTGAATTTCAGGTAGTGGGTTTCAAAAGGTAATTTCAAGGGTTAATATTTTTAAAATGGAGAATTTGAGGCTATTTATCATGTTTCAGTTCAATTCAGTTGCTCAGTCGTGTCTGACTCTTTGTGACCCCATGAATCGCAGCATGCCAGGCCTCCCTGTCCATCACCAACTCCCAGAGTTCACCCAAACTCATGTGCATCGAGTCGGTGATGCCAGCCAGCCATTTCATCCTCTTTCATCCCCTTCTCCTCCTGCCCCCAATCCCTCCCAGCATCAGGGTCTTTTCCAATGAGTCAACTCTTCGCATGAGGTGGTCAAAGTATTGGAGTTTCAGCTTTAGCATCATTCCTTCCAATGAACACCCAGGACCAATCTCCTTTAGAATGGGCTGGTTGGATCTCCTTGCAGTCCAAGGGACTCTCAAGAGTCTTCTCCAACACCACAGTTCAAAAGCATCAATTATTCGGTGCTCAGCTTTCTTCACAGTCCAACTCTCACATCCATGCATGACCACTGGAAAAACCACAGCCTTGACTAGATGGACCTTTGTTGGCAAAGTAATGTCTCTGCTTTTCAATATGCCT
>NW_011495076.1:13437056-13441612 GCF_000754665.1 Bison bison bison | reverse complement strand
AAAGCCAACTTTTTCATTTTCCTCTTTCACTTTCATCAAGAGGCTTTTGAGTTCCTCTTCACTTTCTGCCATAAGGGTGGTGTCATCTGCATATCTGAGGTTATTGATATTTCTCCCAGCAATCTTGATTCCAGCTTGTGCTTCTTCCAGCCCAGCATTTCTCATGATGTACTCTGCACATAAGTTAAATAAGCAGGGTGACAGTATACAGCCTTGACGGACTCCTTTTCCTATTTGGAACTTGTCTTAAAGCTCTCTACTCCCTGATTTATATAGCACAATTGAATTCTGGTTCTTTCCTCTTTCCTTGAATGCTAGTTATGTTCACTTGTTCCTCACCAGAACCCACCTCAGTGTATACCCCATGGTTCTTTTTGGCAACTCTTCTTGCACTAAATACTCTATCTTGACTTTTGAACACAGTAGGGGAAGGAGACAGTACAATGATTTGAGACAGTAACATTGAAACATATACATTCAGTTCAGTTCAGTCGCTTAGTCGTGTCCGACTCTTTGCGACCCCATGAATCATAGCACGCCAGGCCTCCCTGTCCATCACCAACTCCCAGAGTTCACCCAGACTCACATCCATCGAGTCAGTGATGCCATCCAGCCATCTCATCCTCTGTCATCCCCTTCTCCTCCTGCCCCCAATCCCTCCCAGCATCAGGGTCTTTTCCAATGAGTCAACTCTTCGCATGAGGTGGCCAAAGTATTGGAGTTTCAGCTTTAGCATCATTCCTTCCAAAGAAATCCCAGGGCTGATCTCCTTCAGAATAGACTGGTTGGATCTCCTTGCAGTCCAAGGGACTCTCAAGAGTCTTCTCCAACACCACAGTTCAAAAGCATCAGTTCTTCGGCGCTCAGCTTTCTTCACAGTCCAACTCTCACATCCATGCATGACCACTGGAAAAACCACAGCCTTGACTAGATGGACCTTTGTTGGCAAAGTAATGTCTCTGCTTTTCAATATGCTATCTAGGTTGGTCATAACTTTCCTTCCAAGGAGTAAGCGTCTTTTAATTTCATGGCTGCAGTCACCATCTGCAGTGATTTTGGAGCCCCCAAAATTAAAGTCTGACACTGTTTCCACTGTTTTCCCATCTATTTCCTATGAAGTGATGGAAAACATATACATTACCATATGTAAAATAGATAGCCAGTGGGAATTTTCTATTTGACACAGGGAACCCAAAGTTGGTACTCTGTGACAACCTAGAGGAGTGGGATGGGGAGGGAGGTTAAAGAAGGAGGAGGTTGTTGTTATTGTTCAGTCACTTAGTCATGTCCAAAACTTTGTGACCTCATGAACTCAGCATGTCAGGCTTCTCTGTCCATCTCTCTCTCCCTGAGTTTGCTCAAACTCATGTCCCTTGAGTTAGTGATGCCATCCACCTATCTCATCTTCTGTTGCCTGCTTCTCTTCCCCTCAATTTTTCCCAGCATCAGGGGCTTTTCCAGTGAGTCAGCTCTTCCCATCATGTGACCAAAGTACTGGAGTTTCAGCATCAGTCCTTCCAATGAATATTCAGGACTAATTTCCTTTAGGGTTGACTATTTTGCTCTCTTCACAGGCCCAGGGGCTCTCAAGAGTCTTCTCTAGCACCACAATTCAAAAGCATAAATTCCTTGGTGCCCAGCCTTCTATATGATCTAACTCTCACTTTCGTACATGAATATTGGAAAAACCATAGATTTGACTATAAGGACCTTTGTCAGCAAAGTGACGTCTCTGCATTTTAATACATTGTTGATGTTTGTCATAGCTGTTCTTCCAAGGAGCAAGCAACTTTTAATTTCATGGCTGCAGTCACCATTTGCATTGATTTTGGAGCCAAAGACGATGAAATCTGACACTGTTTCCACATTTTCCACATCACTTTGCCATGAACTAACAGGACTGGATACCATGATCTTAGTTTTTTGAATGTTGAGTTTTAAGGCAATTTATTCAATCTCAAAGATGGAGAGGATACACACATACACACACCTACACCTATGACTGATTCATGTCTATGTGTGGAAGAAACCAACATGATATTGTAAAGAAGTTATCCTCCAATTAAAAGTAAAATAAAATTAAAAAAAACTGTCTTAGGAATTCAACCTTGTTTCATGGATTGAACTAGTATCCATATACTATAAGAATTCTATATGAAAGAAAACAGCTTTCTAAAGAACATTTTTTACACTAACAATGCCCATTTATAACAGAAACTAGAAATATACTCTTTATGGCTTTCTACAGTATGGAAATCCCACAGGTTTTATTTGTATCTATGTTTATCCAGAAAGCATTTTACTTACCCCTTGTTTAATTCTGCTATAAATGAGTACGGAGAGAATGAAGAACCTATAAACTCTCTTCGTCATGATGGATGACCTGCCAACATCCAGTTTACAAAGTTACTTTCCGATATATACTACAGCAGAACCACATGGCAGTGCTATTTTGGTCTTTATTTAGGTCAAAATATTTTATTGTCTTTTAAATTCAGGATTCATGTTGATGTATGGCAAAACCAATACAATATTGTAAAGTAATTAGCCTCCAATTAAAATAAATAAATTTATATTTTAAAAAAACTTAAAAAAAGAAAAAAAATTCAGAATCTATATTATTATCACTGAAACTAAATTTTAACACACTTCAAATATTAAAATGTATAAAACTTTACAAAAAAGTAAAAACCTAAGTGTATAAAAACAAGCTTAGTGTATAAACTAGGATAAGGTCTAGACTTTTCCTGTCTGCCCACACCAGTGGCTGAGATGGTAGTTAAAAGCTTAGGTCTTGGTGATTTTGGGGTGATCCTCCTAGATCTACCTGATGTCCTATATGATCTCTGTCAATATTATATGGAGCTTTCCAGGTGGTTCAGTGGTAAAGAATCTACCTGCCAATGCAGGAGATGCGAGGGACTTGGATTCAATCCCTGGGTTGGAAAGATCCCTTGAAGTAGGAAACGGGGCAACCCACTCCAGTATTCTTGCCTGGAAAATTCCATGGACAGAGGAGCCTGGTGGGCTACAGCCCATGGGGTCGCAAAGAGTCAGACACGACTGAGCACAGCACAGGATATAATAGAGACTGGAGAACTAGAGAGGGCGTGGTGGGGGTGTGGAGCAGGGAGAGAAAGTGAGGAGGGAAGCCAAGATGAAGGCACAGGAGGGAAAAAGATAGGAGAAGGGTGAATAAGGAGGAGAAAGGACAAAAGGGAAGGAATTAAGAACAAGATACTTCTAAATATTTTTTTCATACTTTTTCAAATAAGCCTGTGTCTTATTTGATAACTTTGAGGATTTTTGTTTTTAACACGAGTTTCTTGTTTGGTTGGTTAGTTTGGATTTTTGTGTGTTTATTGGTTTATTTTATTTCATTTAAAGAACTTTAAGAGTTTTTTCATCCTGCGGGACTTTAAGAAGCATTCCCTGACACCTATTTAATGAGAATCATTTATGTTCCACTCTGCTTGCCCTTACTTCTGTCACAGCACTTATGACTTTGTTTGTCTTATCATGTCAGTTGTCACCAGAAGGGCAAGGACTGGTCTGTTTTTGTTTTTAATGACATGCATTTGCCAGAAAATAACCTTTTCTATAAAACAGAATCCTGCACATGAAAATTCTTAGTACACAATATTCAAGAGTGTAAGGAAAGTACAAAAATATGAGAGTATTTCTCATACAAAAATATGAGAGCAACTCTACTTCTTAAGAACATGTGGGCATAAATGTGGCTTATTAAAGGATGCGCACAAATGATCTCCCTTTGATTCTCCCTTTGAAACACTCCCTAATTGATCACACATTTGTTGAACCACTCTGCTAGATAGTTAATACTTAAAAACTGGAGAATTTTTGGAGTTAGCAGAACATCTGGAAGCTGTGAAAACTGTGATTTTGAATGAATTTCTAACTATATATTCTCTCTGCTTTGCTCAAAAGTGTTCCCATATAGTCACATTTGTCTCCAATTTCTACCAAACCTGAATATCATGGAATTTTACCCATAGCACTCTTACTTCCTACAGAAACCTAGAAACTTAAATGTTGGTCTTTCCTGCTTCTCTCGAGCCCATGTCTGAGTCCTGGAATTTATTAGTTTCTCCTGCTATAGCATTTTCATCCATTCATCATTTTGCCTGTATCTATGATTTGGGAATTTTAAATCACCTTTTAATTCATTTATGCATTCATTACTCATGTGCTCAACAAACATTTATTGAGTTGCCTTACCACCACTAGAGATAAAGGCGAATAAGTAGTTGTTCCTGCCCTGAAGAAAATTACCATGGAGGAAACTGTCAAACAGTCCATTCAATACAGTGCCATGAATGCTGTTGATTAATTCAAGTGGTTTTTGAGCTCTTACTCTGTCCCAGTACTGTGCAAGGTAGAAGTTATGAATCAGTTCAGTTCAGTCGCTCAGTCATGTCTGACTCTTTGCAACCCCATGAATCGCAGCATGCCAGGCCTCCCTGTCCATCACCAACTCCCGGAGTTCACTCAGACTCATGTCCATTGAGTCAGTGATGCCATCCAGCCATCTCATC
>NW_011495076.1:13430290-13436771 GCF_000754665.1 Bison bison bison | reverse complement strand
GACCACAGGAAAAACCATAGCCTTGACTAGACAAACCTTTGTTGGCAAAGTGATGTCTCTGCTTTTGAATATGCTATCTAGGTTGGTCATAACTTTCCTTCCAAGGAGTAAGTGTCTTAATTTCATGGCTGCAGTCACCATCTGCAGTGATTTTGGAGCCCAGAAAATAAAATCTGACACTGTTTCCACTGTTTTCCCATCTATTTCCCATGAAGTGATGGGACCAGATGCCATGATCTTTGTTTTCTGAATGTTGAGCTTTAAGCAAACTTTTTCACTCTCCAGTTTCACTTTCATCAAGAGGCTTTTTAGTTCCTCTTCACTTTCTGCTATTGCTATATAAAAGGGGCATCTAAATATGGGAAGGGGAAATCTTCCAGAGAAAGTGATCCTAAGCTAGGTCCTGAGTGATGAGGAGGGTCTAACAGAGAGGATCAGGGGCAGAGGAACAGGGAGGAACATGTTCACAGCAGAAGGAGCAGCACAAACTTGTGGCTGCCAAGGGGGAAACACAAGGTAGGGGTTGGATTGCGAGTTTGGGATTAGCAGATGCAAACTACTTTATATGGAATGGTAAACAATAGGGTTCTACTGTACATACAGGGAATTATATTCAACATCCTGTGATAAACCATAATGGAAAAGAATGGGAACAAGAATGTGTGTGTGTATATATGTGACTGAATCATTTGCTGTACAGCAGAAATTAACACAATGTTGGAAATCAATTATACTTAAATAAAATAAACTTTAAAGAAGCAGAGAGAGTAGCAACAGAAAAGTTTCAGAAGCAAGAAATCTCTGCTTAGGGGCATTGGCTACTCTTGGCTGTGGCTGGCCCTTAAAGCAGTAGGATTGAGTATTGCAGCAACACTTATCAAATCTGTGTTGAATAAAGGAATAGAGAGAAATAAGGCTGGCAAGACAAGTAGGAACAAAATCTTAAGAAACCTTTTAAGTTATGCTAAAGAGTTCCCTGGTGGCTCAGAGGTTAAAGCATCTGCCTGGAATGCAGGAGACCCAGGTTCGATCCCTGGGTCGGGAAGATCCCCTGGAAAAGGAAATGGCAACCCACTCCAGTACTCTTGCCTGGAGAATCCCATGGAGGGAGGAGCCTGATAAGCTACAGTCCATGGGGTTACAAAGAGTCAGACACGAATGAGTGACTTCACTTTAAAGAGTTTGGACTTCATCTTGACAATTTGGGGAGTCCATTGAAAAGAATGGTAGGCTAAGGGGAGCTGGAATAGGAAAGAGGTGTGATCAGGCTTTTATTTTAAATTTCCTGTTTTGATGTTACCGTCAATAATGATATGGATGCAAGTGGAGGCAGGGAGCCTGCAAATGAGGTTCTGGCTGTAATCTAGATCTTAGTAACCCAAAATGTGGTCCTGGACATACAGCATCATCTGTATCAGCCAGAAGCTCATTGGAAATGCAGAAGCAGGTTACAGCAAAACTTCTGAGTTATATTTTGCATTTTGATAAGTTTAGCAAGTGATTTGAGTTTGTATTAAAATTTCAGCTGCACCAATGTAGACTTTATTATGTTCGTGGTAGCAGGGCTAAGAAAAAAGGGAATATTTGAGAGGTATTTCACTGAAACAGTCCTTTAGATGTTTTGAATTAATGAATGAGAGGGGAGGAGAGCTGGGCAGATGTGTCTCTAAGTGAAGAAAAGGTTTAGGGAAAGATCTGGTATTGATCTCTTGGGCCTGTACTTTACAAAATTGATTTGTAATTATTCACAGAAGTAATAAAATTGTTACATGGCTAATCTCTGCTTTGAAAACTGTAGCCAAGGGAATGCTTAGAATTATAGGAAATATCATGGAGTTAAAAGGCTCTATAGCTAGCACTTTTTAGATTACATCCTACCTCTAAGTTTCTCTTCATGGCAACATATCAGAGCCTGAGACAATACTTTGTCTTAGTTCAATTTAGCATGAGTCTAGCAGATCAGAAGGGGAGAGGGAAAGGACATTACAGAAGAGAGAGAGACAGACACAGAGCCAAAAAGAGAGTCCAAATCCTCCCCCCACCCCACAAAAAATTTCATGGAAGTAATAGCATTTGAGCTGGATATTGAAAGAAGAATCTGATTTGAATAAGCAGAGATAAGACAAATGGAAGTGAACATAGAGATCTGTTTGTCATCAGCAGGTAAACAGTGTATGAACTGAACAGACTGGTTAAGCTGGGGCATTGGGAGTGTGGGAAATAAGGCTGAAAACATAAATATTGATCAAGGTGTGGCAGAACTTAAAAGCCAAGCTAAGGAGCATGGTTTGACTTAGTTGGGAATGGAAAGCTATGAGAGTTGTGATTTTCGACTCTTGGCTACCATTGGAATCATCTGGAAAGTCTTAAAAACATCAATACCTGAGCCCCATCCCTGTTAACTCTAATTTAGTTGTTCTGGATTGTAGCCAAAGCATCAGGACTTTTGAAAGCTTCCCATGTGATTCTAAGATCAGCCAAGCCTGAAAACTACTGCACTAGTGCACTAAAGGGCTTTGAGGAAAGTAGTGATATTACCGGGGACTAGTTTGTGCTCTTTTTGTGTCTCCGGGAAACCAGTAAGTAGTTTACAGCAGATCTGTTTCTGTTTGTTCGTGTTTTATAAAGCTGCACTCCAGAAGACCCATAGGACTGTTTGAACAGGGTGCTGTGGGTGTCAATCCTGAATTCAAGGAAACGTGGACTTCTCCTTTTTACCACTTGAAGTTATGGCTTTAATATGATTGTTAAGAAAAAAAAAAAAAAAATACTGTGTTGCCTCTTTCCAGAAACCAGCTCTGCGTAGCTCTGAAATCAAGTTTTTATTGGGTGATCTTTATTCCACCCTTTGTGTCTGCTCATGACAGAGAAATGACAAGAATTGCCAGGTTTTAGAATGTATAATCTCCTCAGGTATTTTTTATAAGTCAGTAGGAATCCCCACTTTTCCCTTGCCTACCTTCCCATCTAGCCCTACATTCTAAGAAATGTGTTGTTTGTACTGAAGTATCCATGGCAGAGACACCTACTGTCATAAAATGTGTATACTCTTCATAGATTATCAGTTGGAAATTTGATAATGAAAACTTTGCATATTGAATTCTAGGCCCATCGGTGTGACATTGGGTTGTTCCAGTAGTATTCTATGCCAGTAGTACGAAGGACTAATTTTGTACCTTATATACGTGCTTTATATACTTTCAACTACATTATCATATTTACTATTCAACAACTCCACAAGGGAGGTCATATCCCCATTTTACAGATGAGAAGAATGAGATGTAGAGGGATTTTGAAGTGACTTGTGCAAGGTCATAGAGCTAGTAGATGGCAGAATGAAACTAGAGTGCAGCAGTTATTCTGCTTCCCTTTGTGTTCCTCATACTATACATATTTTATGTTTTAAGGAGTTGGCACATAATTTCCTTCTGTTACATCAGTCTCAGAAATTTAGGACACTTAAACAATCCTGTTTCTTTTAATATATTTTTACATTATATTAAGCCCTTTAAAAATTTCATATACATTTTTAACATATGTGCCTTGTAACTAATGAGATAGATTAATTTGCTATGTTTGACAAATCCTTGACATATTTATTTTTTAAATCTCAGAGGGTGCCTTGTATTTACTATATACTAAATTTTGGGGGAGTCCATTCATTTCACAGGTTTGATTCCTATCTCTTTTCAGCCTCTAGCTTTCAGACTGATCTTTTTGAATCTACACTTTTCTTATGCCATTCTATTATTCTGATTTATCATATTGGATCTCCTAATGGTTTATTTTACAAAACATGTTTTCAGAATCTGTTATGTGTCAAGAACTTTGGGAGTACAATGATCAGTATGATTGCAAGTTGTTTTTTTTTGTTTTTTTTTTTCCAAATTGACCCTCAGTTTCTAGAGGTCAATGACAAGGGCCTGATGAAGTTCAGGAGAGGCTACAGCGTTCTATATATGAGCTGTTGATAAGGTTTTATGTCCAATATTCATCCTGACTGTACCCATTTCTTGGCCTTATTTGTTGTCACATTATATAGCTTGAATAAATAGACTCCAGTGCACTTTAGATAATTTCTTATAAGAAATAAATAGGTCAAACCTATTGTAAATCTTACTTTATAAATCTGACAAGTTTAATTTTTATTCTTTAATGAATATTTGTTTATTTTCCCATATTAAAACAAATTGTCATTGTATCTGCTGACATAGCCTTG
Organism: Bison bison bison; assembly: GCF_000754665.1. Classification (NCBI taxonomy): domain Eukaryota; kingdom Metazoa; phylum Chordata; class Mammalia; order Artiodactyla; family Bovidae; genus Bison; species Bison bison. The sequence goes on along the minus strand of NW_011495076.1, from coordinate 13,432,552 downwards.
TTATATCTTACTTGGGATTTATCTCCATCTGCATAGAATTCAGTTGTCTACAATATGGCACTGTACTCTCACTTCCAAATCATAACCATTTGCAAAATATTCAGTAAGACAGATCTCAGCACCAGTATTCTTCATGTATCAGTTTTGCTGAGTGGGCACTGAGATTCTGTGCAGGATAAAATATGATTCAGAGTGACAGACTTTCAGGGAAAAAATTGTTTTAGGTTACAGTTAAACTAGAGAGTAGATTTGAGGTTGCAAAAGTCACTGACTGACTAAAAATAACCATTACAATAAGTATTTATTTACTAATTATTAAGATAAATATAAATGAGTTTCACGTATCTGTCATAGCTATATAAGATCTACCATTGCAGTTTGGCATAGTGGAACCTTCCTATATTCTACAGGTCAGAGCTCCTGATGACAACAATGTAGAATCAGAATTTTGGCAAGAAATGTGGGAACCTTAAAGTATCAAAAAAGTTTAGTAGAGTCTTAGATATTCAAGAAAATATTCCTTGAGATTCATTTCTGGTAATCAGAGTAATTTCACAAGTTGAATTGGAATTCAGAGGAGGTGCTATTGTGCCTCACACTCTAATCACAGCTCCCTAAGTCACATCAGATTCACAGACTGCCACTTCTCTAAGGTTCTGATACTGAGGTTCTTTTACTGGTGCCAACTCTTCCAGGCTCCTGTCCTCTCTGAGCTTCTCTTTCATCACAGCAACCCACGCAGTCATTTAGCCCATCCCACACTGGCCCTGCCTATTGACTTCTTAGTCTTCATGGTCCATCTTCACCCACAAGGTTCTTCCCATCAATCTGGTATAGAGATAGTCAAAATCAGATTCTGACTTTCAGTCCTTATTTCTGATCCTGATTTTTGCCAATAGTTACTATGAGATCTTACTTATTCCCTCATGAAGTAAGGTAAGGTTTCCCTGGTGGCTCAGATGGCAAAGAATCTGCCTGCAATGCAGGAGACCCTGGTTTGATCCATGGGGTTGGGAAGATCCCCTGGAGAAGGGAATGGCAAGCCATTCCAGTATTCTTGCCTGGAGAATTCCATGGACAGAGGACACTGGTGGGCTATGGGGTCCAGGGGGTCACAAAGAGTCAGACACGACCAAGAGACTAACACACACATGAATATATCATTGTCTCTCCATTGTGAAGTGAGAGTTGCATAAAATAGTCTCTATACTTCTTTTTAGCTCTGAATATTTTGCTTTTCTGATTAAGTACAGACAGAGTAAAGGGGAGTTGCACTTGCAAAAGAAGTGTATGTTCTACCAATTTTTGCAGCTTTTTTATTTTCAGTTTTAATGTAACTGCTGAATTAAGTTTCTCTTCCAACTTTCCATAGCATTTATCTAACTGGATGTATTGATGAATGACAGGAAAGCTGCTAAAGAGAAGTTTAAAGTTTAGTATATTAAGGAATTGCTTTATTATATCAGTTAATAATGTGGATGGATGTAAGTAACATCCTGCATGAGAAAATGCAGAATTTTTTCAGCAAATCTTCAGTTCAGTTCAGTTGCTTAGTCGTGCCTGACTCTTTGTGACTCCATGAATTACAGCATGCCAGGCCTCCCTGTCCATCACCAACTCCCGGAGTTCACCCAGACTCATGTGCATCAAGTCAGTGATGCCATCCAGCCATCTCATCCTCTTTCATCCCCTTCTCCTCCTGCCCCCAATCCCTCCCATCATCAGGGTCTTTTCCAATGAGTCAACGCTTCACATGAGGTGGTCAAAGTATTGGAGTTTCAGCTTTAGCATCAGTCCTTCCAATGAACACCCAGGACTGGTCTCCTTAAGAATGGACTGGCTGGATCTCCTTGCAGTCCAAGGGATTCTCAAGAGTCTTCTCCAACACCACAGTTCAAAAGCATCAGTTCTTCAGCACTCAGCTTTCTTCACAGTCCAAATCTCACATCCATACATGACCACTGGAAAAACCATAGCTTTGACTAGATGGACTTTTGTTGGGAAAGTAATGTCTCTGCTTTTTAATACTCTATCTAGGTTGGTCATAACTTTCCTTCCAAGTAGTAAGTGTCTTTTAATTTCATGGCTGCAATCACCATCTGCAGTGATTTTGGAGGCCAGAAAAATAAAGTCTGACACTGTTTCCCCATCTTGTTGCCATGAAGTGATGGGACCAGATGCCATCATCTTTGTTTTCTGAATGTTGAGCTTTAAGCCAACTTTTTCACTCTCCTCTTTCACTTTTGTCAAGAGGCTTTTTAG
>NW_011495076.1:13428534-13430190 GCF_000754665.1 Bison bison bison | reverse complement strand
CCATGAGGGTGGTGTCATCTGCATATCTGAGTTTATTGATATTTCTCCCGGCAATCTTGATTCCAGCTTGTGTTTCTTCCAGTCCAGCGTTTCTCATGATGTACTCTGCATAAAAGTTAAATAAGCAGGGTGACGTTATACAGCCTTGACGGACTCCTTTTCCTATTTGGAACCAGTCTGTTGTTCCATGTCCAGTTCTAACTGTTGCTTCCTGACCTGCATATAGGTTTCTCAAGAGGCAGATCAGGTGGTCTGGTATTTCCATCTCTTGAAGAATTTTCCACAGTTTATTGTGATCCACACAGTCAAAGGCTTTGGCATAGTCAACAAATCTTAATTCAGGTTAAATTTAAATATACACATTGCATAAAATTGGGGAATCATCCTTGATGAAGGGCTGACACCTTGATCCAGCTTAACTAGCCAGCTTATCCCCCAGTTGTGCTATAAATATTGCTGCCTCTTTGACCACTGAAGTGCTTTCTCTTCTCCTTTTTTCCACTAGTTTAATGTTCTGACTAATCTTCAGGACCTCTCATGAGTTCTAGTTGTTTTGTTGTTGTTATTCAGTCACTAAGTTGTGTCCAATTCCTTGCAACCCCACGGACGGGAGCACGCCAGGCTTCCCTGTCCTTCACCATCTTCCCGAGTTTGCTCAAACTCATGTCCATTGAGTTGATGACACCATCCAGCCATCTCATTCTCTGTCACCCCCCTTCTCCTCCTGCCCTCAATCTTTCCCAGCATCAGGGTCTTTTCCAATGAGTAAGCTCTTTGCATCAGGTGGCCAAAGTATTGGAGCTTCAGCATCACTTCTTCCAATGAATATTCAGGACTGATCTCCTTTAGGATTGACTGGTTTGATCTCCTTGCTGTCCAAGGGACTCTCAAGAGTCTTCCCCAGCACCACAGTTTGAAAGCGTCAATTCTTCAGCCCTCAGCCTTCTTTACGGTCCACCTATCATATTTTGGGGAAGAGATTATTTTCTAGCATCCCAAACCCATAATAGCCTCTTGTTCCTTTGAATTTCAAGAACACAGTTTTCTGCTCCAATTATTTTGTTGTCATTTATTTTTATTTATTGCTAGATGAATGTATCCTGTCTTTCCAACTAGATTTTAAGTTTATTGCAGAGGACCATGTCATGGCACTTTTCTGTTCTCAAAATCTGGCTCAGTGCCCAGCACAAAACATCACCCAACAAAAGCTTATTGGTGGTAATAGCAAATAATTCCATGAAAATGAAAACACAACAACCCAAAACCTGTGGGACACGGTAAAAGCAGTCCTAAGGGGAAAGTTCATAGCAATACAGGCACACCTCAAGAAACAAGAAAAAAGTCAAATAAATAACCTAACTCTACACCTAAAGCAACTAGAAAAGGAAGAAATGAAGAACCCCAGGGTTAGTAGAAGGAAAGAAATCTTAAAAATTAGAGCAGAAATAAATGCAAAAGAAACAAAAGAGACCATAACAAAAATCAACAAAACCAAAAGCTGGTTCTTTGAAAGAATAAATAAAATTGACAAACCATTAGCCAGACTCATCAAGAAACAAAGGGAGAAAAATCAAATCAACAAAATTAGAAACGAAAATGGAGAGATCACAACAGACAACACAGAAATACAAAGGATCATAAGAGACTACTATCAAC
>NW_011495076.1:13408102-13428434 GCF_000754665.1 Bison bison bison | reverse complement strand
GGAAATTGAAACTGTAATCAAAAATCTTCCAGCAAACAAAAGCCCAGGTCCAGACGGCTTCACAGCTGAATTCTACCAAAAATTTAGAGAAGAGCTAACACCTATCCTGCTCAAACTCTTCCAGAAAATTGCAGAGGAAGGTAAACTTCCAAACTCATTCTATGAGGCCACCATCACCCTAATACCAAAACCTGACAAAGATCCCACAAAAAAAGAAAACTACAGGCCAATATCACTGATGAACATAGATGCAAAAATCCTTAACAAAATTCTAGCAATCAGAATCCAACAACACATGAAAATCACTTAAATATTCTTGACAGCATATTATTTAAAAGATATATTGTCTGCCTCTCCTTTGGCAAGAACATCATATATTCATTCACAACGAAACTAGCCTTGTGGCCCCAAACACCAACTAATGGATAAGCAAAAGCTGAGTCGACTGAACGTTTGCTGTGGACATGAAAGTGTTTTGTAACTGTCAAAGTGATTGTCTTAATCCTTCCAGTCTGTTAAAACAAAAGGCCACAGACCGTGCAGCTTATAAACAACAGAAATTTATTTCTTACAGTTCTGGAGGCTAGCAGTCCAAGACTGGCATGCCAACAAGGTCTGGTGAGGGCTCTCTTCCAGGCTGCAGACTGCTGCCCTTTCACTGTGTTGTCCCATGGCACAAGGGGCTAGGGATCTATTATAGGACACTAATTCTATTAATAAGCACTCTGACCTTGTAATGTGATCACCTCTCAAAGGCCCCCACCTCCTAATGCTATCAACTTTGGGGATTAGGATTTCAACATATGAACTTGGGAGGAGCACAAATGTTCAGGCCATAGCAGTGGCCAATATTGACAAGCTAGTAGATAGCACAGAACTTTTATGTGGTTTTTAATCCTGGAGGTATTACATGTTATCAAGAGCCCTAACTATATATCTGTCTCTATATGATTAAAAAGAAAATACAGAAGAAGAATAGCGTACGTTGCTCAAGATTGCACAGCTAACAAGGGAGAGAGCTAGGATTTGAACTTCGCCTAAGTTCAAGTGAAGAGACACCTGACTCCTGATTATAAAGTGAATATGACATGAAATAATTTGGTTCTATATTCTATAATGACTGGCTAGATATGAACAAGTAAAATGTATTTTAATTAAAGACATTTGAGTATTTGGTGGCTTTTCCAAATGAGAATAAATGCCACATGAGAGCTAGAGAAGCCCTTGTGAGGAAGAGCATTCTGCCAGCTCAAGGTCAGCCTTGAGTTCCTTTCCCATCTTTAAGTTATTTTCCATTAGTGTGAAAGAAGAAGCAGGAGTCTGGCTGAAGTGAAGAGGGCCTTTCATCTTCCTAGGCAGGGGAACCACTTGGGAAGGCTGGCTGATGAGAGCTGCGGGGGAGCTGAGCCATTTTAAAAACACATGAAAGTAAGAGCTTAAGAAAGAATTTTTATGAGGATGGCAAAGTTGAGGGTGTATGCTTATGCACGCATGCAGGAAACGTGGGTTAAAACTGATCAGTGATTAAAATTCCTTAGACCTTTAAAATGCAAATGATCTGAAAAATGCCATGTTTTTGAAAAGTAAGCACTCTCATTTATGGGAGCTACAGCATGGTACTCAATTCTAGACAGTATCTAAAGCTGCATGAAATCCACTAGATAAAACTATTGCCTACTGGAGCTTGGGAAAGAATTCCATTGATTTCTCACCCCTACCTTTTTGTCCTTAGAAAGTGATGGGGCAACTAAAATTTTCCTTTTTTTTTTTTTAATTGTAGGAAAATTGTTTTACAATGTTGTGCTGGTTTCTGGTGTACAACAACACAAATCAGTCCTAATTATATATATATTCCCTCAGTCTTGAGCCTCCCTCACTTGCCCCATCCCATCCCTCTAGGCCATCACAGAGCCTAAACTTTTCTTTTCTCACCCTTTGTGTCGAAATGGCACAAATGCCTCAGTGAAAATTTCGAAGCCAGTGTCATAGCAGTAAATTCCAATTCACTGTCCTGGTTTTTGGAGATTGAAGTCAGGTGCACATATTTTCAATGACACCCATTTTTCCTTTGTCCTTCTCTGCTGCTGCTTTCTCTCACTAACGCATGCTGCCAGCCAGGTTCTTCAACATGAATAGTGATGATTCCGATTTTCTCACTGGGACCCTCTAATTACAAGGCTAAGTCTGAAGAGTTCGCTTTATTTTGGCACTCAGGGTGGTGACGCAAGATTTAATTCTCTCCTCGGGCTATCTAATTAATGAAATGCTCTAATTTTTGTTAGGATACATTCAGCAGGGGTTTAAATAACTAGTTCTCAAAGAGCTCTATTTTGCTATTGTCAAAAACTGTTCTGTAAATCTGCTAAAAATATCCCAGGATACAGTAAAGGAATGCACAGCTTCCTCCCCTTGTGAAGATATGGTGAGTTCCTCTTGCGTTTGGCTGTTTTAAATATATGTCAAGAAGTGTGGGAGGAAGGAGGAGTGAAATTTTTGTCACCAAAAAAGTACAGGGCTCAAGTGACTAAAGATGTACCTTCCTTATCTACAGGGATGGGAGAAAAAATGAGTTTAAAATTTCTGGGCTCATTCTTCTTTTTCTCTTTCTCTCCTTTATTAAGTCTGCATTTTCTACCAAAACAGATGAATTTCACTGCAAAACAAATTCACTAGAGTTGCAATCTTCTTCTAAGAAATTAAGTAGAGAATTTTCCTTTTGGTTGTGTTTTAAATTCCACCATGATGAACAATCAGGGATAAGAAATCCAATAGATTGGTGTGACAAGAAACAGAAATTATACCTTGGATATCAAGAAATAGACCATTATTTTGAAAATATCTCCATAATGCAAAGATTCCCAAACCTCAGTTATGATCCACTTACAGACTGATATAGTCTATAGAAATGCAGTGAAATAAACAGCATTTTGCATCTCTGGTTCACTGCAATGAAATTTGGTTCATGTGTCTTCTTTTAGAAAAAAATTATCTTAGGAAAAGAATTCATTAATTCTGTGAGTATTTATGAAGCATTTTATATATGCCAGACAGTGAAATTTGGCTCATGTATTCTTTTTATTTTATTTTAGAAAATTGATTTATTCACTAAATATTTACTGAGCATTCTATGTAATAGGTAATATTCCAAGTTCTCAGAAGCAGGAGGGAAAGAAAGGCAAAAATCTCTTTTTTTTATAGAGTGTGTGTTATAGTTGGGGAGACAAACAGATATATCGGCAAAATATACATTACATGAAATAGTGACAAGTGCTAAGGAGAAAATTAAAATAGAGGAGGGGAAATATGAAGTGTCCTGGGAAATGACAATTTTAGAGAGGGTGGCCAGAGAAGCTTTGGTTGGGGAATTCACATTTACTTAAAAACTGAAAAGAAGTGAATCTGATAAAGGGGGAAGTATGTTCCAGGCAGAGGGCCAGTGCAAAGGCCCTCTGAAGTGAGGGCAAGTAGCAGACTTGAGACACATCAAGGAGACCAATGTATAGAGCAGAGTAAGAATAGAGGAGGGCCTGATCACGGAGGGGTTTACACATCATTATGAGGACTTTGTCTTTTGTTCAGAATAAGGTAAGATTTTTGAGTAAAGGAAGATTTAAGACAAAGGAACGACTTGATATGACAAGTTGTAACAAGATGCTCTGGCAGCTGTTCTGAGAATAAGGTGAAGGAGAGGCAAAAAGAAAAGCAGGGACCCAGGTTAGAGGTTGTTGCAGTGATCCCAGGGAGAGATGATGACGCCTTGGACCAGGGGGTATCAAGGGAGGTGGGATGTGGACCAATTTTGGAGATATGTTGATGCTATAGATGGCAGTATCTATTGTTGCCCAGAATGATGTATGAGAAGGAGAATGAAGAATGACCACAGCACCTAGAAGGATGAGGCTGCATTTACAGAGATGGTCAGGAATGTGAAAGGAACAAGTTTAGGAAGAGATGTCAGTAGCTCAGTTTTGGACATGGTTTGAACAAAGTTGAGAGGTTCCTGTAAGACAGTTGAGTGAGATATCAAGTCTGATGTTCAGGGAAAGTTTTACTTCAGAGATAAATATATTATCTCCAAAAGGCATAGTGTTTGGCAAGATCTCCAAGGGAATGAGTATGGCTGGAAAAGAGAGGACTAAGGACTGAGTCCTAGGGCACTTCTACACTTTGACTTCAGGGGGATGAAGAGACATCAAAGAAAGAGACTCAAAAGTAGTGACTAAAGGTGTAGGAGGAGAGACAGGCAAGTGTGTTGGGTTAACTAGGGTTCTCTGTGCAGAGGCCAAGATCGAATTAAACATTCAAGTATTTTACTAGGGGAAATGCCTACAAGAGAAAGAGGAGGGAGCTACATAATACTGGGACAGCTGACAGGCTGCCATGATAGTCTGACCACAAGCAAAGTAGTTGTAGGGGAGTGGAGGTTGAATAGCTGTGGTTTAAAGTGGGCTCAGCAAGTCCACTGGGAAGTTCTCAAGCCAAAGTCAGTTGTCTGAGTGGTGCTGGTTTCCTCGGAATGGTTCTGTCTTGATTTCCTCACCATAAGCAGCCACTTGGAGGCTTGGCCTCACACTCTGTACAATTATGACAAGGGATTTCATGGGCAGTAGTTGGGGGTCCTTGGTGTTAAGCTCCCTCTGCTGCTGCTGCTAAGTCGCTTCAGTCGTGTCCGACTCTGTGCGACCCCATAGACGGCAGCCCACCAGGCTTCCCCATCCCTGGGATTCTCCAGGCAAGAGTACTGGAGTGGGTTGCCATTTCCTTCTCCAGTGCATGAAAGTGAAAAGTGAAAGTGAAGTCGCTCAGTCGTGTCCGACTCCTAGCGACCCCATGGACTGCAGCCTACCAGGCTCCTCCTTCCATGGGATTTTCCAGACAAGAGTACTGGAATGGGTTGCCATTGCCTTCTCCGAAGCTCCCTCTAGTTGGAGTTAATGTTTTCACACCTGCCAAAGATGGTGACACAATTACTTCTGTGACAAATAAACCTGAAACTTTGTGTCTTAAGCCAACCATTTATTACTGTACATCAAGGCTGTGTGAATTGACAGCTCAACTAGGTGGTTGTTGCTTGATACCACTCATCCAGTTGCAATCAGATCTTGGCTGGATCTGCAGTCATTGAAAGCTGGGCTGAGTCGAAAGGCCAAAATGGGTTCTATTTTTTTTTTTAAGAAAATTGTATTTTTAAAAATTTATTTTTAATGGAAAGATCATTGCTTGCGAATATTGTGTTGGTTTCTGCCATACATCAACATGAATCAGCCATAGGTATACGTATGTCCTCTCCCTCTTGAAATGCCCTCCTGCCTCCCACCCCATCCCATCCCTCTAGGTTGTCACAGAGCCCCAGTTTGAGTTCCCTGAGCCACACAGCAAACTTCCATTGGCTATGTCTTTTACATATGGTAGTGTATATGCTTAACCACATGTTTGGTACCTCAGTACTTTTCCCTTGTGCCCCCTGGGCTTTTTACATGGCACATCACTGTTCCCAAGAGGCAAAAGAAAGAAGACGCTGCTTCTACTAAAGGCTCGATCTAGAGCTTAAAATGTTATTTCCATTAGTCAAAATAGATTCTATTAGTCAAAGCATTGACAAGCTAGCCTAGATTCAAGGGGGTGGACGAATAGATACCATTTCTCAGTGGGGGAATGGCATGCATGTACAGGAAGAAGAAGACTTGATCACAGTTATTTTTGAAGATAAGCTATCACACCAACTGAAAATATTTGAATAGAGGAAAGGATAATCAACTATGGCAAATACCAGTAAGCGGTCATTAAAAGTGAGGATGAGATGAATTTAACAATGTAATCTTAAAAAAAAATATTCCCTGTAATGGTATAGGCAAAAGTGACTGAAGAGGTTTGAAGAGTATAGAAGGAGAAATGTTGGCACTAGGGAGTATGTACATATTTTTTAGAGTTCTTTGTAAATGAAATGAGAAGAATGAGACAGTTGCAGAAACAGGATGAAGGATCAAGGAAGGGTTATTTTAACCTGTGAGAAGTAGTGTCATGTATATGGTCATCGTGATGATCCAGCTCGGGGGAGGGGAATTGATGATGAAAAAGGAAATATTGTTGAATGTTTTCCTTAAGCAAGCAAAAGAGGGTTGAACTAATGTATAAGAGGAGGATTTGGCCTTAGGTGTAAGGACAGCTTATGTGTACAGATGCAGGTATTTAGGTAGATATCATTGGAGAACTAGGGAATTTCTCTTCTGATTATGTTTCATTTCTCAGTGAAATAGGAAGCAAGGTGATCACTGTGAATAGGGATGAGAGAATACTTGACATTTTGAGGAACCAGGAGAGGCATGAAAGGCATCCAGAGAGTGGGAGAAGGTATTGATTAGGAGTAGAAAGATTGCTGTACAGTCTTAGGAGGCCTCTGAGGTTTATGAACGTAAAGGGTGACCAGTCAACATAGGTCTATCTTTTACTCATGCATATTCATCAGAACATAGACTAGTCATGGGCTAGTCTATGGGAGAGATGGATTTAAGTCTGGCTGTAGTTTAGCCAAGGGAATAACACAAAGCTAGAGAGAGATCCCTGGGTTCCCAGGTGGCACTAGTGGTAAAGAACCCACTTGCCAATGCAGGAGACATAAGAGATGAGGGTTCAATCCCTGGGTCAGGAAGATCACCTGGATGGCATGGCAACCCACTCCAGTATTTTTGCCTGGAGAATCCCATGGACAGAGGAGTCTGGCTGGCTGCACCCCAGTGGGTTGCAAAGAGTCAGACACAAACTGAAGAGACTTAGCATGTAGAGAGAGCTATGTAGACACATGCAAAGGGGTGATTATAATAATTGATCATGGAGTTTAAGATGTTGACTTAGGTCACTAGCATACTGTCCCTCTCAAAATGCTACACTTTTGTGTTTGTGGCTTTTAAAGTTTTTCCAGTGTTTTGTATTCCTTCTTTTATTCAGTGCACTAAAACATCCCAGCATTTGAGTAAGCTTGCCCAGAAAGCACTGACTTACTAGCCTTTGAAGTGTTGGACCAGAACATTTTTAAGGGTTTCCGGTTCTGCTCTGATACTCTGTGATTCTCCTAAGGATTAATTGTATACCTGTTATGTGCAGTTCTCTATAGGAGGTGTTCTGGGATTTACAAAGAAACTTTTGTTGTACTCTCTGACCCCAGAATGATTATGATTCAGTATCTTTTAAAAGTAAGTTTAAAATATAGATGTGGTAAAACTTAAGTATTTAGTAATCGGTGAAAATTGATATTTATTCACCTATTAGTTCTGGTCATATGAAACTACTTGGGTGGGCTAACCCCATAAATGTCCTGACCCTATCACATCATTGGTAAACTCAAGAGTCCCAACAATTTTGCCTCCCAGAAACCTAGTCAGAGGGGAGAAAATTGGCTGGTTTTACTTTAATAGCACATCTAAAAAATACTGGATTCAAAGAACTTGTTCATGTAGGTTGACTGGGAAATTGGGAAGCCTTGGGCACTTTGATGACTCCAAGAAGGAAAGAATATTCTCCTTTTGCTGTCCTGTAAACATAATCACAGTCTTTTTTTGTGTGGAAGAAAATATGAGTAGTATATAGGCCATTTCTATATTCAGCCTCTGCACTAAACTGGGACACAGCTGATGTACTCATTGCAGGCAGTACCGACTGCTGCAGATGGACTTCGCCTTTATCAGCTGGCGTATTCATTAACTTGACAGAGATGATTGGTTTCATCGTGCCACATTCTGGTTGTTTGATGTTTAAAGTCCTGGTGTTACTCTAGCTACTTTGGGCCTTCAGGCAGAAAACATCATCACCACAGAAGTTTATTACTCTTGACATTTGTATCATGCCGAAGACACCAGTTCAGGGTTAAAGCCCAGCGTATGCTGGCACAGCTGGGAGGCTGTGGAGAGGGTTTTTTCCACTACATCTAGGTTTTATAGGGGCAAGTGCCATAGTAATGTCCAGGTGGGTTGGAGTTATTCTCCTTCCATAGACAAGAAGGAGTATAAAGGACAGAAGTTATTCTCATGTTGCTGGAATGCTACACTTTAAGAAGATCTCATCTAAATATTTGAAAAATGTACTTTGCGGGAAAGAATTCATGGCATAAATGAATGCTTCATAATATGTAAATGTTTGCCTCAAAGTCCTTTAAATATTCAACTACAGCTGCATTTTAAAATTGCCCAGTTTACCAAAAATAGTTTTTATATTTATTGTATAATGAGTTGTAGGAGAACATTTATTTCACACTTGCTGCTGCTGCTGCTAAGTCACTTCAGTCATGTCCGACTCTGTGCGACCCCAGAGACAGCAGCCCACCAGGCTCCCCCGTCCCTGGGATTCTCCAGGCAAGAACACTGGAGTGGGTTGCCATTTCCTTCTCCAATGCATGAAGGTGAAAAGTGAAAGTGAAGTCACTACTTATTACTAAAACTAAAAAAAAAAAAAAAGGGGGGGAAGAAAGGTTACGGGTCAAATTTGCTATGCTCAAATTGCAAATAAAACATAACCAAAAAAACGCCCTGCAGGAGTGTATTCTATACAAACACAAAAACGGCAACAACAGCAAAAAAAAAAAAAAAAAAAAAAAATCACATGTCTGAATCAGAGCAAATAAAGCTAGATCCATAGCTCAGGCAAACAGGTGGGCAGGCAGGCAGGTAGGTGGGCCCAAGAGAAGAGACGTGGGTGGGCAAGCTGGCAGGCTGCTCCATCCGTGTGCAGGGAGGATTTCTAGGCAGGGTCCAGATAGTAGCAAGACAGATTGGGAAGAAAAGCATCAGAAAATATGGCTGGAGGACTTCACTGTTAAGCAGAGGCTATTTGTTTTCTCTATTTGGGCAAATCACCTGCTACATGAGGGTGGTCCTGGCCCAGAGGGTTACAAAGAGCCAGAAAAAGTCAGGAGTTCAAGTGAATTCTACCTATGATGAGAGATGCTAAAGTTACCCCTAGCCCTGCCTTGTGAATCTGAAGGAAAGGATCACTAACACATCTTTGCTTTATCTCTGGGAGTTGATGAAATCAGAAATAACCTGCAGTTTCTGCCAGGGACTTTAATCATGCGACAAATGTCACTGGAGATTGAGGCAAGTACATGGCTCAGGAGTCCAGGTGACCGTCCTTAAGGTCATAGAAGACCTTAATGTATTGGAGGTCAATTGCTCTTGAGATTCCTACTTGAATGTCAGTCAGTTAAACACTGATAAATAAATCCTATGGTTAATATTTTTGAGTTTATGAGAAAAGAGTTGATTAACTGAAAATAGTGGGGGGAAAAGTAATGGATATCAGGAAGAGTGTTGGGCTTTTCAGGAAGGGGGCAGTGAGGAGGCAAGGGGGTGGCTTCTTTCCTTTTTGGGACTAAAGTGCCACCCTGAGGATGTAGAAGCATCTCACCACTAATCCAAGCATAAAAGAAACAGAACCCACGGGGCCAGGTGAGATTTCAGGTGGTCCACACGTTAAAGATTGTCTGCATGTTAATGATCTGGAGTGATCTGGATGGGTGTTGTGCTCCTTGTAGGAGATGAGTCCATTCTCCTAAGAAATCTAAATTCCTTAGCTCTTACATCGTATTTGGCTTCCTAATTTTCAGCTGAGGGAAACAGAAAGCAAATGGAGTTTTTCAGCCCCAGATGGTGGTCTCTGCTTCCGAAGAACATTTATTCATTTTCTGAGTGAATTTTCTTAGTGCTGGCTATGGCAAATTCTGAAGGGTACAAAGACCTAGAAGAGGTTGGGTGAATGGAATAAACCCTTCACTGACTTTCTTCACACTCCTCTGCTCATCTTCTCATCCTCAGTCCTCCACTGGTCATTTCAGTTTTGAAGCTCATCACAGCTCCACTTTGGGCCTCCTTATGGCCTGTTTCCCCTTAGGAATCTCACCCATTCTTAAGGCTTCAGATACTGTTCATGTACCAATGATTTCCAAACATGAAGCTCTACCTCAAGTGAAAGTGAAAGTGAAGTTGCTCAGTCGTGTCCATCTCTTAGCAACCCTGTGGACTGTAGCCTACCAGGCTCCTCCATCCATGGGATTTTCCAGGCAAGAATACTGGAGTGGGTTGCCATTTCCTTCTCCAGAAGACCTTCCCAACCCAGGGATTGAACTTGGGTCTTCCACATTGTAGGCAGACGCTTTACCATCTGAGCCACCAGGGAAGTACCGTTTGAGCTCTATCTCAGTAGTTCTCAAAATGGGATCCCTGAACCAGTATCAACAAACTTCCATGGCATCAACTATACACTCGTTAGAAATTCAAATTACCACCCCTTCTCTCCCAAAACTTGTGAGATTAGAAACCCCGACAGTGACAACCTATGGCTTAACCAGCTCCATAGGCGTCTCTGATGCTCACTAAGGTTTGAGAACTACTGCTCTAGTTTGTCCTATTTTTGTGAGCTCCATGCTGGTGTTGCTGACCAACTACAATTTCGTAGATGTCTAACAGACATGTGCAAGATGGAAACCATGATCTTCCCCCATCTCCCAAACTGTTCCATGTTTGGTATTTCAGATTTCGGTTAAGTAATATTATTATTCAGTTCGTTAAGTCAGAAACCTGAGGGTCCCCCCTGAGGGTACATAAGCAAAAATAAAGACCATTGGTGGTAGTGTTTGGGGCAAACTTCTCTATTCCAGCTAGTTTGATCTCTTAACTAAAATAAAAGTATTTGACAAGTTAATCTAATTTGTAAGTAAGAGTTGAAATGGCATATGCCTGTGTATTATTGGCCAAAAGGTTACTCTCCAAATTTTAAAAAATCAAAAAAGGAAAAATAATGACAAAGTCTAATCTTCACCCATTCCCACAGAAAAAGCCTCAGAAAAGACTATGACTCCCAAAGGCATAGGGGAAAAGATGGTTAGTTATATAACTTAGTCCAGTAAGAGTCCATTTAATCTCTGAGGGACTGGAGACAGGACTAGAAGCCATCCTTTGCATGTTGACTTTGATGCTGTTACAGACATGTGTCTGGATAGTTAAGAATGTAGGAGTCCACAGAAAAGTGGATCCGGTCAAAGAGGAAGTATCCAAGACCAAGAAATCTGAGGTTTTCCAACAGTTATGCCACTATTGAGGATTTGTTCATAATTGAGAGGAGCTGGTCGGTGTCCTCAGTTTCACAACAGGGGACCAGAGTTAATTTGTTCTGGTTTGAATGTCTTTCCCATGCTCTTTCTATGCTAAGTATTTCTACTTTCTGTTATCCTTCATTTCTTTACCTGTTAAACAGACCTGCCTGGTGAAAATCTATTTTCTGTTTATCTTAGAATGTTGCACATCCCTCAATATTATAAAGGATTGTTGTGGCTTTGATGTTTGTTTGGTCTGTTGAAGTTGGACCCAGGGGAGAGGAAATCCAAAGTGATACCTTTAAATGGGGAAAGTGAATGGAAAGAGAATTTACTCAGTCATATCCGACTCTTTGCGACCCCATGGACTGTAGCCTACCAGGCTCCTCCGTCCATGGGATTTTCCAGGCAAGAGTACTGGAGTGGGTTGCCATTTCCTTCTCCAGGGGATCTTCCCAACTCGGGGATCAAACCTGGTTCTCCCGCATTGCAGGCAGACGCTTTACCCTCTAAGTCTGAGCCACCAGGGAAGCCCTAAGCCATCAGGGAAGCCCTTAAATGGGGAGATACTGGTCAAAGACTACAAACTTTTGGTTATAAGATGAATAATTTCTGGAGATCTCATGTACAGAATGGTGACTATAGCTAAAAACACTGTATTATACAACTGAATGTTGCTGAGAGAATAGATCTTAAATGTTCTCACCACAAAAACATAATTGTAATATGTGAGATGATAGGGTTTTTAGTTAATGCTATGGGGATAATCAAATCACAATATGTAAATGTACCGAATCAACATATTGTAAATCCTAAACTTTCACAAAATTTGTTGTTTAGTTGCTAAGTCATGTCCAGCTCTTTGCGACCCCATGAACTGTAGCCATTTGCTTCTCCAGGGGATCTACCTGACCAGGGATCGAACCTGGATCTCCTACATTGCAGGCAGATTCTTTACCACTGAGCTACCAAGGAAGCTCAAATTATACAGAGTTACATGTCCATTATATCTCAATAAAACTGGGAAACAAACTGAAAATTATAGCTTTGAGGCAAAGATATCAAGTCAAAACCTTCAAAGAATGCCAAATGCTAATAGGAAAATTCACAGGGCAAATATAAGGAAATGAGTGGGAAATGAAGCAGGAAAGACATCACAGCAGGAAAGACAGTAAAAATATGAACAAGTAAAATACATAATAATGATTGCTAAGGAGAAAAAAAGCATGGAAGAAAAATTTGCAGGGTGGGAAGGGAAGAAATGAGCTCTATGACTCTCAGAGGAGAGCAGGGCAAGCTGAAGAAACAGCCTTTCAAAGACCTTGCAATGGGAGCCTACCCAGTAACCCCCAAAGAGGAGAACAGGGCTGGAGTTGAATGCCCAAGTCAATCAATCAATCAACAAATCAATCAATAGGAGGTGAAACCAGAGATTTGGATGGTGAATCAAGTCATTAAGAGCATCACGAATGACCATAAGAACTTCAGTTTTTATTCCAATTGTATTGGGAAGCTATAGTTGTTGGGCTTTTATCAGAAATGTGACATGATTTGGCAGGAACACCCTGGATGCTGGATTGAGATCAGACTGAAACAGAGCAAAATTTGATTCCTAAGGCTAGAGAGGAGGCAAAGACATTGATACCAGTGTGATTTGGTGGTGATTTAGATTAGACAAGTGACAAGTGATGGAGATGAGAACTAACTTGAGTGTGAAGACATGAAGCTCTATTAGATTTCACTACATGGAAAAAGTTCACAAATACTTCGCAGATTTTCTGCAAATGAGATGGCATCAACAATATCTAGAGATCTTTCAAGCCATATTAGCCTCTTAGGGACTCCCTGATATAAAGATACTGAAAAGGGCAGCGGGTATTCCAGTAGAAGTCAAACACTTCTACTGGAGGGAATGCCAGCCTCTTGCCATTGACTGGGGCTAGAAGACAGTCAGTAATCTGCCTGAGCATGGTTGTTGGAAATAGGGAAATAGGATTGTAACAGAGCCACAAAGGCCAGGTGCAAAGTACCTGATGTCGCCTAATGTAATTAGCTCAATGATTAAGATGCACAAGCATGTGGCGGGATGAAAATTTGAATTTGTAGCCATATGTGTCCCCTTTAGAGTGATATTTTCTCAGCAGGATGGAAGGATGGAATTGGAGAGGTGAGGGAACTGGTACAGAAAGTCAGAACACATGGAGTTGAGCATTTGCCTCTGAGCCAAAGCAGTCAGATTCCCCTTCCAATTGACAACATACCAGGAGCTCTCAACTTTGTTCCAGAAGGTTCTTTGTTCTTCTATTTGAACGTACATCTGCTAGCTAACAGCTTGGAAATTTGAGCATGTAATTCTCTTTCCTGCCAAATATCAGGCCTTCCTGCTAGACTCACGACTAAATGATTGCCAAGTAGCCAATTAGTCTTATCTCTTTTGCAAAGAAACACCAGCTATATTTTCACACAAAAAGGAACATTCCCAGTTACAAAACCCACAGGAATACAATGACAATGGGAAGGTTGGAAAGGGGGGAGAAGTGATTATTTAGGAGAATGAGGGTGGATAATACAAACCCATCATTAAAATTGGAATATTCCAAGAACCTAATTCAGGTCCCTTGTCCTCAAGGGATGATAAAAAGCTCATCAGAAAATTATAAAACATCATGGAAGGATCTAACAAAGGATGCTACTGCTAAGTCACTTCAGTCGTGTCTGACTCTGTGCAACCCCATAGACAGCAGACCACCAGGCTCTGCTGTCCCTGGGATTCTCCAGGCAAGAACACTGGAGTGGGTTGCCATTTCCTTCTCCAATGCATGAAAGTGAAAAAGTGAAAGTGAAGTCGCTCAGTCGTGTCCGACTCTTCGCGACCCCATGGACTCCAGCCTACCAGGCTCCTCCATCCATGGGATTTTCCAGGCAAGAGTACTGGAGTGGGGTGCCATTGCCTTCTCCGAACAAAGGATGATTTCTACCTAAATCAATGAAATATTCATAATGTCTAGTGACAGAGACATTCTTTATGCCTACATTTTTTTTTCATTGCTTTAACTGGCTCCTATGATATTCCAGATCAAATTGACCATGAATCTCTATCTCTTCAAGACTATTTGCACATTTTTTTTCAACTAGAAAACACTTATCTCCTACCTTCTCCACTCTTAAGCTTTTCTAGTGTACTCACATTTAATTGCATAGGATTAAAACATTATGTTAAACTAAATCAGTAAGCCTCAAAATTTATTGTCATGAGATGCAAGCCAAGGGCTATTAAATTTTCCCAGGACATAAGGCTCTTTGAGACAGACACAAATATATAAGGACCCCAAGCAAGTCTCATCAGTCATAAGGGCTTTAGGAGAGTAGTGGACTGTGTTCCTAGGCAAGCTTTCTGAAGGATTAGCACAAACTCCAAAGTCCTGAATAATTCTCCTAAAAGGAAAACTAAGATGCTTAAACCTTAAAGCATTAAGCAAGACTACATAATAAAGAGCCTTTAGGATTTTCATTTTATACTCCCAACTTTTGAGATCAGGTCAAGAGGGTCAGTGTAATCGTCCTTCGTTCTGAAACGGTGTTGACATGGAGGTAATTTATTTTAAAATGTCTACTAATGTCTACTGGATTCCCAATATCCACTTGTGTGACTTGAATCAGTGATGGCCCACAGCTCTTTGGTTTATGACTGTACTGTGAATGCCTAAATGTAGATTGGGCTGAATAGTTTCTTGGTCATTAAACTTGTTAGAAAAGTTACAATGATTTTAATTTTTTTTAATTTTATTGTATAGTTGATTTAAAATTTTGTGTTAGTTTCAGATGTACAGCAAAGTGATTCAGTTACACATATACATATGTGTGCATATGTGTATGTGTGTTAAGTCACTTCAGTCATATCTGACTTTGTGATCCCAGTGACTGTAGCCTGCCTATAGGCCTCTGTCCATGGGATTCTCCAGGCAAGAATACTGAAGTGGAGGTATTCTGCCCTCCTCCAGGGAATCTTCCCAACCCAAGAATTGAACCTGAGTCTCTTAAGTCTCCTGCATTGTCAGGTGTGTTCTTTCCACTAGCGCCACCTGGGAAGCCCATATACACATATATTCTTCCCTTTTCAGATTATTTTCTGATATAGGTTATTACAGAATATCAAGGAAGGTTCCCTGTGCTACTTGTTGGTTATGTATTTTATGTATCATAGTGCGTATATGTTAATCCCAAACTGTTAATTTATCCCTCCCCCTCACATTTCCCCTTTGGCCACCATAAGTTTGTTTTTGAAATTTGTGAGTCTATTTCTGTTTTGTAAGTTCATTTGTATCATTTTAAAATTAGATTTCACATATGAGTGATATCAAATGATATCTGTCCTTTTCTGTCTGACTTAATTCACTTAGTATGATAATCTTTAGGTCTGTTCATGTTGCTACAAATAGTATTACTTTGTTCTTTTTATACCTGACTTGTATTCCATTGTATATATGTAGCACATCTTCTCTCTCCATTCTTCTGTCCGTGGACACTTTTAGGTGGCTTCCATGTCTTGACTATTGTAAATAATGCTGCAGTGAACATTGGGATGTGTGTTTCTTTTCTAATTATGGTTTTCTGTGGATATATGCCCAGGAGCAGGGTTACTGGATCACATGGTAGTTCTGTTTTTAGTTTTTTAAGGAACTCCCATACTGCTCTGCATAGTGGTTGTATCAATTTACATTCCTATCAACAGTGTAGGAGGATCCCATTTTCTCCACACCCTCTCCAGAATTTATTGTTTGTGAACTTTTTGATGATGACCTTTCTCATTGGTATGAGATGATACCTCACTGTAGTTTTGATTTGCATTTCTCTGATAAGTAGTGACATTGAACATCTTTTCATGTGCTTTTTGACCATTTGTATATCTTCTTTGGAGAAATGTCTGTTTAGATCTTCTGCCCATTTTTGGTTTGGGTTGTCTACTTTTTTGACATAGAGCTGCAGTCCCTTGTTGGTCACTTCATTTGCAACTATTTTCTCCCATTCTGTGGGTTGTCTTTTCCTTTTATTTCTGGTTTCCTCTGCAGATACAGTGATTTTCAAACTTCCCAGTCCTTAATATGTTACTCCATGTCTGAACCCCCTGAACTACTGTGAGAATCAAGTTAAAAAAATAAAGTGTAACAATGATGAGAGAATGTTGGAGAAGGAAGAATAAAATAATGTGCAGCAAAATTAGCCATAAAAGAAAGAAAGAAAGTCATTCAGTCATGTATGACTCTTTGCGATCCCATGGACTGTAGCCTACCAGGCTCCTCCATCCATGGGATTTTCCAGGCAAGAATACTGGAGTGGGTTGCCATTTCCTTCTCCAGAATTAGCCATATAATATGTAAATATGATCAAGTTCAAAAAATGTTTTAGGAAGAAGTAGACTTTAAAACCTGAGGGAAAAATTTTAAGCTGAAAACAGAATCAAGACTTCAAAGATGATGAAATGTTGATGTCAATTTAGTAAAAATAAGTGTCTATACAATATGGTGGAAAGTAAGGGTCTGGTTCTTTGCATAATTTAGATTAGGGAAACATAATATGGTCTATACACACATGGAATACAACCAGCTAGCAAGGGTATTATCTCAAAGAATTATGCTGGAGCCAAATGAGATTACTGAGGACAACAAACCACTCCTTTTAATGCATTTTCACACTTATAGCAAGAAGTGCATATAAAAGTCTAATTTCCCTACTTTATTAGGGACTATCTCACCGGAAACCTGGATGGAGTCAAAAGAGAGATAATGTCTGCAAAGATAAAAATGTCTGCAGGTTTTGTATAAATATGTAAATTTCTAGATGAAAAGGAAACTGTCCTTGCTGGAAAGCTGATTGTGTTTCTTTACAGAGAAACTTCTGAATACTTTCATCCTTCAGTGGACCTGCAGGTTTCTATTGTTTGTGACGGAAGGACGCATATCATAGATCTTGTAGTAAAACAAATCAGTAAATTCTTTAACACACAGCAATAAGCCTGGCACTGTTCTTGTTACTCCCTAAGTGCAGGGACAGGTGAGAGGTAAAAGGGAGTTAACACAAATCAATTGACAAAAATTTTTAACAACTTAAAATATAAACCGTACTTTAGACTTCATGAACATGAGCGTCACAACAAACAGGAGAACCAATGGAAAAAAAAAAAATCTATTGGATATTTGCTAGGTTGGACTATATGAGATATTCCTGGCAATTCCCACAACATATAGTGTTGGTGTTCCCACACCCTAAACACACACACAACCCCATGCAAGAAAGTTCTTGTGCAGGGGTGCAGCCCTTCGGATCTTCAGTGGACATAACAACCCTGCCAGTGAAACAGTGTGCTTAGTGCCTGTTCCCATGATTGTTACTGGGTGAGCCTTGGCAAAGAAAACCAACTTGTCAAGATAAAGACTCCCATCTCTTCTTAGAAGCCAGGATTTGAAGGAGATAACTGTGCCCGTGAGATGGTGATAAAGGACTGACATATTTTCAGACTAACCTAATCATTTAAAGCTCTGGCTTTGTTTGAAACAAACGATCAGTGGAAAATGCATTCTTGCAGAACTATGCAGCTGCTACTGTTGCTAAGTCGCTTCAGTTGTGTCCAACTCTGTGCGACCCCATAGACGAAAGCCCACCAGGCTCCCCCGTCCCTGGGATTCTCTAGGCAAGAACACTGGAGTGGGCCACCATTTCCTTCTCCAATGCATGAAAGGGAAAAGTGAAAGTGAAGTCACTTAGTTGTGTCCGACTCTTAGCGACCCCATGGACTGCAGCCTACCAGGCTCCGCCATCCATGGGATTTTCCAGGCAAGAGTACTGGAGTGGGGTGCCATTGCCTTCTCCAAGAACTATGCAGAGGTGCAGGCCAAATAATTGCTGTATGTGGAATGGACTGGGAGAAGGCCATGTTCATCATGATGTTACGGTTTATTGCCTTGATGATACTTAATCTGTCCCATCCTGTGTTGTCAGTATGTTCTCTATTAACAAGTCCTTCATGATAAGTAGTCATCAAGGAATATTGCTTCAACAATCCTGATTAAAGAACATGGTCACAATCACAGTCACTATTTGGCCCATAATGAATTTTTCAAAAGCAAATGTTGTTGCTCTGTGCTTTGTATTTTCAGAACATATCACTGTCTAATGTGTTATCCTGCTCACACTGCAGATGTGAAAAAGCCCCCCTTCTGCTTTCCACTTAAATGAGCTCCACAAACCTTACAAAATGGGTCATCAGGAAGTCAAACAACTGAGTTCTGGGGAAATCTCATTTTGAGAAAGAAACCACTGTGAAATAATTGGCTTTAATCCAGTGTGAAAATCATCTCAATCAGAATAGACCCATGAAGAACCAACCAAGACAAATTTGCAATCCTCCCAGAGTTGTCTTGTTCTTCCTAATCTTCTTACATTTCAAGAGGGGATAGAAAAATAATCTGGCTTTCTGTCTGACTCTGATGAATGCTTCCTTAGGTAAATAATTTACTGGCTGCGTCCACATCAGTGGCTTAGTCCAAATTCATCGAGGAGTGCCTCTCATCAGTGTTCCACCCAGATGGGTCACCTGGGACTGAACTCATTGGTCTCAACCAAGGATGCTGTTATGGAATGAGCAAGAACCTTCTCAACAATGCAGTATCATCACCAACAGGGAAAAAGTCCTGGAGTTGAAGCCCATGTGGGCCCCTCAGTGGGAGGTTTGCATTAAAAACAAATCCACTCTTGTTTTTCAGTATATGTAGCCAAGGTAGTTTCTGAGTGAGAAAAATAATTCTTGTAAATTTTGCTCTTGCAGATTGGCTTGTAGAAAGGAGATTTACCACCTATCTGAAAATAGCCCCCGCATTGCAGCTGTTACACCACCACTAACACTAGTGGTTTGGTTATCAGTAAAATTCTGCACGTTCAGAAAACCCGTGTCCAAAGTCTCCTTTGTGTAATCTGTATCTGTTCCTTGGCTTATGCATGTCAAAGAGATTTTCTATATGTTTATTTTGGAATATATTCCACAAGTGTGAACCTTTCAGCTGAGGAGCTGATAATGTCAGAACACTAAAACTGTCTCTAAAATAATCATTCGTAGGTACATGAAATCAAAAGAAATTTCCAGTTGCTTTATATTCTGTCACACACACACTCAAGAGTGGGTATTAAATGTATCTACAGTCAGAATCTAGGATGAATTTTAGCTTTCGTTGTTTGCCTGTTTGCTTGTAGATACATCCACAATCTCCAGCTCCACAAGCTATCGCAGGGTACCAAGTCCTCCAGACTATGCATCCAAGGGTCTCTTGCCAACTAGCTCCCTATCAGCTTGGCTAATGGGAGGCCCAGGTAGGAGACTGAGAATGAGTGAAAAGGAGAAGCCAAGGTGTCTTCCCTCCCTTTCAGCTTTAGGAAGCATCTTCAGCTGGGGCTACACTTCCGTAGTTCCAGCTACTATAATGCAGCTGCTCCTAAGGCTCAACCCCTAAGGCAATGAGGAGTAAAAATCTTTCCTACCTTGGTCCCTGCAGCTCTGTAAGTGGTATATAGCTTCTTTTTGTCCCACCTTTGGGTTGCCTGCCCAGCCTATTTTCCCTTGCAGCACTTCCAACACTTCTAAACTAGTGTCCACACTAAATTCTTTTTGTTGTATTACCAGGCATAGGTCTGTTTCCCTGAGTAGACTCTGGCTGTACCACAAACCTAAATGTAGCCAGTTCATTTGTCTGAGAAGTAAAACCCATAGCATCTGGCACTGATATCTAGGAGTTTATGTGTGAACTTTTTACCACTGAAAGAACATTGCTTCCAAAATTACTAACATGTGCAGTCAGATCAGATCAGATCAGATCAGTCGCTCAGTCATGTCCGACTCTTTGCGACCCCATGAATCGCAGCACACCAGGCCTCCCTGTCCATCACCAACTCCCGGAGTTCACTGAGACTCACGTCCATCGAATCAGTGATGCCATCCAGCCATCTCATCTTCTGTCATCCCCTTCTCCTCCTGCCCCCAATCCTTCCCAGCATCAGAGTCTTTTCCAATGAGTCAACTCTTTGCATGAAGTGGCCAAAATACTGGAGTTTCAGCTTTAGCATCATTCCTTCCAAAGAAATCCCAGGGCTGATCTCCTTCAGAATGGACTGGTTGGATCTCCTTGCAGTCCAAGGGACTCTCAAGAGTCTTCTCCAACACCACAGTTCAAAAGCATCAATTCTTCGGTGCTCAGCCTTCTTCAC
>NW_011495076.1:13407483-13407810 GCF_000754665.1 Bison bison bison | reverse complement strand
TGATCCACACAGTCAAAGGCTTTGGCATATTCAATAAAGCAGAAATAGATGTTTTTCTGAAACTCTCTTGCTTTTCCCATGATCCAGTGGATGTTGGCAATTTGATCTCTGGTTCCTCTGCCTTTTCTAAAACCAGCTTGAACATCAGGAAGTTCATGGTTCACATATTGCTGAAGCCTGGCTTGGAGAATTTTGAGCATTACTTTACTAGCGTATGAGATGAGTGCAATTGTGCGGTAGTTTGAGCATTCTTTGTCGTTGCCTTTCTTTGGGATTGGAATGAAAACTGACCTTTTCCAGTCCTGTCGCCACTGCTGAGTTTTCCAA
>NW_011495076.1:13402375-13407383 GCF_000754665.1 Bison bison bison | reverse complement strand
TTCTTAATATCTTCTGCTTCTGTTAGGTCCATACCATTTCTGTCCTTTATCGAGCCCATCTTTGCATGAAATGTTCCTTTGGTATCTCTGATTTTCTTGAAGAGATCCCTAGTCTTTCCCATTATGTTGTTTTCCTCTATTTCTTTGCATTGATCGCTGAGGAAGGCTTTCTTATCTCTTCTTGCTATTCTTTGGAACTCTGCATTCAGATGTTTATATCTTTCCTTTTCTCCTTTGCCTTTAGCTTCTCTTCTTTTCTCAGCTATTTGTAAGGCCTCTCCAGACAGCCATTTTGCTTTTTTGCTTTTCTTTTCTATGGGGATGGTCTTGATCCCTGTCTCCTGTACAATGTCACGAACCTCATTCCATAGTTCATCAGGCACTCTGTCTATCAGATCTAGGCCCTTAAATCTATTTCTCACTTCCACTGTATAATCATAAGGGATTTGATTTAGGTCATACCTGAATGGTCTAGTGGTTTTGCCTACTTTCTTCAATTTAAGTCTGAATTTGGCAATAAGGAGTTCATGGTCTGAGCCACAGTCAGCTCCTGGTCTTGTTTTTGCTGACTGTATAGAGCTTCTCCATCTTTGGCTGCAAAGAATATAATCAATCTGATTTCGGTGTTGACCATCTGGTGATGTCCATGTGTAGAGTCTTCTCTTGTGTTGTTGGAAGAGGGTGTTTGCTATGACCAGTGCACTTTCTTGGCAAAACTCTATCAGTCTTTGCCCTGCTTCATTCCGTATTCCAAGGCCAAATTTGCCTGTTACTCCAGGTGTTTCTTGACATCCTACTTTTGCATTCCAGTCCCTTATCATGAAAAGGACATCTTTTTTGGGTGTTAGTTCTAAAAGGTCTTGTAGGTCTTCATAGAACTGTTCAGCTTCTTCAGTGTTACTGGCTGGGGCATAGACTTGGATTACTGTGGTATTGAATGGTTTGCCTTGGAAACGAACAGAGATCATTCTGTCATTTTTGAGATTGCATCCAAGTACTGCATTTTGGACTCTTTTGTAGTTTTTGCTTATCCTCTGATTAGAGGAAGATATTCTCTGATCATTCTAAATAACCCGGAAAAACCTACTTGCTAACTTGAGTGCAATCTATTTGATAAGAGGTACATAAATATTACTAAATCAATGGTTCTTAATCTAGGCTTCCATTGGTGTAACTCAAGAGAATTAAGCAAATCCTGATGCACAGGTTGTATCTCAAACCAACAAAAATGAGTCTCTGGGAGGAGAACCCAGACATTAGTACTGTATAAAACTTTCTAGATGATTCCAACATACAGCCAGGATAAGAACCACCTGTCGTTTCTCCCTCTGACCTGATTGCTGGTGAATATAAATGAGTGAGTCATTCACAGATTCTGCCAATTGCTGCTGTTTCTCATCTGCCTGTTGGTGCTACTCCTAGGACTCATTCTGAGCTTAGGAAACCAGTGGAGCCCGTCCCTTGACAGTAGTGCTTGTGAGTAGTAGTAAATTTGTTGGGGTTTAGCACTTGTGATGGCCCACTGCCATCATCATTCCCTCCCTCCTTGAACTTTTAGTTCAAAGCATTGCTTTTACAAAGGCTTCCTTGACCATCTCCACCTTTGCAAACTTCCAAGAATGGTGAAACTGCCTGGAGAGAAGCTAAAGTGGGGTTGTCAACACCAGGTGTAAGAGGTAGCAGAGTAGAAGTTTATTTCAAAAGTCTTAAAAGTTATTTTCTCAATTTGACCAAAAGTGGTTACTTAGGCTTATTTTTCTGCTAGAATGTTTCACATTTTAAAAATTCATTATTTTATATAACTATTCTAGTCTGTATTGTTACTTCAAGAGATTATAAACCTTCTCTTGCCACTGTGTTTCTTATCTTGGTTAGTGGAGCCACTGTCTCCCAATGCCCTAAATCAGACATTTCAGAGTTATCCTGGAGTCCTACTTCATTCTTACACTCACCTCATCACTACCACATACATATCCATCCAATCAATCATCAAGTCCTGTTGATTTATTTATTTATAGTCTTTATTTATTTATTCTTAAATAAAACTCAGGTTTATCTCTTTATTTCTGTCCCTTCTGCCATTAACTTGGCCAAGGCCAATGGTTCTCAATTCTGACTGCAAATAGAATCGTGTGTTGTGTGTGCTAAGTCACTTCAGTCCGGTCATACTCTTTGTGACCCTCTGGACTGTAGCCCTCTAGGCTCCTCTGTCCATGGGATTTTCCAGGCAAGAATACTAGAGTGCTATTTCCTCCTCCAGGGGATTTTCCCGACCCAAGGATTGAATCTGTCTCTAACATCTCCTGCGTTGTCAGGCAAGTTCTTTACCAGTAGCGCCACCTGAGAAAAATCATCTTGGCTAGCCTTAAAAATGTTTGTGCTCAGGCCACATCCCAAACCAATAAAAACAGAGTTTCTGAGAATTATATATTTTTTAAAGCTTCCCATGCGATTCCAGTGAGCAGTGAACTATGAGACCCACTAGCTACGGCTCTCGGTTGCTTTTTTTCTTTTTTACTTGGATTCTGGTAGCAACTTCCTAATTGGTCTCTTAGTATGGCATCACTCTAAGTTCATTGTTTACATTGCTGCCAGAGAGATCCTTCCAAAACGCTAATCTGGTTACATTACATGGTAGCTTGAAATCCTCAAGCAGCTTCTCATTGCCTACAGGTAAATAATCTCCAGACAACTCTGTGTAGCATGTAGGAAAAAAAAATGCATGCTTGGAGACAAATCAAATCTGGAGCTCAAATTTCACCTCTACCTAAGCTGCATGATCTAGGTAAATCAGTTCATCTATTTGAGCTGTAATTTCTTTAGCCATAAACTTTCTTATGGAATAATGTATATAAAATACTTAGAACAGTGTCAAGCACAAAGTGTTGATTAGATAAAAAATAGTTATTGTATGAGTAGTGTGTAAGTCTTCCCCATGCCCTACCCCTGGCTGCTGCCTAGTTCTCCAGTCTCATTTTTCCCCCTTCTTCAACTGCCCTCTAAACTCCCACTCAACAGACCTACTGTAGAGTTTCAACATTAGGCCATTTCATGGCTGCATTCCTGTGTAAGCCTAGCCAGTCCTACTCACTACTTGAACTTCCATTTCAAAGCATTGCTTTTATGAAGGCTTCCTTGACCATCTCCACTTTTGCAAACACTGTTTTCTTTTGTGTAGCTCCTATTTATGACATTGATACTATCTATTTACTTCTCTATCACTAGATTATGAGCTGCTTTAGCACAGAGGCTGCCTTATGCATTCATATCTCCAGTAACAAGTATAGTGCTTGGCACATCATAATGTTTGCTACATGACTGCATGACTGAAAAATAGCAATCAATCAAAGACCCCAAGTATCCAAGACAATTTTGAGGAAGAAGAACAAAGCTGGAGGTATCACATTCCCTGATTTCAGAGTATACCACAAAGCTATGCAAGGAGAGACGTAGATCTTTGGAACAGAACAGAGGTCCCAGAAATGAACTCACACTTATATGGGCAACTAATCTCTGATAAAGGAGTCAAGAATATACAACAGGTTAGAGATAGCCTCATTAATGCATTGTTGGAAACTGGACAGCTACGTCAAAATAATCACACTGCACTACTTTATCAGAGTATATACAAAAAATAAATTCAAAATGGATCAAGACTTGCGTGTAAGACCTGAACCCATAAAACTTCTAGGAGAAAACATAAAGCAACACAATCTTCCACATTAGTCTTGGTAAATTTTTTTTGGATCTGTCTCCTCAGGCAAAGGAAATAGAAGCAAAGCTAAATAAATTGGACTACATCAAACTGGGCTTCCCAGGTGGCGCTAGGGGTACAGAACTTGCCTGCCAATTCAGGAGACTTAAGAGGCATATGTTTGATCCCTGGATCAGGAAGATCCCTGGAGGAGGACATGGCAACCCATTCTAGTATTCTTGACAGGAGAATCCCATGGACAGAGGAAGCAGGCAGGTTATACTCCATAGGGTTGAAGAGTTGGACAAGACTGAAATGACTTAGCACAGATGCACAGCAAACTGAACTTTTGCAGAGTGAAGAAAACTATTAAAATCAACAAAATGAAAAGGCCACCTACTGAAAGGGAGAAGATATTTGCTAATGATTTATCTGATAAAGGGTTAATATCCCGAGTATACAAATAACTCATGTAATTCAACATCAAATAATTGTTTTTAATGGGCAGAGAATCTGAATAGATTTTTCTCAAGGAACACATATAGTTGGCCAGAAGGTACATTAAAAGATGCTTAATATCACTAATCATCATGGAAATGC
This sequence comes from Bison bison bison, assembly GCF_000754665.1. Taxonomy (NCBI): domain Eukaryota; kingdom Metazoa; phylum Chordata; class Mammalia; order Artiodactyla; family Bovidae; genus Bison; species Bison bison. The sequence goes on along the minus strand of NW_011495076.1, from coordinate 13,403,089 downwards.
AAATCAAACTCACAGAGAGATATCATCTCACACCTGTGAGAATGGCTGTCATCCAAAAGACAGTAAATAACAAGTGTTGGTGAGGATGTGGAGATAAAAGGAGCCTCCCTGCCTTCATGGTGTGAATGTAAAGTGGTGCAGCCACTGCTGAAAACAGGAAGGATATTCCTTTAAAAATTGAAAATATGCCTACCACAAATCCAGCAAGTCCACTCCTGAACATTTATCTGAAGAAAATGAAAACACTAACTAGAAAAGATACATGTACCCCTGTGTTCATTGCAGCATTATTTACAATTGCCAAAATGTGGAAGTAACCAAAGTGCCGTAAATACATGATTGGATACAGAAGATGTGGTACATATATACAATGGAATATTATTCAAGTATAAAAAGAATAAAATCTTGTCATATGCAATAACATGGATAGACCTAGGGGGTATTATGCTAAGCGAAGTAAGTCAGACAGAGAAAGACTGTGCAATTTCACTTATATATGGAATCTAAAACCTGAAACATAAGAAGGATAAGAAAGCTGTGGTACATATACACAATGGAGTATTACTCAGCCATTAAAAAGAATACATTTGAATCAGTTCTAATGAGGCGGATGAAACTGGAGCCTATTATATAGAGTGAAGTAAGCCAGAAGGACAAATACCAATACAGTATACTAACGCATATATATGGAATTTAGAAAGATGGTAACGATAA
>NW_011495076.1:13400416-13402086 GCF_000754665.1 Bison bison bison | reverse complement strand
AGAAAAAAAAAAGAAAAAGACTAAACTTCTAGTATGCCAAAAAAAAAAAAAAACACATACCCTTTCTGCAACACTTTAGCTACAAATATATTCCCTTAAACTCTTAACACGTGATTTCCCCTTTCTCCAAAATAAGTTATATTACTGTAATCTATGTAAAAAAAAAAAAAAAAAGAAACCATAGTCTGTTATCAATGAAAACACTGAAGCCCCCAGAGGGGGGGAAAAAAAAAATAAAACCTGAAACAAAACAAATGAACAAACATAAGAAAACAGAAACAAATTCATAGATACAGAGAAGAAACAAGTGACAGTCAGAGGTGGGGAGGAGGGCGCAGGAGAAAATTAGGTGAGGGAAATTGAGATGTACAGACTTTCAGTTGCAAAGTGAATGAGTCACAGGTGTGAAACGCACAGTGTGGGGAATATACTCAATAATTACGTAGTATCTTTGTGTGGTGACAGTTCATTAACTTATTGTGGTGGTCATTTTGTAATGTATAGAAATATCTAATCATCTCATTGTGTAACAGGAACGGACAGTGCTGTAGATCAATGATACTTCAAAACAAACCAACTAACAAACTCAGAAAAAGGTCAGATTTAAGTTTATTGGAGATGGAGTGGGAAGATAGGGGTAGGAACTAAGTGAAGATAATCAGAAATTACAAACTTCCAGTTGTAACACACATAAGTACTAGGGCCGGGATGTCCATATGATAAATGTAATTAGCATTGTTGTATGTCATATATGGAAGTTTTTAGAGTAAATCCTAAGAGTTCTCATCACAAGGAAAAATATTTTTCTATGTCTTTAATTTGAGCTGATGAATGTTCCCTAAACTTACTATGATAGTCATTCATAATGTATGTAAGTCAAGTCATTATGCTGTATACCTTAGACATATACAGGGCTGTATGTCAATTATATTGCAACAAAACAGAGGCAGGGGAGAAATTAGAGAATAAGTTCAAGGACTGACAAGGACTGACATTGCTAACTTTTGAAGGCAATGCTATACTGTGCAGAACACAACCATCTTTTTCCACAGAGAGATTCTGGTGTCCTTTGAGAGATGTTACGGGGTGAAAAAGACCATAGTTCACATTTATTGTGGTGCAAATTGTGGTTTTTTTTTTTTTGGAGGACAAGGCTCTTGAACCAGAATAATATCATCTTAACTCCACTATTTGCTAGTTATATGATGGTAGATGAAAGGTTTAACCTCTCTAAAGCAAAACTTCCTCTTCTATAAGATGGGACAATAATACCTATTGTGGTGCTGATATAATGAATAACATGACACGATATATGTATATAATTTATTTATATAAATAAATTATTTACATGCTGCTGCTAAGTCGCTTCAGTCGTGTCCAACTCTGTGTGACCCCAGAGATGGCAGCCCACCAGGCTCCCCTGTCCCTGGGATTCTCCAGGTAAGAGCCCTGGAGTGGGTTGCCATTTCCTTCTCCAATGCATGAAAGTGAAAATTGAAAGTGAAGTCGCTCAGTCGTGTCTGACTCTTAGCAACCCCATGGACTGCAGCCTACCAGGCTCCTCTGTCCATGGGATTTTCCAGGCAAGAGTGCTGGAGTGGGGTACCATTGCCTTCTCCAAATTATTTATATATATATATATATATATATATATATTATATATATATAAA
>NW_011495076.1:13387387-13400316 GCF_000754665.1 Bison bison bison | reverse complement strand
CATCTGCCACGGGTGTACATATGTTCCCCATCCTGAACCCCCCTCCCACCTCCCTCCCCATACCATCCCTCTGGATCATCCCAGTGCACCAGCCCTGAGCATCCTGTATCCTGCATCGAACGTGGACTGGCGATTCGTTTCTTATATGATATTATACATGTTTTAATGCCATTCTCCCAAATCATTCCCCCCTGTCCCTCTCCCACAGAGTCCAAAAGACTGTTCTATACATCTGTGTCTCTTTTGCTGTCTCACATACAGGGTTGTCATTACCATCTTTCTAAATTCCATATATATGTGTTAGTATACTGTATTGGTGTTTTTCTTTCTGGCTTACTTCACTCTGTACAATAGGCTCCAGTTTCATCCATCTCATTAGAACTAATTCAAATGTATTCATTCATTGTGTATATTTGATGTAGTAGGTTACCATTAAATGGAAGGTATCATAATTATTATTATTATAAAGAAAGAGTGTTTTATCAGATTTCATTTCTATTTTTTGTTTTACATAGCAAAATTGGTTTGATTTTCTTGATTTGGTGATTTAATAAAAATATTCAAATCAGTTCATATGAATACAGAAAACCCACATATGAGCAGCTACTATGCCAAATATTTGAAATTACTTAACTGACCTGAGTTTATACAAATATAGCAAAAAGTATCACTTGTGGGTAGTTAGGACTGTTCTCCCTGACCTGTTGCTTGGTTCTTTTCTCTGCCTCTAAGGAGATATCTTGTCCCACCTCAATGGTTACCATGGCAGTAGTGTATTTTTGTCAAGAGATAAGAAAGCGGTCCTCTATTGCTATTACTAATATTCCTGAATTATTTTGATTATAAAAAGGTAGTTTATGACTTGATTTAATATTCTTATATTTTTTTACTCTCTCATTCTTAACTTCAAAGATACTAATACATTTCTCATTGGTTTTAGAACATTAGCAGCTTCTGCTTACTCCCTTCTGAAAGAAACTAAGGTCCTGAAATTTAGATTGTATAACTCAAAATAAGATGTGTAATTTTCAGTTGTATTTTTCATCTATTTATTATTTAAGTAATATTTCCCAAACCTGAGTAAAGATCAGAATAGTTTGGAATACTAAAAACATATGCAGAGACTCCTTATATTAGAATCTCTGGATATATATATCTTCAGGACATATAATTTTCAAACCTCTTCAAGTATCCAGGTTTAGGATATTTTGCCTTACAGATTTAGTATATATTTTGCACACAGTAGATACATAGAAAAGATTTAATGAGCTCAATTGCTATGTATTAGAATAAGATGTATTACTCAAGACAGAGCTGTTCTACTGTTCTTGTTTCTCAATTTATGTCTTTGGTCAGTGTATGATATCATATTATTATTTGGGTCAATAAAAAACTCGATGGTTTATAGATTTAGAAATTCCTCTTTGGATTTAGTGAAGGTTTTCAGAATATTTTGTGCCAAGCACCATGCTCAGAATGTGGAATAAAGATGGGAAATGAAAAGATGAGTGGTACCTACCCTTAAAGACTTACTACTGCCTAGTTTGGAATAATAACATAGAACCAAATAATACAAGCGTTAGTACATTGAAAGTTGGAAATGTAACAATTTTAAATCTAGCGACTCTTAAGATTCCAAATAGGACCATGGGATCAACGGTTTGGATTGTGGCACTTTTAAATCTCATCCCAGTCATAATGCTCTTAGAATATCCTCCTGGGGTAAAATAGCAAGCAGACAAAAATGAGATGCTTTAACAAAATATGTAAAGTCTGCTTCCTTCTTTGTGGTGACATAGTATTTTGAACACCTGTTTGTGCTTACCATCTTTTTTGTTTGTTTATTTCTATGATCTTTCCAAGCATTAGTTTTTCCTATCTACTAAATGAAACTGCTGGACCCTAATTTTGATTTTAGTTTAGTTCTATGATCCCATGAATTTTAATAGTGAAGGGAAGTCAAACTGGATCACTGAAGTCCCCAAATAAAATTTCCTTTTACTAAGAAAAAAATGCTAGATTCGGAGACAAGCTAGGAAACTGTCTAGGCTCATTTAACTAAGAAGTGTCTTGGGCCTAGAAAGAATACAGAAAAAATACCCAAATCATGTAACTGATTAATTGGCAGAGCCAGGACTAGAATAAAAATATACCTTTTAATTCTCATTTCAAGGCACTTTTAACTATGAGGTGTTTGTGTGTATGTATGTATGTATACAAGTGCATTCATACTTTGTGTGGCTGTTAAACCAAGATAAGAAATGCGGAAAGTAATTTACTCTATCTTAATACCTTTACTGAGAAGTTAATTTTTAGTCTATTTGTGAAACATCTGCATTAAATAGCTGTAAATTCAAATGCTGCTGTGGGCCTGTAAATAACAGCAATGTGTGCTTTGGGCTAGCTGTAATAGAAGTAATAGAATAGGAAATGGTGGGGATACGTCATACCAAGAGCATATTCTTAAGTTTAGTGCTGATTTTTCCACGTGGAACTGTAGCCCCCAAATTGATAGATCACCTAGGTTTTCAGGAAAATCCAGAAATATGGATTTTTGTGTGAAATCTTCACATTTTTAAATGCTTTTCAAAAAGTATTTAACAGTGTATGGGATGAACAAAACACATTTGTAGGTTGAATCCTGTCTCTTAACTGTCATCAAAAATGACAAAAATAAACTTGTCAACATAAAATAAGTACATTCACTGCAATTTCTAAGTTTTAAAATGAACCATTAACAAAGTATTCATGACTCTAACCAGGGAAGTGACTCCTGCATTGATTACCAATTATTTTGACAACATAGTGGGAGCTTTACACATCAGACTTGCCAAGATGAATGTGATCATTGTAGAAATAACTTTCCTTCAGTCTTTTGCTATGATTGACCTAAAGCTAGTTGTCTTGCTTTTGTTGTATTTAATTCTGTAAATAGTCTAGGTGTGTCATATCTAAGTGCATACTGTTATTAAAGATTACTTAGAAATGCCCCAAGAAACTGCATTTTCATATAAATGGTACAGTACCTACATAAAACACAACATTTGTGAAGTGAGCTGAAGACTTTAAAGATCATCCTGAGGCCTTTATTTTGGTCTTCTCCCCACATATCCACACATTAGAGACTTTTTTTAAATTAAAGAAATAATCCAGATTAAAATTATACCCTACAAGGAAGAGCTACATTTTAAAGAAGAAAAAAAGCCAGATCATGCACTTTTGCATCTAATATCTAAGATCAGGGCATTTAAAATTATATTTGAGCACTGGTTATTTGGCTGCCTCATGCCTATTATCTTTCCTGTTTGTATTTTATCTGCCTCCTTCTTTACTCAAATTTATCCTCTAGTTCATGCAAAGTGCTGGGCTAGATGAAGCACAAGCTGGAATCAAGATTGCCAGGAGAAATATCAATAACCTCACATATACAGATGACACCACCTTTGTGGCAGAAAGCGAAGAAGAACTAAAGAGCCTCTCAGTGAAAGTGAAAGAAGAGAGTGAAAAAGTTGGCTTAAAACTCAACATTCAGAAAACAAAGATCATGGCATCCGGCCCCATCACTTCATGGGAAATAGATGGGAAAACAATGGAAACAGTGAGAGACTTTATTCTGGGGGGCTCCCAAATCACTGCAGATGGTGACTGCAGCGATGAAATTAAAAGACTATTGCTCCTTGGAAGAAAAGCTATGACCAATCTAGACAGCATATTCAAAAGCAGAGACTACTTTGCCAACAAAGGCCCATTTAGTCAAAGCTATGGTTTTTCCAGTAGTCATGTATGGATGTAAGAGTTGGACTATAAAGGAAGCTGAGTGCTGAAAAATTGATGCTTGTGAACTGTGGTATTGGAGGAGACTCTTGGGAGTCCTTGGACTGCAAGGAGATCAACCAGTCCATCCTAAAGGAAATCAGTCCTGATTATTCCTTGGAAAGACTGATGCTGAAGCTGAAACTCTAAGACTTTGGCCACCTGACTCCTTGGAAAAGACCCTGATGCTGGGAAAGATTGAAGGTGGGAGGAGAAGGAGATGACAGAGGATGAGATCACCAACTCAATGGACATGAGTTTGAATAACCTCAGGGAACTGGTGATGGACAGGGAAGCCTGATGTGCTACAGTCCATGGGGTCACAAAGAATTGGACACGACTGAGTGAATGAACTGACCTGGACTGAACTGAATCCTCTAGTTCAAGGGAACTGTCTAAGGTATAAAAGTCCCCAATGAAAGAACCTTTGTAATCCTAGGCTCTACTTTGGAAAGCCCTAAACAAATGTTTCTGGTGGAAAAGAAGGGGCATATTTTCACAGCAAGAGGAAAGAGATTTCCCAAATAGAGTACTCTGACAATTAAGTCCCAAAGATGATAGAGCCCTGGCTAAGAAATGATGACATTTCTGGCCTTTGGCCTGTGACTCAATGAGGAACCAGTGTGTGATTAGGGTTGTGACCAAGGCCTAGATAATCTTTATCCCTTGCCTGGACAATGGGAATTCTTGGTCTAGGGCTGGTTTCACTGTGTGTTACTGTTGTTTTGGGAATGTATGCAGCAGCATGACACTGGCACCAAATCAAGAACTGGCCCAGGGCAGGCAAGCTGGTGAATGCATTTCAGCATGACACCTCTCCATGACTCCTAAAGGCTTTGCCCACTTGGGCAGAAGATGAACCAGAAGGCCAAGCCAGATCTGATGGTGTTTTCTCTGGCAGGATACATAAGTAATCTGACACCAAAGATGAGCACTCTTTTTCTTGTAAAGGGTTGGGGAAGAGTTAATTTACTTTTGGGGCCCAGCTAATATCCATAGTCCTAAATATATCTGAAAATCATGTCATGAATATACTAGGACACAGTTTGTCAAAATTACTTCATAAGGGTTCATATTAGTGTAGTCACTGGAAGTATTATTGGAGAATTTTTCAGTTGGATCTGTGCCAAGTATTTTGTATCGAAAGGGTTCAGAAATGCTGTTTTTCATAGCTCAGTTGTACATTTAAAGGAAAATATCACTTAAAATCTATGAATTGGTAAAAGGTTCCCTGAGCTATTTAAAAGGGAGATTTTGTCTCCTAAATTTGTGCAGTGAAGTGAATCTGGCTATTTTGCTAAATAGAGAGCTTAGGTTACATTATCAAATAGATAAATCTAGTGTATAATGAATATGCTAGTTTTGTGATGATAATAAATTCCTCTAATGTCCTTAGAAAGTTTCCCCCTCTTGCCACTGGTTTGATCATTCTCCCTATAATCTCCTCCATGCTATTAATCTATTTAGCATCTTCAGTTCAGTTCAGTTGCTCAGTTATATCCGACTCTTTGTGACCCCATGGACTGCAGCACGCCAGGCCTCCCTGTCCATCACCAACTCCCAGAGTTTACTGAAACTCATGTCCATTGAGTCGGTGATGCCATCCAACCATCTTATCCTCTGTTGTCCCCTTTTCCCACCTTCAATCTTTCCAGCATCAAGGTCTTTTCAAATGAGTCAGTTCTTCACATCAGGTGGCCAAAGTGTTGGAGTTTCAGCTTCAGCATCAGTCCTTCCAAAGAATAATCAGGACTGATTTCCTTTAGGATGGACTGGTTGATCTCCTTGCAGTCCAAGAGACTCTCAAAAGTCTTCTCCAACACCACCACAGTTCAAAAGCATTGACACTCAGCTTTCTTTATAGTCCAACTCTTACATCCATACATGACTACTGGAAAAGCCATAGCCTTGACTAGATGGACCTTTGTTTAGCATCTGCTTCCTGTATGATACAAAATAACTTACATCTAATTGATATTTAATTATCAAAAAATTTGAATTAATTTAGATTAATAAGGTTTTTGTCATTTTCTTCGCATTAGTTCACACTTATTTCTGTCCTCTCTCTCCTCTCCTCCGTTTATCTCAGACAGTCTGCTCTCTTCCTGACCACAGCACTGTGTAAATGGCTAATGTTAAGGGAATACAATCAGTCAAGCACTGGGCTAAATTCTTTTCATGAAGTATCTTATTTAATTCTCATAACATCCTCATGAAGTAGGTACCATTGTTATCCCATTTTCAGTGGATCAGGAACCTGGAATTGTCCATTATGACAGAGCCAATAAGAAGCGGAGCCGATAGATCCCCTTTTGACTCTTTCCCATCTCTCTGGGGCCCCTCAAGTGGGGAAAAATTTTCCATGGTGATTTTTGCTCTCATGTCACTTCTCTGGGGACTCCATACCATCTATAAGGTTGTGCAAAGTGCTAGTGAGGAGTCAGAGAACATGAAGAAAGACTATGTCCTGAGCGAGTCCTTTGACAGTGATTAAATCCTTATGACAGTTTTTTTTTAATTTATCGGCATATAGTTGCCTTTTTATTGGCATATAGTTCTGCTGTACAGCAAATTGAGTCATCTATATGCATACACATATCCCCTTTTTTGGATTTCCTTCCCATTTAGGTCACCACAGAGCTCTGCATAGATTTCCCTATGCTATATAGTCTGTTCTCGTTAGTTATTTTATACATAGTAGTGTGTGTGTGTGTGTGTATATATACATATATATATGTATATATATATATGTCAGTTCCAATCTCCCAATTCATCCCACCCTGTTTTTTCCCCTCTTAAAGTCCATACATTTGTTCTCTGTGTGTCTGTCTCTATTTCTGCTCTGCCAATAGGTTCATTTGTACCATTTCTCTAGATTCCACATATATGTATACTAATATATGATACTTGTTTTTCTCTTCCTGACTTCACTCTCTATGGCAGTCTCTAGGTCAATCCAGTTCTCAGCAAATGGCACAATTTCTTTTTTTATGGCTGAGTAATATTTTATTGTATATATGTACCATAACTACTATATTCCTTCCACTGTGATGTGTGAAACTTGTGTTTTTTAATATATAAATGAGTATAGTCAGATTAATGCCGTGGTAATGCCTGTTTTCCTCTGTAAATAGCTAAGTATGTACACAAGGCACTACTTAGTTTTTAATTTTATTCTTAAAGCATTCAGTTTTATTTTCAATTTTATGTTTAGTTCTGAGTTAGATCTGAAGATGTGTACAGATAGTTCAGATTTCTGTATTGCACATAATCATGCTATTCAGCATTGATGCTGTCTTGTATTATGTAAATAATAAAAGCCATGCATAGAGGGGGGAAAAAATGTCTTTCATGTACATTTAAGTTGCTTCCATGTACTGACTATTGTAAATAGTTCTCCAGTGAACACTGGGGTGCATGTGTTTTTGGAATTATGGTTTTCTCTGGGTATGTGACCAGGAGTGGGATTGCTGGATCATCTGGTAGTTCTATTTTTAGTTTTTTAAGGAACCTCCATACTGTTTTCCATAGTGGCTGTATCAAGTTACATTCCCAACAACAGTGTAGGAGGGTTCCCTTTTCTCCACACCCTGTCCATCATTTATTATTTGCAGATTTTTAAAAAAGACTTACTTAATTATGTTTAGTTGTGTTGAGTCTTCATGGCTGCTCTCAGGCTTTCTCTTGTTGCGGTGAGTGGAGGCCACTTCATTGCCATGCTCAGGCTTCTCCTTGTGGTGGCTTCTGTTGCAGATCACAGGCTCTAGGCATTTGGGCTTCAGCAGTTATGGGGCACAGGTTTAGCTGCCACACAGCCTGGGGGATCTTCCTGGAGCAGGGACTCGAACCCATAACCCCTGCATTAGCAGGTGGACTCTTAACCACTGTGCTACCAGAGAAGCCTTGTTTGTAGAATTTTGATGATGGCCATTCTGACTGGTGTGAGGTGTTACTTCATTGTAGTTTTGATTTGTGTTTCTTTAAAAATTAGTGATGTTGAGCATCTTTTCATATACCTCTTGGCCATATGAATTTCTTCTTTGAAGAAATATCTAATTAGGCCTTCCACCCATTTTTTGATTGAGCTTTTTTTTTAAAGACATCGAGCTCTGCAAAGAAACGGCAGAAACAAGAGGAATCGATTGATGTCCAAGTAGCAATTGTATTTTCTTTTCCTTTAATTAAAGTGGCAGTTGGTCACTCTTTTAAACTTAAACATATTTGGGAGAGAAAAACACTTCCAATGTTCAGTTCTCCTTTATCTGCTCTCTTTGTTCCCAATGTTTCCCCTGAGTGAGCAGTTCTGGAAAGAGAGGCTCTTCCCCCACTCCCAACCCCCCAGCCAGCTGCTCATTTCCCTTGATTTTGTCACCAAATTCTACTCCCAAGTTTGACAGTTCACAATTTGCCATAATGGAACAGATAAACTTGTTTCTTGCACGAGTCAATTTAAATGAAATTAGCCAGCAAATAAGGCCCTTTACACTTTGCAAAGCTTTTTTTTCAAGTTCATTATCTTGTTAAACTGTCAAAAAATTAATTAGGATAAAGTGATTGACAGGAAAGAACTGAACCTTTGTTTAAAGCACAGATGCCCCTTGATAAATCAGTACCAGAAATTATTGCAAAAGAAAAATTGCAGTATTTATGTGGACCAGGAACAGATTGTGGATGTTGGTGGTTGCTAACCTCTATCACATCAAATTTTTTATCTGACTTTCCCATCAGTGTATAAGCTGGACAGCCGATCTAAACTCACCTTTCCCCAACAAAAAACACTTCATTTAGTGCAGTTTCAGAAATAATTAGTCATCTGTTCCTTTTACTCATTGTGCAATAGTAAATAATAATGGATCCTAGAACAAGTTTGCCTTTTCTCTCATTTCAAGTGAATCCTGTGGATTTATAAAATTTAGCTGTTGCTGTAGCAGCTATATCACAGAACTGCTGCTGCTGCTAAGTCACTTCAGTCGTGTCCGACTCTGTGCGACCCCATAGATGGCAGCCCACCAGGCTCCCCCGTCCCTGGGATTCTCCAGGCAAGAACATGGAGTGGGTTGCCATTTCCTTCTCCAATGCATGAAAGTGAAAGTGAAGTCGCTCAGTCGTGTCCGACTCTTAGCGACCCCGTGGACTGCAGCCCACCAGGCTCCTCTGTCCATGGGATTTTCCAGGCAAGAGTACTGGAGTGGGGTGCCATTGCCTTCTCCATATCACAGAACTAGTTTCAGAAAATACTGGGGTACCTTTTCCCTTAGTCCTTCTTAGCTGATGCTATCTTTTCCTCATTGCTGATTCATTTTGGTTGTGTTGATGTGATATCAAATACTGTTTGAGCCCTAAGAAATGGTTCCTATTTCAAATATCCAGACATAAATATGTCTTGGCCATTCTGTGTTTACTCAAGGTCAGCCTTACTGTATAACAGACCCTGGGCTGAGATCTTTAAATGCATTATCTCATTAAGTCCCAGTGTATCAATGCTACGATTCCAGTCCTGGTCCACTTACTCTAATACCTAAACTCCTAAACCATCCCACTCTTCACAGATGATGGATGGATCCAATGACCATCATCACTTAATTGATTTCAAGTATGGAAGAGCTAGGGAGTTACAGAATATATCAGTCAATTTTTGTTATAATAATTCTGTATAACAAACCAGTAGCTTCAAATAACACTACTTGGTTATTCTTGCTCATATACATATCAATTGCTTTAAGATTAGCTGAGCAAAGTTTAACTGGGCTGGGCTTAGTCTTAACCTACAGCTTGGGCCCAGGTCTGCTCCACAACTCTTTCATCGTGTCCTCCATGATCAATGGGCTGCCTAGAGCTTTTTCTTCTCACAGTGTTAACAAAAGTGCAGCAGAGGTGAGTGAAAACACACGATGCCTCTTAGGGTCTAGACCTGGAGCTGGCAGTCTATTTCTACTCATGTTCCATGGACAAAATAAGCCACAGGGTACATCTCACCAGGAGTGAGATGGAAGAAATATACTCAGCTTTCAGTGGGAAGGACTACAATATCACAGGGCAAAGAGGGATACAGGGAGCAATGGACAGTGACAGGTGAATTGACTTTCCATGAGGAGACATGGTTAAGAAAATAAGTTTTCTGCATTGATCATGTGAATGAATGTTCATACAAAGAAGAAGGAAGACTTGACCTCAGGTGATCAGAGAAAAAGAATCTAACATTCTATTCCTGATTCTCTTGTATAGAAATGAGAGAGAAGGTCCAAAATGTCTCAGGGATTTGGGCTACAAATGGACCTGATGAACAGTGATGTTAAGGCTAAGAAGATCAGCAAAGAATTTTGTTACAGTCCTCTGTGCTTCCGAGATAGAACTGGCTGACAAGTCAGGGTATAATATTTGTGAAAATGAGAACAGTTGGATTGGGAATACATGAAAATGGGATTTACAGAACTGGTAGTCTGAAAAATACTCTTAGATGATTTTAAACCTCACTAACTAGTATAGAGGAGAAGGCAATGGCAACCCACCCCAGTACTCTTGCCTGGAAAATCCCATGGACGGAGGAGCCTGGTAGGCTGCAGTCCATGGGGTCGCTAGGAGTCGGACACGACTGAGCGACTTCACTTTCACTTTTCATTTTCATGCATTGGAGAAGGAAATGGCAACCCACTCCAGTGTTCTTGCCTGGAGAATCCAGGGACGGGGGAGCCTGATGGGCTGCCGTCTATGGGGTCGCACAGAGTCAAACACAACTGAAGCGACTTAGCAGCAGCAGCAGCAACCTAGTATAGAACTATAGACTCCACGTTGAAAGGGATTTTACAGGTCCTTATGTTTAATAATTGTCTCTGTAACATGAAGCCTCTATTTAAACATTCCCTGGACCATCATTTGTAAATCCTTTTTGAACAGCTGTTTTCCTTGTTGTTGTCATTATAGAGTATCACATGTGTCTACCCTGCTTCTGGGTGAGCCAGCAAGTGAAAGCCACCCAAAGATGATAAACCCAGGAATTCTCCTCTCCTTCCTGGGTGATGAAGCAGTCTTGTGCAGGATCAGCTTTACAGGGTCTTATGCTTAACAGGGTCCCAAGCCTGACTTAATACTCTGCAGGTGCCATCTTGAATTTTTAAAATAATTTTTCAACAAGAGACTCTGCATTTTCATTTTGCTCTGGGCTTCACAAATTGTGTAGCCAATGTTGATCTAAGTTATCACCATCACTGTTCATTCCTGAGTTAGTTCTCCCCCTTGACACCTGCTCCTTATGATTCCACTGGGACAACTCTCCTTTCTTTTTACCGGATTTGGTGCCTGCTTGACTCTGTACTCCATGATCTCTTGGTTTCACGGTTGCCTGGTGGAGAGATTTTGGTTTTAATGGCAAGATTCCCTAAATCTGCTCCAGCTGGACCAGGCTGACACCTTACTTCCTCCCCAACAGGAAAGAGATTTTGACTGTGACTCACAGGGCATTCTTCCTTCAGCTAAGCTCAGCTCTGCCCCCATCCATCTTAGTGCTCCCCCCAGGACTATGCAAAAAAGAAAAAAAATCTGATTTTTCACTTTTTGAAGCCAGCCTGTCAAAGTAGAGTTGAGGAGTGACTTGGTAGAGAGACACGGTTCAGCTTCAGGGAAGGCCTGGTGGCACCTGGCCATTGACAGGAGTAAACAGAACGTGCTCAGTCCACGTTGTTATCACCTTCCTCTTTCAACTCATCTTCATACGCTGGCTGTGGTGACTTGGTGCTCACATGCTTGAAGTCCGAGTGGTGAACTCCATCTGTAAAAAAGTCTTGTCATCCTCCTATAATAACAAAATAATAATAGGTATCCTTTATGACAAAAGGGACATTGAAGATATAATTAAGCATCCATAGTGCTTAGTCACTCAGTCGTGTCTGACTCTTTGTGACCCTTTAGACTATAGCCTGCCAGGCTCCTCTATCCATGGGATTTCCCAGGCAAGAATACTGGAGTGGGTTGCCATTTCCTTCTCCAGGGGATCTTCCCGACCTGGGATCAAACCTGTGTCTCCTGCATTGCGGGCAGATTCTTTACCACTGCGCCACCTAGAAAGTTCATTGTCATCCTCCTATTAATAACTGAATTAAAAAACACAAAACAAGATTCCTTGCACTGAAGACCATGTCTTTCTCATAAGTGTATATTTTTAATGCAACTCTTAAGGTCTGTGATAGAAGGAAGAGTCCAAACAGGAGACTTCATCAGACATTCTGAACAGATGTAATTTGAACTTTTATATTTGATGCCATATTTTTGAAATAGTATTTGATGCTCACATTTGTTTTGTTTTGCTCTTTGCTTGCAAAAGTAGCACTTGTTCTTGAGGAAACTTAGAAAATAACTTCAAAACTGCAGAGAAGAAAATAAACACTTCCTACAACCCCTCCTACTAAAAATAACTTGAGTTAACATGCAATTTAACATATCTTTTTTTTCTATAAACATACACATATATCTTAAAATACAGTCTTATGAGCATATAACAGATGCTTAAATTTTTATAAGTAGATTTTACAACTTACTGTTTTTCTTCCAAAATTTTATCAAGAGCATTTTCTAATTTGACAGGCTAATTCAAGCCTAAAGCTGTGCAGTGACACAATTGTATAATTCTGTCAAAAGCAGTCGATTCAGGAGGGAAGAATCAGAATGGTCTATTTGGAGTTATGTAGGCCAAACAACAGGTTGATTTGCTCACTGTCTACTAACACAAAGTTAAATTCGATAATCATTTGGCATGCTGGTGATGTGTGATCAGAGGCAGGGCTTAGAATTTAAAGTACTGTACTGTTTTAATAAGCACTCGGCTATTTTGGGTCCTTTTTTATACTTTTCAGTAAAGACTGCTGCTGCTGCTAAGTTGCTTCAGTCGTGTCCGACTCTGTGTGACCCCATAGACGGCAGCCCACCAGGCTCCCCAGTCCTTGGGATTCTCCAGGCAAGAACACTGGAGTGGGTTGCTGTTTCCTTCTCTAATGCGTGAAAGTGAAGTTGTTCAGTCATGCCCAACTCTTACCAACCCCATGGACTGCAGCCTACCAGGCTCCTCTGTCCATGGGATTTTCCAGGCAAGAGTACTGGAGTGGGTTGCCATTGCCTCCTCCAAA
>NW_011495076.1:13386769-13387287 GCF_000754665.1 Bison bison bison | reverse complement strand
TCTAAGCCAGGAGGGGGGGAGGGAGGAGGGTTCAGGATGGGGAAAAAAAAAATAAAAAAAAAAATAAAAAAAAAGAACAACATGCTAGGGAGTGAATTAAGATCATGCTGATTATATCATAGCAGTCTCTATCTTATCCCCCATAAAGTAACTTCCAATCAGTAGGCTACACTAGCCAAAAATAGAAAAATAAGGAAGAAACAATTGAGCTAGGACAGAGAGAATGCAAGACACCAAAAAGATATTTTCAGTTTTGCCAGCAACTGGAGATAGGGTTCTCTGCGCAGGTATTAAAATACTTTCTAGAGATACAGAGCCAGAACTAATAACTATTAAGGAGGCAGCCCCAAGTTATCCCAAGGTTATTACTGTAGACAGCCTTCGAGGTGTGGTCTGAAAGATATTAAAAATAATCTACTGCTACAATCCTCACATCCAACTGAAAGCAATTAGGTACCATCAAGAATGGATAAGGGATTGCCTACAATCCAGCAATTCTGCCTCCCCCTATACTTTCT
>NW_011495076.1:13355507-13386669 GCF_000754665.1 Bison bison bison | reverse complement strand
GTTGTTCAGTCATGCCCAACTCTTACCGACCCCATGGACTGCAGCCTACCAGGCTCCTCTGTCCGTGGGATTTTCCAGGCAAGAGTACTGGAGTGGGTTGCCATTGCCTCCTCCAAAGTAAAGACTAGGAGGTCTGATTTTAAAGGATTCAGTTCAGAAGGGAAGATTTTTATCTTCTTTAATGAGTTGTAAAAACATGCAAAATAACATTCTGAGGCTATTGAAAGTTTCTAAGCCAGGAAGGGTCAAAAACAAAAACAAAACCCAGAAGTATTTTGATTTGCTGAAATGTTTTGTTTGATATTGATTAGAGTTACAATTTTACAACCAAGTGCCCTTTCTTTCCCTTCTAAGCTTTTCATCTTCAAAGATGCAGCAGTATATGAGTATCCCAGTATTAATTTTTCGGTCAGTAAAAAGTTGTTCATTTAAAAACATTTTTGAAAGACTCAGGTCCACTGTGAATTTAGTGATCATACTTTAATTGTACAACTGCACATGATAAATTTGTATTCAGAGAAGGATTCCTGTGAGTGATAAGATAGTGTCGGCTTAAAAAAGCGCACAACATGAGAGCTGTGAATAGTTTTATTGGGGCAGCATGAGGACTGAGCCCAGGAGACAGCACTTCAGATAGCTCTGAGAAACTGCTCCAAAGCGGTAGGGGAAGGACAGTATATCTGTGACTTTGGTAAAGGAGGAGTGCGTGCAATTAAGCATGTATTTTTGAGAAAATTTCTGCTGGTCTCATGAAGATTCTACTAGTCACAATAAACAGTTTTCACCATGAAGAATTTTAGCATTTCTCTAGATGTGAGGAAATATAAGAATTGGGCTCATAAAATCAGCTTCTGGGAATATCTAACTATCTGAAGGCATGGCCTGCCAGTTTTCCAGGGTCACAGAGTGCCCCACTTCTGCTCTCCACCCTGAACTCCTTGAGAGGGTGTTGGAGGTCAGAAGCAGCAGCAGCACATGATTTAATTCTTGTAGAGGTAGATGACAAGCACCCACGGCAAGGGCCAATTTGTGGCTGTTAATAGGAAGTAGTAATACAGGTCCCATGAATATTGTTATTCTCCCTCTCTCTCACAGGCGCACACACAAACACACACACAGACTACAGTGCATTTCAAAGTCATCCCTGGAAAATTTTCCAAGCTTACATTCACAAGTACCCTTCAAAG
Source organism: Bison bison bison (assembly GCF_000754665.1). Taxonomy (NCBI): domain Eukaryota; kingdom Metazoa; phylum Chordata; class Mammalia; order Artiodactyla; family Bovidae; genus Bison; species Bison bison. Next base: position 13,385,482 of record NW_011495076.1, on the reverse strand, counting down.
AGCTAGATGTGCTTTGATTCATTTAGTGAAAGTAAGAAGCAGCTTAACATTTGAAGAGCCCATCTATACTCCAAAATCTCTTGAGATTTGTTGTTTTTTATTTTATTTTATTTTGGGGGTTTTAACTAACTTTACATTGTTCTTCAAATTTGACTCAATTAAAGATGAGTGACTGAACTGAACTGAACTGAAGGTACAAGTGGGTTACAATCGACCATTGATAGTACATAAATTTGTGAATATGCCTATAGTATGGGAGACCTGGGTTGGGAAGATCCCCTGGAGGAGGGCATGGCAACCCACTCCAGTATTCTTGCCTGGAGAATCCACATGGACAGAGGAGCCTGGCAGACTACAGTCCATGGAGTCACAAAGAGTTGGACACAACTGAACGACTAAGCAGAGCATACAGTGATCCTTAGAGTAACCATAAAGCAAACAAAAACAAAAGTAAAACTCAAAATTTCTGGACACTAATTTCTGCATTCTTGCTTTACTCTATAAAACATGTGACAGATATATTTACTAATATTGATACTGAGCATCAAGTTCTTTTCTCCTCCCTATCCTTTCTGCATTCCTAGTGTAGATTTCTTTGATAAAATGAGAGGTAACAATAAATTGCTTTTCTATGTGTCTCTAAGGTAATGCAGTAAAAACTTCCATGCTTATTTGCTAAGTGCACATTTGCAACCTATACTTAGATGTCACTTTGACCTCATGCAGCCATGTAAAGAGGAATCTGTATTTGTCATTATATATTTTGGACTAATTTTTATGCACAGGACTACAGTGCATTCTGAAGGAGATCAGCCCTGGGATTTCTTTGGAAGGAATGATGCTAAAGCTGAAACTCCAGTACTTTGGCCACCTCATGCGAAGAGTTGACTCATTGGAAAAGACTCTGATGCTGGGAGGGATTGGGGGGCAGGAGGAGAAGGGGACAACAAAGGATGAGATGGCTGGATGGCATCACTGACTCGATGGACGTGAGTTTGAGTGAACTCCGGAAGTTGGTGATGGACAGGGAGGCCTGGCATGCTGCGATTCATGGGGTCGCAAAGAGTCAGACACGACTGAGCGACTGAACTGAACTGAACAGCCAGTGTATCCAGATTTAGAGTCTGAGTCATTCTTGAAATGCCTTTATAACACTGAGTACTTACTCAAAACATCTCTAGAATTCATTCTGTGGAAGTTAGCTTGGTGTTTTAACGCACAGGTCTGGTCCCAACTACCCCCGATTTTGAATCCCAACTCTTATGTCATTTGGGGCAAGTTTCCTCACTTCTTTAATCACGTTTTTTAAATGGAAACAAAAGAATTCATAAGTTATTCGATAGTCATGAGGATTAAGTGAAATAATGCATACAAAACACATGGTACTGATTAAAATATTAGTTCTCTTATTGCATCATTCCAGATCAGTTTATGAGCAAGAAGGTGAACTCATTACTTCATAGCCATTTTTTTTTTTAATCTTACAGCGATATTCCCCAGACTTATCAGCCACTTTAGTTATAAGACTTGTATTTAAATGACTTTTGACTGTGTTTGAAAAGCAAACTTGCTCTTAATGGTAACCATTTCCTTACCTTAAAAAACTATAGAAAAAAAATTTTAAGTTTAATAGACTCAACACAGGCATTTTGAGGAATGATTCAAACACACTATTCAAGTCCAAGCATCTTTAAGAAAGAAATAATCATAATATTCAAGAGAAAGGAAGTAGATGGCTCCTTTGTTCTAATAAATCCTGCAGACATTCATCTTTATTTTGGCCAGACCCCTAATCTCCTACAGCAGTGTGTAAAGTCCTAGAAGGTGCAGCTCAGGTCTTTTTCAGTGTTTCGTCTCCAGCATTTAGATATGGAGAGGAAAACATAAAGACTTGATTTAAAGGTGTTTTTCTATTCACACAGAAAGAGAAAGCACTAGTAGTTGCTTAGAGATTCGATGGGGTGACAAAGGAAACAGGAACAAATGAGCAGTGTCTCTGACTTCCCATCAGCAGAGTCTTCTGGTGGTGCACTGAGCAATGGTGATGAACATCGAAGTTGACTGTAACAGTGGCTCAGATCTTGGGTGGACTGGCCACGTGAGAAGTTTGGGATATGTGTGGCAGACTGGTTTAAAACAGGAATGAACTCACAGAATTGGCATCACCTGAACTCTGCCTCAAGCTAACTTCTTCCTATCAACCCAGAAAGGCTAACTGAGCACGTACTAATTGCCCAACACTGTACATGACCCTAAGAGAGACAGAAAAGAAGCATAACTTATGGCCATCACCTTCAGCAATGTGCAGTTTTTTGCTTTTATTATCTTCTCTATCTGGGAACCGTACTTTCTCCCTACCCGCAGGCTTATTGTCAAGTGCCATGAGGATATTTCTGTCCCACTCACTTGCAGTTGAAATGACTTTTCTCTGAACATTCTTATCCTCTCATTCAGTTGTCCTTAACTTCCCAGCTTCAGAGCTGCAAAATTCCCCCCGAGACTTCAGACTAAAGCTCAGTGACTTCCATAGGGAGCAACTAAACTAATAGGAAAGGTGAAAAGTGGGGATGGGAGAAAACATTACCACAAGCACCACACATTAATCTGCAAGTGTTTTATAATTCATCTCTCTTTGACTCTGAATATTCCATCTGTGCTTTGCAATATAATATAATGCTTATAAACAAAATTAATTCCATAAAGTTAATGAACATGAATATCCAAGAGAATGGTAGGCACATGGAGAAATCTGAATTAGACTAAGCCATGCCCCCATTAAAAGATGTTGAATGCACTTGAGTTGCCTTCCATGTAGGAGCTATAGTTGAAATACTGCTTCCAATCTACAGTACTTTTCAGTCCCCAAGTGAAAATAAACATGGCACAAGGAAAAATACGATTAATAATGATAGCAAAAGAAATTAGAGTGGTTATTAGTATATTAATCGAATAGCAGATGGAAAAGCAAAACAAACAATAGCCTGCCAGGCTCCACGGGAAACATCTTCTAAATATTTTAGAAGAAAATTTAAAACAACATGTGGTGCTGAGGTATATGGATAACATATTTTCTGCTATCCTAAGCTTGGTAGTGACCAAAATAGACCATGAATTATACCACTGTGAGATGTGAAATTAGAAATTGTACAGAAGTCCACCAGCTATTTAATTGGGAGTGGCCTTTCTAGATAACAAAATAGATACTACTAAGCTTTTAGGGTCAATGTTATTTTATTTATTTATTTATTTTTTGATTTGTATTTTCCTTTTTTTTAAATTTTATTTTATTTTTAAACTTTACATAATTGTATTAGTTTTGCCAAATATCAAAATGAATCCATCACAGGTATACATTTGAAAGAGAGTATGTATGTGTGTAGATATGTGTGTGTGCTAAGTCACTGCAGTCAAGCACGTGTATGCACGCTTGTCAAATCCTGCTGTCTTTCTAGCCATGTGTCAAGGTCATATGCTGTGGCCCCCATGGCCCCAGGATAACAGTACAATTTCTGTGGCTCAGAAGCCCGTGGGCAAATTTGCCCTTGGCTGCAATTGCGAAGACTTCAGGGTGCTTCCTATGACCCGTCAGTATTGACCCCACTCACAGTTGAAGCCTATGAAATGCAAAGTGTGTAATAACTCACAACTTAGCAACAATCATAAACACTGCTTGAATCAGCCAGGTGCTAGAAAATGTACCCAAATATATGAAAGCATTTGTTCCCTTGTTCATTTCCATAGGGAATAATTCTTTTCTGATTTCCTCATGTATTATTTTCTAAAATGTAAGAAGATTTCTGTATAATGAAGAACACTCCAGAATGTGTTATGTCCCTACAGATGCCTTGCTTATTTTAAAATGGACACAAAGATTGATAAAGATCCCTTCTCACCCTGGAGCTCCTGGGTGAGAGGGACCTTCATCAATCACGATGTTACAATAGGGTAGGAGCAGTAATACAGGTATGGGAGATGTGCTGTGGGCCCATAGGTGAAAGAAGCTTTAACTCTGCCTGAGAATGTAAGGGAAAGACTCAGGGAATGACCTTTAAGTTTCAGTAAGAATTCTCTTGGGAAAGAGAAAAATTCTTTCAAAACAGAGAAACTAATTGGTAAATTCTTTGCATAGTATATGTTCATTCTTCAGACTGTCTTTCCCAGTTGTGTTCTGGAAATCCATCCTTACCTGAGTCTTCCAAACTAGATTATTCTTCTAGGCTGACTTTTAACCATCACTCATAGCTCTTATCACTGTTTTAGTTATTTACTTTTCCATACTCCCTCTTGCTGTTCAGTTGCTAAGTCATTCCGACTCTCTGAGACCCCATGGACTGTAGCATTCCAGGTTTCCCTGTCCTTCACTATCTCCTGGAGTTTACTCAGACTTATGTCCCTTGAGTTGGTGATACCATCCAATCATCTCATCCTCTGACACCCCCTTACCTCCTCCTGCCCTCAATCTTTCCCAGCATCAGGGTCTTTTCCAAAGAGTCAGCTCTTTGCATCAGGTGGCCAAAATATCGGACCTTCAGTTTCAGCATTAGTCCTTCCAGTGAATATTCAGGGTTGATTTCCTTTAGGATTGACTGAACTCCATGCTGTCCAAGGGATTCTCAAGAGTCTTCTCCAGTGTCACAGTTTTAAAGCATTAATTCTTCGGCACATAGCTTTCTTTTATGGTCCAACTCTCACATCCATACATGACCACTTGAAAAATCATAGCTTTGACTGTACGGACTTTAGTCAGCAAAATGATGTCTCTGCTTTTCAATATGCTGTCTAGGTTTGTCATAGCTTTTCTTCAAGTGATCAAGCATGTTTTATTTCATGGCTGCAATCACCATCTGCAGTGATTTTGGAGCCCAAGAAAATAAAATCTGTCACTGTTTCCACTTTTGCCCCTTCTATTTGTCATGTAATGATAGGACCGGATGCCATTATCTTAGTTTTTTAAATGTTGGATTCAAATATCCTCTGTAGGTACTACTTTTCTGAGTGTTAAAATTCCTCATTTTAGGATTCCTAGCCCAATGCCTGGCATTTGGCAGCCATTCACAGAATATTAAATGAAATAATGAATGTTTGAAATAGTCTAATAAGACATTACTGTGGGGGACATGGTAGTCTGAGCCAGGTTGCAGTGGGTCTTCATGGTGCTGTTGAAGTTACTGATGAGGTTACTGATGTCATCATGTGCTGGGCAGCAGGGAGTCAGTGATTGAGCAGTGAATGGACATGGTGCCTTATTTGGCACTCAGGCTATGTATTGTATGGGGAGTGACTGGCAGCTTGGGGATGTGTCCCCAATCTGCTTTCCCGAGTGAAACAGATGTGGGTAGCGACTGGAATTCACCACCCTGCAGCTTGGTTATGGGCTGGAGTGGTGGGGGCAAGAGGGGACAAATTCTGAAGAGTAACATCTATGGGATTTCTAAGCTAGTCACCAAACTGGCATCTGAATCTAGATTGCTGAGTTTCAGAGCATGGAGTGGAGGCATAAGAAGGTAAAAACAAGAGGGGGCCTGAAAGAATTCCCTGTCCTGAGCAGCATGCCGCCCCAGTGGATGCTGACTGGATGCCACCTGCCATTAAGGGTGGTGGAAGATGGGTGGGTAGAGAGAAGAGAGCAAACACAAAAAGACTTTGGTTTGGGTAACGTGCTGAGTACTGATGCAGTAACACATTACAGAGGGAAGGAGGAGAAGCAGCAGCTTGCAGAGCAACAGTTGGACTGTACAGCAGGGAGGTAGGATTAGGGGGCAGATAGTAACTTCCCAGTTGGGGAAATTAGGCAAATCAAATTTCTGCATTGTGTTTTAAAGCTGATCTGTGAAAATCATTTTATTTTACTTGTAAAAGTAACTTTTTATGAGCAGGAATGTCTTAGCTGTGTTCCTAGTGCTAAGAGAATTTGTTAAAATATTTTATACCAGTTTTTCTAATTAGAAGCAGATTAGGGAGGTCTGAGCCCATGGCCTAAGAATCTTCAGGTTGCTGAGTAAGATCAGCCTCCTAGGGCAAATGATTTAAACACTTAAGTAAGCTTTTTCCTATAACAAATATTTTCCATATAATTTCCTGTAATAAATATTCATAGTCTCAAGATTATAAATCAGCAGAACTTGGAACCACCTACACAAAATGTTCAGTATAAAAAGGAAGAAAATAGATCAAAACCTAATTTTATAATAAGTTATAGACTGGGTATAGCTTTAAGATACATTTTATGATAACTGGTAAATATTCTTGAATCTTCTCTCTTATCCATGCAAAGAAAGGTTAACTGTTAAACCAGGGCTGTTCACTATCAACATTAAGTTCATCAACAGCTTTGTTAACTTTCTCTTAATTTTTTTGCCAAAATAATTATGGCCTATGGATTTGAATTGGATTTGATACTGTTTTGATCATCAACTAGTCAAAGATAGTTGGGGTCTATCACACTCTCCCCATACTGAATGAAATATTCTGTTATTTTGTTTCTCTCCTCTTGCAGTGGTTTTTAATTTTTTTTTTGGTCTGTTTCTTTTTCTTTGCTTAAAATAGGAGTCAGTTCTTGTGCCAAAGAATAGGAAAAGTCCCAGGAAGAATTTGGCATTTTTTCCTAGAGTGTACAATTTACTTGAGGAACTTGTCAGTTGCAAACTGGGGGAGGCTAATTAATTTAACACATTTTTGTATTAAAATAAATATGCTATATTATGGTAGAATAAAAAAGTCATGAGAATTTTTACATATTAAAAAAGAACAGCACATAAAACTTCAAATAGCTATTGAGTTGGCTGCCAGCATTTTCAGCTTCTTACTCCATCTATGGATGAAGTATCATGCTTCCTAAAGCTGGTCTTATATGGGGCATTTATACCCATCACTCTGGGTGCTGTTTTAAACCAGCCTCAAGAAGATGTCATAACAGAATCAAGAGCCCAGAAATAAACCCATGCATATACGGTCAGCTAATATTTGACAAGAGAGCCAAGAAAACTTAATGAAGAAAAGACAGTCTCTTCAATAAACGGTGCTGGGAAAATTGGATATTCACATGCAAAAGAAGGAAACTAGATCCCTATCTTACGCCACTCATAAAAACTAACTCAAAATGGATGAAAAACCTAAATGTAAGACCTGAAACTATAAAATTCCTAGAATAAAACATAGAGAAAAAGATTATTGACATGGATCTCAGCAGTGAATTTTTGGATATAATACCTAAAGCACAAGCAACAGAATAAAAAATAAACGAGTGGGACTACATCAAGCTAAAAAGCTCCTGCGCAGCAGAAAAAAGTCAAAAATAAAATGACATCATATGACATGGGAGAAAATATTTACCAACCACACATCTCATAAGATGTTGATATCCAAAATACGTGATACTCTTACAACTCAATACTAAAACCCACAAATAATCCAATTGACAAATGGGCAAAAGACTTGAATAGATAATTTCCAAATAAGATATTCAAGTATCTAACAGGTACATGAAGAGGTGTTCATATCAATAATCATCAATAAAATGCAAATCAAAACCACAATTTTGGGTCTCCCCTGGTGGCTCAGAGAGTAAAGAATCTGCCTGCAATGTGGAAGACCTGGGTTCGATCCCTGGGCTGGGAAGATCCCCTGGAGGAGGGCATGGCAACCCACTCCAGTATTCTTGCCTGGAGAATCCCCATGGACAGAGGAGCCTGGCAGGCTACAGTCCATGGGGTCGCAAAGAGTCGGACACAACTGAACGACTAACCACAAAGCCACAATGAGATATCACCTCACACCTGCTAGAAAAGCTATCATCAAAAAGACAAGAGATAACAAGTATTGGTGGAGAAGAGAACCCTTGTGCATTGTTAGTAGCAATGAAGGTGGTAGGTCCCATCTTCACTATGGGAGACAGTATGGAAGATCTTTAAAAAGAAAAAAAGAACCATAAATTCCACATCTGGGTATATATCTGAAGGAAATGAAATCACTATCCCAAAGAGATATTTTACCCTATGTTCACTGCTGCAATATTTACAATAGCCAAAATATGGAAACAACCTCAGTGTTCACTGACAGATATATGGATAAATAAATATAGCATCAGGTCAGTTCAGTTCAGTCGCTCAGTCGTGTCCGACTCTCCGCGACCCCATGAATCGCAGCACACCAGGCCTCCCTGTCCATCACCAACTCCCAGAGTTCACTCAAACTCATGTCCATCGAGTCAGTGATGCCATCCAGCCATCTCATCCTCTGTCATCCCCTTCTCCTCCTGCCCCCAATACCCCCCAGCATTAGAGTCTTTTACAATGAGTCAACTCTTCACATGAGGTGGCCAAAGTATTGGAGTTTCGGCTTTAGCATCAGTCCTTCCAATGAACACCCAGGACTGATCTCCTTTAGAATGGATTGGTTGGATCTCCTTGCAGTCCAAGGGACTCTCAAGAGTCTTCTCCAACACCACAGTTCAAAAGCATCAATTCTTCAGCGCTCAGCCTTCTTCACAGTCCAACTCTCACATCCATGCATGACTACTGGAAAAACCATAGCCTTGACTAGATGAACCTTTGTTGGCAAAGTAATGTATCTGCTTTTTAATATGCTATCTAGGTTGGTCATAACTTTCCTTCCAAGGAGTAAGCGTCTTTTAATTTCATGGCTGCAATCACCATCTGCAATGATTTTGGAGCCCAAAAAAATAAAGTCTGTCACTGTTTCCACTGTTTCCCCATCTATTTCCCAATTTCCCAATCTATTTCACAATTTTATGTATCAATTTTGTCTTATTAAATCTAGAAATAAAGATGTCCAACAGCCCAAAGCAGTGTTTTCACTATGTTTGCCACCTCAGCCCTACCACGCCCTCATCATAGAATCTGAGACCTATAAAATGACAGTGTTTATCTCACCACATAATAATTATTTCATGTTTTTCCAAAATGTGAGTGCCCTGAGAGCAGGCTTTTTTTCCCCCATAATTATTTCTATATCCCCAGTTTCTAGCTCCTGCCACAGAGTATTTAATATATGTGTGGTGGAGGAATGAATACTTGAATGAGTCTTACGATCTCCAGGACAGACCATAATTCATATGCTCATAGTATTCTGAGAGTGACCCTGGGGTTACCCTCACATTTAGTCTGGGGTGAAACTGATCATTATCACTAGGTGATACACTGGGCTGCAGATTTACAGAAGAACAAGTCTTTGTCATGGGGCAGGAACAAGGAGAGTCTCCTGGGAAATCAAATCTCAAATCTTTAGTGACTAAAGGAGCTAGATGTGTTACATTAAAGAAGTGTATGGGCTGAAAGCTCACTGGGAGGAGAGACCCTGTCCATGATTATACCCCCTCTGGCAGCTAGGAAAAAGGGCTGAAAAATAGTACATTGAAAATAATGTGCTTCAAATATTCTGTCTACTTACCACAACTGAGTTTTCTTGCAGTTGAAGCTTGTGTCATTATGTCAATAACTTGTTATGACCAAACAGACTGCATCATTCAGATCATGAGAATATTAGGTCATCCTTACTACAGTGCATTTTATCCAGCATCCAGACATGGTCTGAGAGTTAGTATGCTTTTTAACTGATGGGGAATGAATTGACAGTGCAAATAAGGTGAGTTTTGCACATGGATGATCAACCTAAACTACGGGGCAAGTGACTGTTCTAAGATTGAAAGAGGAGAGGACCATCCACTCAACAAACACTAGAATTCCATGTTATGTGCCAAGCACTATTCCAAGTAAAATAAAGGGAAGAATAAAATATGAATAGTATACCAAGTAAATATTAAAAATATTTGCTTTCCAATAACTTGTCTGTTTAAGAAATTTGATGTATGGCAAAACCAATACAACATTGTAAAGTAATTAACCTCCAGTTAAAATAAATAAATTTATATTTAAAAAATTTTTTTGAAGTTTGATCAGCTTTATGCTTTGTCATTTGGTCCTTTACCTAGCCTATACCACCATGAAGAGTGAGGGTGAACATTTTCTCTCTTCTGTATTTGTCTGATGAGAGATCTGAGGCATCAGTGCAGTAATAGAACAGTAACTTTCATGTTCCTATTTCAAACTTAAGTTGCAGGCAATGTGAAGATAGATTATAGGCTTAGTATGTCCTCATGAAAACTCTACTTCTCACACTGACCACTTGTGTGACCCATGGACAATGTACTTAAGCTCTCTATGACTTAGTTTCCTCATCGGTGAACAGAAGTAATCTGTTTATTATCCTACCTACTTGCCTGAAAATACTATGTTGAAGTGAGATGATCTGTATGCAATGTTCAGAGGAATACTTGCCATCCAGGGTATCCTCACTGAAGGTGAGTTGTCATTTCCTGTAATCCTGTAGTAGATGCAAGAAACATAAGACTAAATATATTTTTAAAAAATACCATTCTTGGAAGTGGATTTATAAAAACAGACAAATAGACAATACTTGGGAATGGGAAGTTAAGACCAGAATGGTTGACAAAGAGCTAAAATCCACAAACATTATTGGGATTATTAAACATTATTCATCACATCCTCACAACTGTGCTAGATGCTAAGGAAGATAGAAATGGCCCCAAAGCTCATTTCCATCCTGTTTAGGACATCAAGGCAATAACAGATGGAAATAATTCAATAGCAAAAGACTGATACAACTGTTTAAGGCTATGACAAAAGTAAGGTCACAATATAGTATTATATTAAAATAAATAATTAAAATTCATATTTTATAGTCATAACTTTAAAACAGCCTATGGAATTTTAGTGTTGACTTAAAGTATTTATATTGTAATATAGTATAAGTATGTACAAACCTAAGCCAGGTATGCTCTGTATGTTTTTAGCTCTTGCTACTGCTAAGTCGCTTCAGTCGTATCCGACTCTGTGCGACCACCCAGACGGCAGCCCACCAGACCCCGACGTCCCTGGGATTCTCCAGGCAAGAATACTGGAGTGGGTTGCCGTTTCCTCCTCCAATGCATGAAAGTGAAAAGTGAAAGAGAAGTCGCTCAGTCATTTCCAACTCTTAGCCACCCCATGGACTGCAGCCTACCAGGCTCCTCCATCCATGGGATTTTCCAGGCAAGAGAACTGGAGTGGGTTGCCATTGCCTTCTCTTTTAGCTCTTACATAGCTATAAAACCAAAACAGATTTATAAATTAAATATGAAAAAATAAACAGTCATATATTCCCATTAATAATCATCAGGCTAATGTGGTAATATTATTTTACTAAAACCAAATTGGCACAGATTCTTTTGAGTTGTACGTGCTTCTATGACTATGTGCTGAATGAAGGCATAATTCTCCAATCACTTTTCCTTGTTTGAGCTAATGGTAATTATTTCTGCATATGGAATACCTTGCTTTCATTTAGTTTCACTTAATGCAAAACTATCATTTGCATACTGTCCGCCTATGCACTTGTCTTATTAGCTTCTTATGATTAAAATGGTACCTCTTGGAGTCATATACCCAACTGGGGATTCATCAGATGATGTAAAGCGTGCCTGTATGTTTCAAATAATCTTTGACATGAAATGCACACATACATATGTAGTCACAAATAAGTTCTCATAGGGAACTAAAAATACTTGAGTCTAGATCTGAGGCTGAGTAAGACTACAGTAAACAATTAATTGCTAAAAGGAATTTTACAAAGAGAAAATACAAGTACTATAGAAACTCAGACAGGAAAGATCATCTTGTGTTAAGATGATGAGTGAGGCAAAGCTTATGGAAAAGACAAGACCTTGGAATCTAATTATTGTGGTATAAGAGACCTTCAGTCATGGTCTTGGAGGCAAGTATGTAGAGGATGAAACACGAAGTATTACCTAAGTACAGATGTTAATCCTTAACCTATGAATTTTTTAAATAGTGTGCAGAATTCATGTGAGAGAGTAAAGAGAAAGAATGCAGGATGAAACAATATTGGGCAAAGAATTTGATTTATTGAAATATACCTTAATAAGGAGGATAAAAAATTTAGGTTTTCTCCCCTATGGTACAATTAGGCAATGGCTCTGGCTGATTCATAAGCAGCTCATTTTAGGGGAAACCCTGTGTTAGAGGGAATATTCCTGTTGTGACAAGAAGGGTTTAGTGTTTATTGAACTCACCAGCCTTGAGATGCCCTTGCTATAGACAAAATGAGAGAATGTTTGCTCCCAGACTGCAGATCCTAGTGGTCCTTCACTGTATTGATTTCTTGCTTGTATAGCATATGTTGCCAGTTTTAAAACCAGTAATACTAGTATACAGTGTATTCATAATGCAGAATTCTTAAAAGGATATATCTACTGTGTAACTGTAGAGGGTAGCTTATAAGATGTGAATTGTGAACTGAATTATGCCTCCCCTCAGTTCATAAGTTAAGCCCCAGTGTGACCATACCTGGGCATACAGTATTTATAGGCTTCCTAGTGCTCAGATGGTAAAGCATATGCCTGAAATGCAGGACTCACAGGTTCAACCCCTGGGTTGGGAAGATCACTGGAAAAGGAAATTGCAACCCACTCCAATAAACTTGCTTGGAGAATTCCATGGACAGAGGACCCTGGCAAGCTACAGTCCATAAGGTGGCAAAGAGTTGGACACGACTAAGACCTTTTAGAACTAACACCCAAAAAAGATGTCCTTTTCATTATAGGGGGCTGCAATGCAAAAGTAGGAAGTCAAGAAACACTTGGAGTAACAGGCAAATTTGGCCTTGGAGTAAAGAATGAAGCAGGGCAAAGACTAATAGAGTTTTGCCAAGAGAATTCACTGGTCAGCGCAAACACCCTCTTCCAACAACACAAGAGAAGACTCTACACATGGACATCACCAGATGGCCAACTGAAATCAGATTGATTATATTCTTTGCAGCCAAAGATGGAGACGCCCTATACAGTCAGCAAAAACAAGGCTGGGAGCTGACTGTGGCTCAGACCATGAACTCCTTATTGCCAAATTCAGATTTAAATCAAAGAAAGTGAGGGAAACCACTGGACCATTCAGGTATGACCTAAATCAAATCCCTTATGTTTATACAGTAGAAATGAGAAATAGATTTAAGGGACTAGATCTGATAGAGTGCCTGATGAACTATGGACTGAGGTTCGTGACATTGTACAGGAGACAGGGATCAAGACCATCCCCAAGAAAAAGAAATGCAAAAAAGCAAAATGGCTGTCTGAGGAGGCCTTACAAATAGCTGTGAAAAGAAGGGAAGTGAAAAGCAAAGGAGAAAAGGAAAGATATACCCATTTGAATGCAGAGTTCCAGAGAATAGCAAGAAGAGATAAGAAAGCCTTCCTCAGTGATCAATGCAAAGAAATAGAGGAAAACAACAGAGTGGGAAAGACTAGAGATCTCTTCAAGAAAATTAGAGATACCAAGGGAATATTTCATGGAAAGATGGGCACAATGAAGGACAGAAATTGTATAGACCTAACAGAAGCAGAAGATATTAAGAAAAGATGGCAAGAATACACAGAACAACAGTACAAAAAAGAAAATCTTCATGACCCAGATAATCACGATGGTGTGATCACTCACCTAGAGCCAGACATCCTGGAATGTGAAGTCAAGTGGGCCTTAAGGAAGCATCACTATGGGGATGGTCTTGATCCCTGTCTCCTGTACAATGTCACGAACCTCAGTCCATAGTTCATCAGGCACTCTATCAGATCTAGTGCCTTAAATCTATTTCTCATTTCTACTGTATAAACATAAGGGATTTGGTTTAGGTCATACCTGAATGGTCCAGTGGTTTCACCTCAGTGGAGGTGAAATAGCCAGTTGAGCTATTTCAAATCCTAAAAGATGATGCTGTGGAAGTGCTGCATTCAATATGCCAGCAAATTTGGAAAACTCAGCAGTGGCCACAGGACTGGAAAAGGTCAGTTTTCATTCCAGTCCCAAAGAAAGGCAATGCCAATGAATGCTCAAACTACCGCACAATTGCACTCATCTCACACGCTAGTAAAGTCATGCTCAAAATTCTCCAAGCCAGGCTTCAGCAATATATGAACCATGAACTTCCAGATGTTCAAGCTGATTTTAGAAAAGGCAGAGGAACCAGAGACCAAATTGCCAACATCCACTGGATCATCGAAAAAGCAAGAGAGTTCCAGAAAAACATCTATTTCTGCTTTATTGACTATGTCAAAGCCTTTGACGTGTGGAAAATTCTGAAAGAGATGGGAATACCAGACCACCTGAGCTGCCTGTTGAGAAACCTGTATGCAGGTCAGGAAGCAACAGTTAGAACTGGACATGGAACAACAGACTGGTTCCAAATAGGAAAAGGAGTTCGTCAAGGCTGTATATTGTCACCCTGCTTATTTAACTTATATGCAGAGTACATCATGAGGAATGCTGGTCTGGAAGAAGCACAAGCTGGAATCAAGATTGCTGGGAGAAATATCAATAAACTCAGATATGCAGATGACACCACCCTTATGGCAGAAAGTGAAGAAGAACTAAAGAGCCTCTTGATGAAAGTGAAAGAGGAGAGTAAAAATGTTGGCTTAATATATATGGAATTTAGAAATATGGTAACAATAACCCTGTATATGAGACAGCAAAAGAGACACTGATGTATAGAACAGTCTTTTGGACTCTGTGGGAGAGGGAGAGGGTGGGATGATTTGGGAGAATGGCATTGAAACATGTATAATATCATATATGAAATGAGTCACCAGTCCAGGTTCGATGCACAATACTGGATGCTTGGGGCTGGTGCACTGGGACAACCCAGAGGGATGGTATGGGGAGAGAGGAGGGAGGAGGGTTCAGGATGGGGAACACATGTATACCTGTGGTGGATTCATGTTGATATATGGCAAAACCAATACAATATTGTAAAGTTAAAAAATAAAATAAAATTTTAAAAAAGAAAAAAAAAGTTGGCTTAAAGCTCAACTTTCAGAAAATGAAGATCATGGCATCTGGTCCCATCACTTCATGGCAAATGGATTGGGAAACAGTGGCTGCCTTTTCTGGGCAGGCTCCAAAGTCACTGCAGATGGTCATTGCAGCCATGAAATTAAAAGACACTTACTCCTTGGAAGGAAAATTATGACCAACCTAGACAGCATATTAAAAAGCAGAGACATTACTTTGTCACCAAAGTCTGTCTAGTCAAGGCTATGGTATTTCCAGTGGTCATGTATGGATGTGAGAGTTGGACTATAAAGAAAGCTGAGCACTGAAGAATTGATGCTTTTGAACTGTGGTGTTAGAGAAGACTCTTGAGAGTCCCTTGGACTGCAAGGAGATCCAACCAGTCCATCTTAAAGGAGATCAGTCCTGGGTGTTCCTTGGAAGGACTGATGTTAAAGCCAAAACTCCAATACTTTGGCCACATGATGCGAAGAGCTGACTCATTTGAAAAGTCCTTGATGCTGGGAAAGATTGAAGGTTTGAGGAGAAGGGGATGACAGAGGATGAGATGGTTGGATGGCATCACTGGTTCAATGCACATGGGTTTGGGTAGACTAGGCCTGGCATGCTTTAGTTCATGGGGTCACAAAGAGTCAGACATGACTGAGTGACTGAACTGAAATGAAGCAACTAACACACACACACTCAATTCATAAGTTGAACCCCAGTGAACAGAGTATTTACAAGGTGATTAGACATAACTGAGATCATAAGGGTGGGGCCCTAATCTCATAGGATTGGTGGTTTTATAAGAAAATCTCTCTTCCTCTCTCTCCCCTCTCCCTCTCCCCTCTCTTCTTTTCCCTCTCTCCTCTTCCTTCCTCTCTCCTCTTTTTTCCCTCTCTCCTCCTTTCTCTCTTCATCCCTCCCTCCCTCCCTTTCTCCCTCTCTGTCTCTGCCTCTCACTCTCTGGTTCTCTCCCTCTCTCCTTATCATGTGGGGACAAAGCACAAAGGCAGCCATCTGCAAACCAAGAAGAGCGCCTTCACCAGAACATCACTTTGCTGGCACTCTGAGAAATAAATGTCCATTGCTTAAGCCACCCAAGTCATGATATTTCATCATGGTAGCCTGAACCGGCTAATACAGTGTTATGTGAAATTATTTTCAAGTAAAATGTTCTGTTTTCTCTTATTTTCATTTTTTTTTTAATACACATTCTTTTGTCTAGTAACAAGGCCTCTCACTTGAGAGCATAGATGAGGGTATGAGAATTTTGTCTGGTTTGAGTTTATTCCAGACTGTCTTATGAAGGCAAGAAGCTACATTTCAATTGACCTCTAGAATGTTACTTGCAGTATAATTTCTAGGCTGCATAAACCTGTACTCACTGGTGAAACCTGATTCAGGTTTCTGGCAACATTTGCAAAATTACTCCAGGTGCCAGGCAAGTTCTTTCACCCAGGAAGAAGAGAAATTTCATAGGTTTTATTTTACATATGAAACTTAATTCATGTCTCCCGAAACTATAAAATATGGAGACTAAATATAGTCCAACAAGAGTATGAAATGTGAATGAATAGCAGCAGAAACCAAATTTGTAAAAGAAGAGGAAATGGGCTGAACCAGAAGCCTTCGGCTTATTTAAATTCTCTGTATGACATTCCCAGAGATCTGCCTGGACAACAGAATGAAATTCATGATTATGGAAATGGGGAGGACGTGAGTGCAGGGCATGCTCTTCTGAGTACTTTCAGTGAAGACTTGTCACAGGTCTAATTGACCTTTCCTTCAGCTGTGGACTGTCAGCACCATCAGAGGAGTGATTTCTGAGGGGAAACCACAGGAGGAGGAGGGCAGGCCTCTGTCAGGAGATAAACAGCCTGGAGGCTGGCCGTGCTCACCCTCAGCTTTAACGCATTTCAATTCACTTCATTACCCACAACTTGATTGACACAGGGTGACTTCTCGTGTTTGGATTCAGATTGTTTCTGAAATCTGTAACAGGTGGATAGCATGCTATTTCTATCCTTGAAAAGCAGAGCAAAGCAAAGTGATGGGGCTCTGGTTCCCAGCCCAGGGAGGTATCCCTTGATGGAGGGTTTATGTGAAGGTCAATCAGGATGTGACAAAAGGTGGGTGTTTTTCCAGGTATGAAATTTAGTCCATCAACAAAACTCCCATTGTAGCATGAGGTTAAAACAATCTTTTACAGAGATGGTATCTACTTCTGGGGCCTTATTTGGTGGTAAAGCATAATCCGAGAGCCTTATATCTGATACAGGTGGTCCTCTAGCTTTATTAGTATTTGCTGTTCGTTGGCTCGGTCATGTCCATCTCTTTGTGACTCCATGGACTGCGGTACACCAGGCTCTCCTGTCCTCATTATCTCCCTGTGTTTGCTCAAACATGTCCATTGACTCAGTGATGTCTTCCAACCATCTTATCCTCTGTCGCCCCCTTCCCTTCCTGTCCTCAATCTTTCCCAGCATCAGGGTCTTTTCCAATAAGTCGACTCTTTGCATCAGGTGGCCAAAATATTGGAGTTTCAGCTCCCACATCAGTCTTTCCAGTGAGTACTGGACTCTCATAAGTCTTCTCCAGCACCACAGTTCAGAAGCATCTTGGCATTCCACTTTCTTTATGGTCCAGCTCTCACATCCATGCACGACTGCTGGAAAAACCATAGCTTTGACTATATGGACCTTTACCAGCAAAATGATGTCTCTGCTTTTTAACAAGCTATCTAAGTTTGTCATAGCTTTTCTTTCAAGGAACAAGTATCTTTTAATTTCAAGGCTGCAGTCACCATCGGCAGTGATTTTGGAGCCCAAGAAATGAAGTCTTCCATTGTCATCACTGTTGCCTCATTTATTTGCCATGAAGTGATGGGGCTGGATGAAATGATCTTAGTTTTTTTGAATGTTGAGTTTTAAGCCAACTTTTTCACTCTCATCTTTCACCTTCATTGAGAGACTCTTTAGTTCCTCTTCACTTTCTGTCATAGGGGTGGTGTCATTTGCATATCTGAGGTTATTGGTATTTCTCCCAACACTGTTGATTCCAGCTTGAGCTTCCTCCAGTCCAGCATTTTGCATCATGTACTCTGCATATGTCCATCACTGACTCAAGAGACATGAGTTTGAGCAAGCTCCAGAAGTTGGTGATGGATAAGGAAGCCTGGCATGCTGCAGTCCATGGGGTCACAAAGAATCAAACACAACTGAGTGACTGAACTGAACTGAACTCTGCATATAAGTTAAATAATCAGGGTAACAATATGCAGTCTTGACATACTCCTTTCCCAATTTTGAACCATTTCGTTATTCCACGTCTGGTTCTAACTGTTGCTTCTTGACTTGCATACGGGTTTCTCAGTAATCAGGTAAGGTAGTCTGGTATTCCCATCTCGTTAAGAATTTTAGTAGTGTTAAGGCTTATCTTTCCCATCTGATTTTCAGTACAGTCCACTCAGGAACCCATTCTGAGACTGCCTGGAGACTGGGTTTCCCTAGTTTCACCATCATGACCCTCTCAGGGGCATGAGTCATGTTGCTGTGCCCATGAAGTGTGGGGCATGTGAAGCTTGGTGCCCTTTATAGCCCTTGATTGCCTTCTGCTGTGCCAGGCACACAGGAATTGCCCCCTTGCTCCCTGGGGCTGTGCAGACCTGTGTGCCACAGTGTATCATCAGGGTATTTGTACTCAGAGGTCTTGCTACTTCTCTGATTCTATGTTAAAAGATAGACATTGATCCCCTGTGAATTCGGATCCTCCCAAACCAACCTAATATAGCTCATCCCTCTGCCCCATGTCTGGATTTATAGTCTGTCTTCGCACTGCTAATTCTTAAGCCCAGCTCCCAAGATACCTAGTCACTACCTGCTTCCTCTCTGACTACCCTTGTCCCTTGCAGCCCTGCAAAACCACCAGTCTTGATAGCCATGGGTTCACTATTTCCTGAATCTTTTCAGGGTCAGGTCCCCTTTGTCAGTCAAAGGCTTTTCTTCTGTCTTTCGTAAGAACACCCTTCCCTCCAGCAGACAGCTCATAATTGAGCTGATAAATTATTGTCTTGCTTCATTATCCTGTCTTATGGTCATTCTTTCAAATGGATAAGGCTGAATGCCACCTACCATAGTAACTCCAATCAACTTTCTAGGTTCTCTCCTTAAATGCCACTCCATTTTCTGGAAAAAAGAACAGAACAAAGGAGCTGGGCCTCAGCAAAATTGTGACGATTGTCTTCAGCTTTGGTATTTATCATCTGTATCCTGGACTCTCTCCCTCTCCACTAAATTTCCCTCCCTCTCCTCTTGTGGTCCCTTTCCTCTTCTCACCAAAAGGGCAGTAGACATGGAAATGCCTCCTTTATGCAGTTGCTCAGTCACTAAGTCGTGTCTGACTTTTTGCGACCCCATGGACTGCAGCAAGCCAGGCTTCCCTGTCCTCACTATTTCCCGGAGTTTGCTCAGACTCATGTCTATTGAGCTGATGATGCCATCCAACTATCTCATCCTCTGCTGCCCCCTTCTCCTCCTGCCCTCAATCTTTCCCAGAGTCCTCAGGTAATGATGTGCTTCACATAAACATTAATTTTCCAGGCTATTGAAGCTTACCTTAGGTGATAACTTTCAAAAGCTATAATGCCTTTGAACAGAAAGTTTCTCAACCTCCATTACATTGTTTCCTGTCTTTGAAAGCATGAATTCAAATTCTTATCTCTTTCTCTTGTAATATCTCAAATCAATAATCTTTCAAAAAACTTATGTGGAGCATCCATCATTACGTGAGAGGTTCAGAGATACAAAGATGAGTGCCCTAGTGCTCTTTACCATTTCAAGAGTTTAAGGTCAGATTAGGATGAAGATACTGAAGATGAATTGCTACAGTCCAGAGCAAAGGAGAATGTATGAGGGATGTGAACAGGGCACGGATGGGCCATTGATGGGACACAGAGAAGTAGCAGCGGCCCTGCAAGAATGGATGATGAAGTGCCAGGATAAGGTTCTCAGAGGGCTGGTAATCTGTTATTAAGGACACTGCCCTCCTCAGAGAGTCCACACTGGTCTGCATTTTGAATTCTCCTGTCTGTTAAGAAGGGTTCTGATTCTCCAGTTCTCTGACTACAGCCAGGTTGTCAGCTGCCATGTCTTGCTCCTAGCAGACGCATCCCCTCTTAATTTACATTTCTAATCATCTGTGAGCCAGGAAGCCTCATAACCAAGCCCCTTAGAACCAGAACTCCCTTAGAGTAAATAGGCTCTTAGCAAGGCTCCCAGGGGCTCTGTTAAGATAATGGGAAAGAGGGTTGTTTGATTGCTTATTTTGATTAGAACATTTTGATTGCTTTGTACTTCTTTCCTGGTTCTAGTTGGCTTAGAAGTTTGGTATATAAGCAACCTCTAAATGAGAAGTCATTATGAATTTGTATCAGGAGGAGAAGTTTTTTTGTTTTTGTTTTTTTTAAGAAATTACATTTTCTGCCATTTACTTATCTGTTTATTTTTGGCTGCTCTAGGTCTTCATTGCCACGTGCAGGATTTCTCTAGTTGCAAGCAGGGGCTACTCTCTAGTTGAAATGTTCAGTCTTCTCATTGTGGTGGCTTCTCTTGCCGCAAGCATGGGCTCAGTAGTTATGGCTCACAAGCTTAGTTTCCATGAGGCATGTGGAATCTTCCCAGATCAGGGATCAAACCCATGTCCCCTGCACTGGGAGGCAGATTCTCAACCACTGGACTACTTAAGAAGTCCCAGGATTTTAAAATAAAGGAATTATTAATATCTGTACTTAATGGGCATTATGTACCAGATTCTTTACCTTTATTATTTCTTTAGCCCTCACAATAACCCTGCAATATACATAAAATGGTCCCCATTTTATGAAAAAAAAACGAATACTCAGAGACTGCAGTTTACTGCCCTTTGTATTGTCAGACAGATTTCCTGGCTTCCCTGTCCCTCATATCCTTCAGCTATAAAACGGGAACAGTACAACTGTGTATCTCTCAGACTTGTTGGGAGGATTAAACAGGTGAATAAAGGTGATTATAACTAAAGTGCCTGATACATAGTAAGATTCAGTGGTAGATGCTGTTATTATTGTCATGTTGGTGTTGTTACCAAAGTCATGTAGCTACTTAGAAGCAGAACCAAAATCTAAAGTCCATCCCACAGCAGGTACTCTGATACTAGGGAGAACTGCTCTGTAGAAGTGATTTTGCTCAGCATGGCTTGTGCTGTTTGGGAGGCCACCACCTGCCCTGTGGTAAGCCATACGAGGACAGGCATGGGGTTATACCCTTACCTTGACTCCTGTCCTTAGCAGTGACTCCTCAAGACTCACTCCAAGGGCAGTGAATTGTGACATTTTATGATAAGGTTGTAAGCAATGACTTCATGCTACTTTTGAAGTCTGTCTCAAGTTTTGTTTTGAAAAACCAGGTGTGTGCATGCTTAGTCACTAAGTCGTGTCTGACTTTTTGAGACCTCATGGACTATAGCCTGCCAGGCTCCTCTGTCCATGGGATTTTGCAGGTAAAACATACTGGAATGGGTTGCCCTCCTCCATGGGATCTTCCTGACCTAGGGATTGAACCCACATCTCCTGCATTGGCTGGTGTGTTCTTTACCACTGAGTCACCAGGGAAACCCCCTTGAAAAAGCACAAGAAGTACCAAAGTCTTCATCACCACAGCTTTTCCCTTCTTAAGGAGATGAATTTTGGAACTTTAAGATGCAGAACTTGAAGATGCAGAATTCCAAGCAGAATGTTGGATGTCATTTTATTGTAAAATAACATCCCAGACTGTGATGTGCTCATCACATTCATGACTGAGATTGACAGATTAAGAACAAACAGCATGTTTCTAGTCATCCCAAGTTTCTCTCTTTAGAACTGATTGTTTACAGCATGGACAGGACTTGTGATAAGTATTTGCATGGATTTTACTTGGTCGTTCTCTTTAATTTCTTAAAACTTAAAAAGGAATGTTAGCATGAAATACATCATTCCACAAGTAATGCTTTCTTCCCCTATATTGTTTTTCAATATTAAAAAAGAACTTTGATGATGGTCTAGAAGTTATCTGGAGCATAGTCGTTTGAAATTTCAATAAAATCCTGATCTGTGATGAGAGAATGGTGATTCCTTTTTGCTCTCCTTTCAGAAACCCCCATGACAAAAGTTAAAAGTCTCTCAGCTTAGTA
Organism: Bison bison bison; assembly: GCF_000754665.1. Taxonomy (NCBI): domain Eukaryota; kingdom Metazoa; phylum Chordata; class Mammalia; order Artiodactyla; family Bovidae; genus Bison; species Bison bison. Next base: position 13,363,415 of record NW_011495076.1, on the reverse strand, counting down.
TAAAATGTGATTCTTATCACAGAGCACTTATTAGCTATTATTCTTGCATGATTCTATGCAAAACATGATTCTGTGCATATATCCCTGGACAAATATTTATTTAATTGAATTAAATCTTGTTATCCTTCCGTATCTATCTCTGCTCTCTAGAAACCTAGTATAAATTAAAGAAACGCTGGCTACTTCTAGCATGATATGAGTGATACCAATGTTTACATTGTGAATTTAATGTGGAGTGAGTGTTTCCACAACCCTGTCGCAGAGATGCATTGAATTTGTCTCATTTAAGCATTTAGGAATATCGCTCCCCACTTTTTAAAAAAATAGTCTGTGAGGAATTCTAAGGTGAAATGGGACATAAAACCATACCTGAATGAAGCAAGGGACAGTTCTTGGCAAATAGGATGAAAGAGAGTGTCAGGGGAGTTAGAGTGGCAGGTAGCCCAGTGGAGAGGTGGGGAGACGGTGTGTTCTGAGGAGCCTGGAGGTGCCTGGAGAAGGATCAGACTAGCAAGTCCTCAGTTTTTTGATGTTTAGTCCATTTTCAACTTAAAGAAAACTGGGCCATCAATACAAATAAAAAAAGCCCTTTGTCTTTTTTTATTCTTTTCACTATAATTACCAATTTTATCTGGAGGAAAAATCTATATGTTATTTGGAGGGCAGGGACCAAAGTAATTTTCACAAGGATTCAGTCACCTGCAGAAAATAATTGACTATTTCTTCAGGTCTGAGAAAGTGGAATCTGACCTTTTGAACAGGCTGGTTGATACGTGGCCACACGGTTTTTTTGTGGGTTGTGGGGCTGCTTGATGTTTGATGCTGGTAGACCTAGAGGCAGGAGCACGCAGGACAGAGGAAGCGGAGAGGCGTTTCATGTCTGAGAAAGCCTTATGCAAAACTCGAGGAGCCCATTTCCCTGCAGCATCCTCCGCGGAATGAAGAGTGCCTCCGTGCAGGGAGATGCCACCAAGAAAGGGGTGCCCTGGATGACACCTCTGCCACTCACTTGCTCAGCAGCTTCAGCATGATAGGGAGCTGTGTGAGGGCAGGAAAGCCTCAAAGCCAGCCAAAGGGAAGAAACTTAAAGCAGCATGTGATCTTTATTTCAGTTTCCTGCTAATCACCTGCTTTGTTGAAGGTCAGCTGAGCTGGGGACCCGGTTCTGCAGATTTGGGATTTAGTGAGTAGGACAGTATCATTAGCACAGCTGAAGAACGGTACCTCTTTGCAATCGCCTGAAACATTAGTCGGCAGACACAAAGAGCTTAGAAATAGGAGATGAGATCAGGTACCTTTGACCTTACATAATGCCATACTGAGCATGCAGAAACGTGGTGATCTCTGGCTCAAAGTGACTGTGGCCAGAGACGGCAAAATTGATGAGGTGAAGAAGGGCAGATGATAGATAGTCAGGATCCTGCAAACCTAGGAAGCTGCCCGTGTTCATCACTGGTCTTCCCACTGCCTCTTCTGAAGCTTTCTGGGCCTGCCTTTATAATGACTCATCAGCAACATCACACTCAGCCACACTATTTGGAGTGCAAGGAGCTACTTTTGTACACATGAGAAATCTCTAAGTATCTAACAGCAAACAGGTCAGCCTGTTATAGGTTCAGATTGGCACTGTTAGGCTTAAAGGTGGTTGTTTTCACCCATCATGCTTTTCTGCCCTGGAGCAGTCACTATGAGCTTCAGGGTGTGAGAAAAGCAGATTGTGCCGGCACCTTCTCCCAGGTGGCAGGCAGGAACCGTCTTCCCCATCCTTCTCCAGCACCTTACGTTGGATGTACACCTGGTGCTCATGCCCTCGAGTCTCTAGATACGGTTTCCTCTCCAGGAAATGAACTTAATTCAGCTTTGTAATCTCTCCACTTCCAACTCCTGCTTTAATCAACTCAATACTCTTCCTTCCACACTCATTAGTCTCCTTTCATCATTCACTTTTTTTTTTTTTCCTGATCCATTTCACTTTTGGCCTCATGGTTTCATTTCACTCCCAAAATGTTTCTTTGTACACAGTAAACAAGAGTTCACCCATGACACATATGGCATTGGAGGGGTGGGGTGGGTCATCATAGTAGTGGCAGGGGGTGAGCAGAATAAACAAGTTCATGGTATTGGAGTGTAAAGCATTGTGAGAGAGATGAAAGAATCTAAGGACTGTAAAACTACAAGGCTTAAAAAAAAATCATAGTCAAAGAGTTGACTTGTTTTGAGTATATCCTCCTAAAGGCCGTTTAGCCTGTGCTTAAACACCTTATGTGATTGGTGATTCCTTACCTTTAATATACTTATATGATATTTCGGAGCTTTAGCAGACTAGTCTTTCTCAGAACCGAAATTTGTCTCCTTATGGCTTCTATTTTTTGGTCTTTACAGGTTAACTGTGGAATCCTAAAGAGGGGACAGGATTTCTTTCCCTACTATGTGTAAAAGTTGGAACCTTCTTTGGGAAAAATATAGGAAAAACAAAGAAGGGCCAGCTTGTGAGGAAAGGAACCAAGGGGCTCTTGGTATCCAGCCCAGCTTCCTAATATAGGACTGGGGCAGGCTGCCGGTTACTGTAGGTACATGCTGTTAAAATTGCTGCTGTAATGAATGTTTGTATCTCCCTAAAATTCTTATGTTGACACTTGAATCCTCAATGTGATGGTATTTGGAAATCTGTATTGGAGATGGATTTCTCTCAGGCAATGGAAGTCCAGAGGTGATGCTGACATCAGTACTCATAGACATCAGGGCAAGGTCTCTGCTATCTCCTGGTCTTCCCATGATGGTCTCAAGATGGATGCTGAAACTCCAAGTGCTTGTTCTATATTTCAAGCAGAAAATAAAGAAAGGGCAAGTGCTGCTGACACAGGGAGCAGAGTTTCCTCTGATATCCTCAGCCAACATCCTTTTGGCTAGAATTATGTCGACAGCCATGCTGAACTGCAGGAGAAGCTAGGAAATATCACTTTTTAGCTGAGGATGTGGCTATCCTTTAAAAACAAATAGTTTCGTTTTTTTTTTTTTTAATGGAAAAGAGGAAAAGAGGCCGTTGGGTAGGCAACTAGCAGTATTTGCCAAAGTGTGTCACTAGATACACTGTGTCCTTCCTGGACGTGCGTAAAACCCCACGCAGTGTTCATTACAAATGCCAGGACTCTTACAGCCAATAAAATTCGGCTCTGGCTAGTCTGAGCAGAGAAGGGTTTATTAAAGGATATAGGTAGCTCACAGGCTTGTCTGGGAAAGCCAGAAAAACCAGCTTGAACATAATCAGCCACAGACACAAGTATGAAAAATGCCCAGTGGCCTCATAGGATTTCTTTCTTTCTTTTCTTTTTTTTTCTTCTTTCTTTGCTGAAAGGACAGTGCTGGACCCATTGTCTTCTACTGGCCTAACATGCTATGACCAGAAACTCTACCATGACTGTCACAGAAGACCCAGGTCCCCCTTGTCGCTGCCTGCTTAGAGTGCTCTCTCCTCATGTTACTCACTTCCTTATCCAGGCCTTTCCCACCCGGGGCTTCAGAGCGACCTAGTGGTTACACGCCTGCATCCTCACTGCTGAGCATCTGGGAAACACAGGCCCAAACTTTCCAGCCTCTCTGGTCCAGGAAGTCAAGCAAGGAGGGGGTTGGATGGATGTTGAGTGAGCCAATGTCTGGTATCTATTAATGTTACTGTTTTTGAAACAGAGCAGGCTAGGAATCACCTGGTCACAGATGAACCAATGCTGAAAGCCAATTGTTTCCCATGACTTTGAAGGGAGATTTGACTGAAAAAAGAAAAAAAAAAAAAAAATAATCATCTGGTTCCAGAAAAGAATGGCTCCCTGTGAGAGAAAGAGAATGACACACTCTTTTCAATCCTATTTTCTCTTCTGCATTACATGGTACATTTTCTAAAAGATAACAGATGGGATTCCTATATTCATTAAGGAGGAAAAAAGAACTCTTCATCTTCATCTGCTAGTGTTTTAAATAGGGGAAATACGTAGTATTTACTGCTATCCTTTGAAGACCCTTTGAAGATTTTAATTAGCACTGAACGTGTTATTCCATCTGCTTAAATGAGTTAGACCACATGGTCCCAAGGCCTCTCATTTCATGCTGATGAACTGATCCACTGGGTTTCCTTGGTTGGCATCAGAAAAATCCTCAACTTGAAAGACTCCATACATTACACAAGAGTTATCTTCATTTTATAAAGATTTATAATAAATATTATATAGTATATATACTATATAATATTTATATTATATATTATTTATAATAAATATTTTATAATAAAAGAGCATACATCTAAATATATGTATAAAACATATATATAGATTTAAAAAGTTTTTTTAATGATTCACATACTGTCTGACTTCAACCCAACTTCCCACAGTGCAGTAATCCCTGATATGTCTCTTTTTTTGAACATGTTATGACACTCTATATTTCATGGAACACTTTGACATTTTGTTTTATGATTCTCTCTACCCTGTGAGATAAGAGTAGATAATATCTTCTTTAATTAAAGATAGCAAAATGAAGGCACAGAGAGTTCCAGTGATTTGTCCCACAAAGTTCACAAGTTCCAAAGAGATTTGCCTGACCCTGTAATCTAAATCTTTTCATTCATATCCTGGTACTCTAGCCAGCAATGAAAGCTTAGTCATCAAAGGGAGAATTCTTCCATCTTTAGGAAGATTATTTTGCATCAGTTGGGCTTTACAAAGATTCGTCTAGTCAAGGCTATGGTTTTTCCTGTGGTCATGTATGGATGTGAGAGTTGGACTGTGAAGAAGGCTGAGCACCGAAGAATTGATGCTTTTGAACTGTGGTGTTGGAGAAGACTCTTGAGAGTCCCTTGGACTGCAAGGAGATCCAACCAGTCTATTCTGAAGGAGATCAGCCCTGGGATTTCTTTGGAAGGAATGACGCTAAAGCTGAAACTCCAGTACTTTGGCCACCTCATGCGAAGAGTTGACTCATTGGAAAGGACTCTGATGCTGGGAAGGATTGGGGGCAAGAGGAGAAGGGGACAACAGAGGATGAGATGGCTGGATGGTATCACTGACTTGATGGATGTGAGTCTGAGTGAACTCCGGGAGTTGGTGATGAACAGGGAGGCCTGGCATGCTGCGATTCATGGGGTCGCAAAGAGTCGGACACGACTGAGCAACTTATCTGATCTGATCTGATCTGATCTGGGCTTTACTGAGGTTAGATCTGAAAGGTAGTGCATGTTAGAAATGCAATTTCAGTAATACGGCAGTGTGACATGGTGGTTTTTACCATTGGGAAGAGATAAATGTGGGAAGGACTTCCACATCAGCTTCCTTTTAGCTGAGCCACCTTGAGCAAGTAACTACTTAATCTCTGCGAGGCTGAATATTCTTCTCCATGTAGGATATAAATAAAATTTGCTCATATAGATATGTGGCACATATTCTATGTTGCCTGGAAAATCAAATCATTCTATTATTTGACTATTTGAATAAATTGAGTTCCACAGTCCCTGGGTTGGGAAGAACCCCTGGAGTAGGGCATGGAAAGCCACTCCAGCATTCTTGCCTGGAGAATTCCATGGACAGAGGAGCCTAGTGGAATATGGTCCATAGTGTCAAAAGAGTCAGATATGACTGAAGTGACTTAGCATGCACATCTATATTTATTTTAAGAATATTAAACATCTACCCTGAGAGGATTACTGTTCTAGAGTAATGGAGATACAAAGATTAATTAAACAAATTCCTGCCTTTATGGTACCAAAAAGACGTGGTGGGAGCAAGGAAGGATAGAAAGTCTCTGTAGGTGATTTATTTCTTGAGCTAAGTCCTGAAAGCTTGACTATGTTAGTCTCTGTGGGCCTGAGTTCTCGAATCATTATCTTATCTAGGTCAGTTTGTGGGATAAAAGAAAAACTGAAACATAAAACCATCTACTGAAAATATTAAAATGACTTTTCATTTGAGTTGAGTTAGAATTTCAACTACTTCAAAGGTGTTTGGGGTCGATTATGTTGTTTATAGAACACACTTAGGAAAATCAGGTAATAGTTCCATTATATTGAGGAATTGGCTGAGACATGAAGAAGTTAGGTCTTCTTCAAAGTTACTTAAATACTTCAAGGTAAGAGGCAGTTCAAGTCCTGAGCTAGATGCTTAGGACATAAATGTAAACACAATAAAATCCCTACTTCTATAGAGCTTTGGACTTCACCACTGGACTCACAGGTAGACATGTTGATTAACCACATACCAGAGTTGTTAGCTTCCCTTGTAGCTCAGTCAGTAAAGAATCTGCCTGCAGTGTAGGAGACCCCCAGGTTCAATCCCTGGGTTGGGAAGATCCCTTGGAGAAGGAAATGGCAACCCAATCCAGTATCCTCGCCTGCAAAATATCATGGACAGAGGAGCCTGGTGGGCTGCAGTCCATGGGGTCGCAAAGAGTCCAGCATGACTGAGTGACTAACACTTACTTACTTAGAGTTGTTATAATTAAGGGGCACAGTTTAATTCATATATAACTGATTACATACATTAATAATTACTTTAATTTTTTCAATTTTAATGTCAGATACATTGGAATAACCAATGTATTTACTTCCTTGCTTTTAAAGTATTTTTTGAGAATGCAGATTCTTGGTTTGCTTTTTTGACCTTTGTCTTTACTGAGGTATAATTTATCTATAGTAAAAGACATAGATCTCAAGTGTTCGTTCAATATGTTTTGACAAATGTATGTACCTGAACTGAAGTCAACCAAATTAAGATATGGGACACTTCCTGCACCCCAAAACAGTTCCCCATGGTCTTTTCCAATCAGTCCTCCATCCATACCCCTGTCCAGACAATCATGCTTCAGATTTTTAGTTAAGCATCGAAAGTTAGTTTTACCTCTTCTTGAATTTCACTTAAATGAAACCATAGAATATGAATTCTTTTGTTCAACATAATGTCTGTGAGATTCAACCATATTATTGCTTGTATCAATAATTCCTTTTTAAGGGCAAGTCATATTCTATTACATGGATATATACTCTCCGTCTATTCTCCTGTTGATGAGCATTTGAGTTCTTTCCAGTTTGGACTTGTTAAGAAGGCATCCATGAACATTCTCATACAGGTCTTTTTTGTAGACATGTGTATCCATTTCTTTTGGATATATACCCCGGGAATGGAATGTGGTCTAATGTGGTTTTAATAAAAAGAGTGTGGCTAATAATACTATCATACAGCTGGCTCTGATCAACTGTACTAATATGCTTGTATATACCAAAGAGTAGCATAGGTAGTCCAAAGCAGCCACAAAATAACTCTAGATTTGAGTATGGAATTTTCTCATTGTATTTGTGTTCTTTAACCACATCTAAGTGTCTACATCATCTTGCATTTTATTAAGTATGAAAAAAAGTTGGCCCAAGATAGAAATTTGTCAAGAATAATATGTATAGATGCATGAAAGTTGGCTGACATTTCATTTATCCCAAATAATAAATACCTATCCACTATGCTACCAAAGGAAGCCCAAATTTTATAGTGTTTGTACACTGGAAAGCACAGTTATCAGATTTTAGTTTAGCTACCATGGAAAGCTTTATCCCAACCAGACTTTTAACAAGATAGAACCAATGTTTTTTTGACTCCCAAAGAGAGAAATGCAGTGTGTTTAGCTTGAAATATTTATCTGCTTGTTTCTATCCTTTTATACATTTTGTCTATAGACATCCTATGTTTTCCAATACAAATTAATCCTTCCATTCTTTATTCAACGAGTGAGTTTTGAGTACTGACTCTGAACAAGATTTGTAGAACATCCTAAAAATAAAGCATTGATGTTCAGTTCAGTTCAGTCGCTCAGTCGTGTCTGACTCTTTGCGACCCCATGAATTGCAGCATGCCAGGCCTCCCTGTCCATCACCAACTC
>NW_011495076.1:13345019-13355216 GCF_000754665.1 Bison bison bison | reverse complement strand
AAGACTCTTGAGAGTCCCTTGGACTACAAGGAGATGCAACCAGTCCATTCTGAAGGAGATCAGCCCTGGGATTTCTTTGGAAAGCATTGATATAAGATGGTTCAAATTGATGTAAGATGGCTCAAATCTCTTCTCCCATCATGGAACTAGCAGTCTAATGGAAATAGATGTTAAACACTAATTACATAATCACTTATCAAAATAAAATTGTAATGGGCTCTATAAAGTATACGGTGTAAAAGTGCATGTAACAGGGCTGTGAAATAAGACCTGAGAGCTGGGCAGGAGTCACCTTTCATATCTTCATCCTCATGTGAGAAGAAGCCACTGAAGTAATCAGAAGAGCGGCATGATTAGCATCGAATTTTATAAGTTTACTCTGACTGCAGAGCAAACATTGCAAAGAAAATGGTGACTTACATCCCTTTCTGGACATCACCTTTTCATTGCCACAGTCTACCACACCCAGGAACAGGCAGCATTATCTTTGTGCTTCTTCTGGGCTTACACTTCCATGCCTACCCTGATTCTTCTGCATCAGAGCCTGTTCAAGAGGAGGGACCTAAATTAATAAACAGCTTTAAGCTAAGGCTCCAATGGAAGAGAGTAGATAAAGATATTACCACTGTCCTCTCCGTCTTTCCTCTGGCCCCAATATGATAGGAACCTCCAAAGTACAAAGGAGTGAAGAAAGGGAAGTTTTAGTCATTCGGGTCAGCCCAGGTGGAAAGATATTTTGAATGTGGGTGGTTAAGATGTTCATCACACCATATAGTCTATCAAAATAATCAAATAAGTCATTTAATCGACACACTATTGTCCTAGAATATGTTTCTTTATCATTTTGAGAAGGATCTAGTGGCAGGATCAGTTTCCATAGTGGATTCTCATTGTAGCAGCTGGCTGCCCACTCTCTTCGTCACATCCAAAGCACACAGTCCATTTCAGATCATATACAAACTCCATCTATCATGAAGCATAAGGGTATCTGTTTTCCCTGGTTCCTGGAGCTGGGTGAGCAGAGCCCATGGTTTCATTTGCAGTCTCATTCTCTGTCTGGGTGTTTTTTGTTTTTTTTTTTTTCGTTGTCTTCAAGAATTTTACAATGGTTTATCTAGCTATGCTAATCATCGGTAATCTTGGAAAGATGAAGACTAAGTAGGTGAGAGGGAGATGGTCAGGAAGAAATCTACCCCAACAGTACTGCACTCCTGCCTTTTAAAGGAGTGCCAGTGGCTGAGAGTTTCAGCCACGAAGGACCAAGAGGGAGACCAGAGGGTATCCTTGATGTGCAAGTCCTTACACTGTGTTTCAAAGCTACTGCTGCTGCCCCTAAGGGAAAGCCACTGACACGTGCACTGATTAGCCCCCTGTGGTCTGGGAGGAAAGCTCTCCCGGGCAGCCCTTGGCAGGAGAGGATATTGCATGCACAGCCTTTCAGGCCAGTACTGAGCAGTAGTAGTATTTCCCTCTAGGGTCTGGGGAGTGATGCATTATAGAGAATGTTGCCAGAAACAAGCCCCAGATATGGAATTAGCATCCACCTCCAGTAGCAGCTTTTGGCTTATGTGTTAGAGACACTATCCAAGGGGAGGCATAATTCACTTCTGAGCAGCTTGAACTAATATCATTGTTTTTCTCTAGCTTATATATCAACTTCACACTAGAATTAGAGGAGATAATCTTTTCTCCTTTCTCTAGCAAGCCAATTACAATAGTCCTGCCAGTGCCTGGGTATTCTCAGCAAGATAAAATGCCTAAGAATAGAGGACGCACCTTGCATTCTGAAAATGGTGAGGTTTCCAGATGGAGCTTGGTAGGAGGTGCAGATAATAGCAACCCTGGCTTCCAACAGGAGACTCTTCTCATGCAGTACATTGAACATCATCCACGGAAAGGCAGGCATCCCCTAATTGGATTGAGCAGGCCATTAGTGACCCACTCACTGGGAAATTAAAGGAAAATAAATGTGTGTGCTAATCTATTACCAACGAAATTTAATAAATAGCCTTTCCACTTTACCACCTTTGAATTAGAGATGGAAGGCATAGAAGCGAAAATAGCACACTTGTCAAAACACCCAGTGCTTTAGTGTTTGGAGCAGTATAAATGAGGCTGAGAAAGAAAATTGCTAGGGCAGCAGTTCAGAAAGTCACATTATTTGCTGCTCTTCTGTCTCTTACTTTCTTAGCAAGAGCTGGTAGAATACATTTATCCTCAGGTCTTAGTTGTTGTTTAGTTGCTAAGTAGTGTCCTACTGTTTGTGACCCCATAGACTGTAGCCCCCAGGCTCCTCTGTCTGTGGGATTTCCCAGGCAAGAATACTGGAGAAGGTTGCCATTCCCTTCTCAGGAGATCTTCCTGACACAGGGATCAAGGCTGCATCTCCTGCATTTGCAGCAGGTTCTTTATCAATGAGCCACCAGGGAAGCCCTTAGGTCTTAGTAGAGGAAAGTATTTGACATCAGATCAGTTCAGTTCAGTTCAGTGTCTCAGTTGTGTCTGACTCTTTGTGACCCTGTGAATCGCAAAACACCAGGCCTCCCTGTCCATCACCAACTCCCGGAGTTCACTCAAACTTACATCCATCGAGTTGGTGATACCATCCAGCCATCTCATCCTCTGTCATCCCCTGCATTCAATTCTATAAGAGAAAGCCATTCATACTTTGCATAATGTATTATTTATTTTACTCATGTATTGATTATGATTATTATCAATTGCTCATTTGTTGATTCAAGTATCTGTGATGTATACTAGACACTGTGCAATATCTGGATATAGGATTAACCTTCATGGGCTTTCTTCTGGGTAGCAGTTCTTAGACTTTAACATGCATCAAAGTCACTTGGAGAGAGTCTAACTCAGTAGGCCTGTGGTGGGGCCTGAGAATTTACATGTCTATCAAGTTGACCAGTGATGCTGATACTGTTGATTGGGGACCACACTTTGAGAAGCAGTGGTCCAGAGTGCTGAGTTGCCCATTTAAATTACTCAGGGAGAGATTAAAAATCTTGAGATTTAGTCTTTACCTGAGACTACACAAACCAAAATACCTTGAGTGGAACCCAGGCATCCAAATTTAAAGACTCTAGAGACCAATCAGTGTATGCATGCTCAGTCATGTCCAACTCTGTGACCCCATGGATTGTAACCTGCCAGGCTGTCTGTCCATGGGATTTTCCTGGCAAGAACACTGGAGTGGGTTGCCATTTTCTCCTCCAGGGGATCTTCCCAACCCAGGGATCAAACTCACATCTTCTGCATCAGCAGGCGAATTCTTTACCAGTAAGCCACATAATGGAGGGTCTATACGTCAATAGTCATGTAGGAAAGACAGAAAAGCCAGAAAACCAACCATAAGTTAGAGGAATCAGAGAGGAGGCAGTAGTAGAGGGTGTGAGTGAGAGACTCAGATGACTCAAAAATGGAATTAACCATGGAATGAATATTTCGGGTAGACTAACCGGCATGTATGAAGGTCTTGAGACTGGAGAAAACTTGATCATTTAAGGGATTAGGAAAGAGCTAGCAGGGGTTTGGATCATAGTAAGTGAATGGTAGAATTGTCAAGTTGTAGTTGCAAAAGTAAACAGTAATATATAGACTTGCAAGTCAAAACCAAGCTTTTAGGGAGACCAAGAAGCCATTGCCTATTCCAATTTGCATTTGAAAGGTCATGCTAGCTACTGAAAATAGATTGAAAGGGCATGAGAGGGAAAAGGGAGACTAATTAGGACCTTAAGAGAGTTCATCAAACACAAGGTGATGCTGGCCTGGATGGAGTGGCAATAGAGATGGAGAACTGGTAGATTTTAATTTATGTTAGAGACAGAATTAATAGAACTTGCTAACAAACAGTAGGTGGAGTGTGAGAGACAAAATAAGCAGAATGATTCACGGGTTTCTTGCTTTGGCAGGTGATAAAATGGTGATACCATTTATTAAATGAGAATGGGATAGATTTTAGGGGGGAAATCAGAATTTCTCTTTTAACATATTAAATATGTTTCCTGAGTGATAAAGAAAAGGTCAGTTTTCATTCCAATCCCAAAGAAAGGCAATGCCAAAGAATGCTCAAACTACTGCACAATTGCACTCATCTCACACGCTAGTAAAGTAATGCTCAAAATTCTCCAAGTCAGGCTTCAGCAATACGTGAACCGTGAACTTCCAGGTATTCAAGCTGGTTTTAGAAAAGGGAAAGGGTGGGATGATTTGGGAGAATGGCATTGAAATATGTATAATATCATATATGAAATGAATCGCCAGTCCAGGTTCGATGCACGATACTGGATGCTTGTGGCTGGTGCACTGGGATGACCCAGAGGGATGGTATGGGGAGGGAGGAGGGAGGAGGGTTCAGGATGGGGAACACATGCATACCTGTGGTGGATTCATTTCAATATATGGCAAAACCAATACAATATTGTAAAGTTAAAAAATAAAATAAAATTAAAAAAAAAAAAGAAAAGAAAAGGCAGAGTAACCAGAGATCAAATTGCCAACTTCCACTGGATCATGCAAAAAGTAAGAGAGTTCCAGAAAAACATCTATTTCTGCTTTATTGACTATGCCAAAGCCTTTGACTGTGTGGATCACAATTAACTGAGGAAAATTCTGAAAGAGATGGGAATGCCAAACCACCTGATCTGCCTCTTGAGAAACCTGTATACAGGTCAGGAATCAACAGTTAGAACTGGACATGGAACAACAGACTGGTTCGAAATAGGAAAAGGAGTACGTCAAGGCTGTATATTGTCACCCTGTTTATTTAACTTATATGCAGAGTATATCATGAGAAACACTGGTCTGGATGAAGCACAAGCTGGAATCAAGATTGTGGGGAGAAATATCAATAACCTCAGATATCTATCATTATATCTACTTCTGTGGGCAAGAATCCCTTAGAAGAAATGGATAGCCCTGATAGTCAACAAGAGTCTGAAATGCAGTACTTGGGTGCAATCTCAAAAATGACAAATTGATCTCTGTTCATTTCCAAGGCAAACCATTCAAAATCACAGTAATCCAAGTCTATGCCCCAACCAGTAATGCTGAAGAAGCTGAAGTTGAATGGTTCTATGAAGACCTACAAGAGCTTCTAGAACTAACACCCCCAAAAAATGTCCTTTTCATTAAGGGGACTGGAATGCAAAAGTAGGAAGTCAAAAAATATCTGGAGTAAAAGGAAAATTTGGCCTTGGAGTACAAAATGAAGCAGGGCAAAGGGTAACAGAGTTTGGCCAAGAGAATGCACTGGTCATACCAAACACCCTCTTCCAACAACAAAAAGCAAAGACTCTACATGTGGAAATTACCAGTTGCAATACCAAAATCAGATTGATTATGTTCTTTTCAGCCAAAGATGGAGAAGCTCTATATTGTCAACAAAATGGTTGTCTGAGGAGGCCTTACAAATAGCTGTGAATAGAAGAGAAGCTAAAGGCAAAGGAGAAGAGGAAAGATATACCCATCTGAATGTGGAGTTCCAAAAAATAGCAAGGTGAAATAAGAAAGCCTTCCTTCAGTGAACAGTGCAAAGAAATAGAGGAAAACAATAGAATGGGAAAGACTAGAGATCTCTTCAAGAAAATTAGAGATACCAAGGGAACATTTCATACAAAGATGGGCACAATAAAGGACCAAAATGGTATGGACCTACAGAAGCAGAAGATCTTAAGAAGGCATGGCAAGAATACACAGAAGAACTATACAAAAAAGATCTTCACCCAGATAATCACGATGGTATGATCACTCACCTACAGCCAGACATCCTGGAATGCAAAGGCAAGTGGGCCTTAGGAAATATCACTACACACAAAGCTAGTGGAGGTGATGGAATTCCAGTTGAACTATTTCAAATCCTAAAAGATGATGCTGTGGAAGTGCTGCACTCAATATGGCAGAAAATTTGGAAAACTGAACAGTGGCCACAGGACTGGAAAAGGTCAGTTTTCATTCCAATCCCAAAGAAAGGCAATGCCAATGAATGCTCAAACTACCGCACAATTGCACTCATCTCACAAGCTAGCAAAGTAATGCTCAAAATTCTCCAAGCCAGGCTTCAACAGTACAGGAACCGTGAACTTCCAGATATTCAAGCTCGATTTAGAAAAGGCAGAGGAACCAGAGATCAAACTGCTAAGATCCATTGGATCATCAAAAAAGTAAGAGAGTTCCAGAAAACATCTACTATGCCAAATCTTTTGACTGTGTGGATCACAATAGACTGTGGAAAATTCTTAGAGATGTGAATACCAGACCACCTTACATGCCTCCTGAGAAATCTGTATGCAGGTCAAGAAGCAACATTTAGAACTGAACATGGAACAACATACTGGTTCTGAATTGGGAAAATAGTACATCAAGGCTGTATATTGTCACCCTGCTCATTTAACTTATATGCAGAGTACATCATGAGAAACACTGGGCTGGAAGAAGCACAAGCTGGAATCAAGATTGTGGGGAGGAATATCAATAACCTCAGATATGCATATGATACCACCCTTATGGCAGAAAGTGAAGAGGAACTAAAGAGCCTCTTGATGAAAGTTAAAGTGGAGAGTGAAAAAGTTGGCTTAAAACTCAACATTCAGAAAACAAAGATCATGGCATCTGGTCCCATCACTTTATGGTAAATAGATGGGAAAACAATGGAAACAGTGACAGACTTTATTTTCTTGGGTTCCAAAGGTAGGGCAGATGGTGACTGCGGCCATGAAATTAAAAGTCACTTACTCCTTGGAAGAAAAGTTATGACCAACCTAGACAGCATATTAAAAAGCAGAGACATTATTTTGCCAACAAAGGTCCATCTAGTCCAAGCTATGGTTTTTCCAGTAGTCGTGTATGGATGGGAGAGTTGGACTATAAAGAAAGCTGAGTGCTGAAAAATTGACGCTTTTGACCTGTGGTGTTGAAGAAGACTCTTGAGAGTCCCTTGGACTGCAAGGAGATCCAACCAGTCCATCCTAAAGGAAATCAGTCCTGAATATTCATTGGAAGGACTGATCCTGAAGCTGAAACCCCAATACTTTGGCCACCTGATGTGAAGAACTGACTCCTTGGAAAAGACCCTGATGCTGGGAAAGATTGAAGGCAGGAGGAGAAAGAGACAACAGAGGATGAGATGGTTGGATGTCATCACTGACTCGACAGACATGAGTTTGAGCAAGCTCCAAGAGTTGGTGATGGACAGGTAAGCCTGGCGTGCTGTAGTCCATGGGGTCGCAAAGAGTCAGACACAACTGAGTGACTGAACTGAGAACTTTCTACCTCTGCGCTCTCCCACTTATTTTTCCCATCTGTGCTTTGTACTACTCCACTCTACTGGCATGATAAATGCTCCTTTCAGATTTGCAGTCAAGACCTAACTTTGATCCCAGTTGTATTCAGTTGCTTGACCCTTAAGAAATAAAACTCCACAGATGGCTCCAGTACTCACAGAGCTTTATCACATCCTCACACAAATCCCGTATCCCTGCTATAGTGAAACACTTGCTGTTTTCTAAACGTAAATGGAGGTGGACATGAAAGGGATTCCTCCCCACCTCCCCATCCTGCTCCCTGCCACCTCCTAAGATCACTCTTATTTGTCCTTGAGACAAATTCTCTTGGTAGCCTTCCCTTGTCCTCTTACACTCCTTTCAAATACAGATTCTCCTTTCTACTTCTCTAATATCTTATCATGTCTATGGCAGCATTTCTTCCACTCTTACAATATTACTTCCCATATCTTCTTTTAGACTGTGTACTCTGTGAAAGGATGTACTATGGATTGTCCATGTTTTTACATATGTACTTCCTGGTATATAATCTATATGCAAGTATTAAAATAAGAACTATGAATTAAATAGTCAATAATGAAAATTAGTGTGGATGTTATTAGACCAAGCTACATAAAATTTTATAATAGGTTTATCATTGAAAGAAAACTTTTCAGTAGGTTCTTAGACTAGAATTAACTGCTCAAATACTATAAGTAATTAGTATTGTTCTCCAAGAAAATAAAGGATATAGTTTTATGGAAAACAGATGCCTAGCATGTACAGGTAACAAATGTCTTCAGCAGACCCTTCTTGTCTTCCAGGTAAAGATCTCAGTGAGACAGTCAACGACACTGAAAATCTGTTTCTTACCTGTTTCTCTCAAGAGGCAGGTCAGGTGGTCTGGTATTCCCATCTCTTTCAGAATTTTCCACAGTCTATTGTGATCCACACAGTCAAAAGATTTGGCATAGTCAATAAAGCACAAGTAGATGTTTTTCTGGAACTCTCTTACTTTTTTGATGATCCAATGGATCTTAGCAGTTTGATCTCTGGTTCCTCTGCCTTTTCTAAATCGAGCTTGAATATCTGGAAGTTCACGGTTCCTGTACTGTTGAAGCCTGGCTTGGAGAATTTTGAGCATTACTTTGCTAGCTTGTGAGATGAGTGCAATTGTGCGGTAGTTTGAGCATTCATTGGCATTGCCTTTCTTTGGGATTGGAATGAAAACTGACCTTTTCCAGTCCTGTGGCCACTGTTCAGTTTTCCAAGTTTTCTGCCATATTGAGTGCAGCACTTCCACAGCATCATCTTTTAGGATTTGAAATAGCTCAACTGGAATTCCATCACCTCCACTAGCTTTGTTTGTAGTGATGCTTTCTAAGGCCCACTTGACTTCACATTCCAGGATGTCTGGCTGTAGGTGAGTGATCATACCATCGTGATTATCTGGGTGAAGATCTTCTTTGTACAGTTCTTTTGTGTATTCTTGCCATGTCTTCTTAATATCTTCTGCTTCTGTTAGGTCCATACCATTTTGGTCCTTTATTGTGCCCATCTTTGTATGAAATGTTCCCTTGGTATCTCTAATTTTCTTGAAGAGATCTCTACTCTTTCCCATTCTATTTTCTTCTATTTCTTTGCACTGATCACTGAGGAAGGCTTTCTTATCTCACCTTGCTCTTCTTTGGAACTCTGCATTCAAATGGGTATATCTTTCCTTTTCTCCTTTGCTTTTCACTTCTCTTCTATTCACAGCTATTTGTAAGGCCTCCTCAGACAGCCATTTTGCTTTTTTGCATTTCTTTTTCTTGGGGATGGTCTGGATCCCTGTCTCCTATACAATGTCATGAACCTCCATCCATAGTTCTTCAGGCACTCTGTCTATTAGATCTGATCCCTTGAATCTATTCGTCAGTTCCACTATATAATCATAAGGGATTTGATTTAGATCATAGCTCAGTGGCCTAGTGGTTTTCCCTACTTTCTTCAGTTTAAGTCTGAACTTGGCATTAAGGAGTTCATGATCTGAGCCACAGTCAGTTCCTGCACTGGACATTGAACAACAGACTGGTTCCAAATAGGAAAAGGAGTACGTCAAGGCTGTATATTGTCACCCTACTTTTTTAACTTATATGCAGAGTACTGCCGGGGACCAGCCCCGGCTGATCCAGGGTACTCGAAGGAGAGACGGCGTCGGCGAGGGTCAGGATACAATAGCTTCAATTAGATATTAATTAGAGATATAAAGAGTAATAGAATAAGGATAGCTCAGTAGGAAAATTCAGTGGAGAAAAGAGGCTGAGTAGCTTGGTTTACGCGGGGGACCAATAAAACTTCAAGACAAGAAGCTTGCACCACTTACGTAGGCCGCAGGCCTCCTTCCGTTCTCCCGAAGGAGAGGAGACACTGAGGCCTCCCCGGTCGGATCTTAGAAGCCCAGGCAAAATTAGTAAGCTTGGTGGGTTCCGCGCTCCAGATGGAGACTCAGCCAGAAGGAGAGAGAGACATGGGGAGACCAGTATTTCGAGAAACTGATCCCAATTCTTTATTTTCCAGAGTCTGTTTTTATACACTAAGATGTTATACAAAAGTCACGTGGGGACAGCAGTCCTGACTTTTATTAAAGTCAGGTGCTTCACACAAATGTATACAGAGGTCTTAGGGGTGTTACATCATCTTCTGGCCAGGGGGGCCTGCTGACAATTTACGACCCTCTCCTTGTGACAGCGGTCAGTCAATCAGGACACTTATTTCTCCAGGGCTGATTATTCTCAAAACAGACGCCACCCAAGTAAAGTTACACTCCTACAGGGTGAGGGTGTAGTGGGTTTAGTAAGGAAGAATTTACTTAGCCTAAGGTCTAACGTGATTAATATCAAAGGTTAATACTTATTTCTTCTATATATTCATTAATGTGTGTAAGGGC
>NW_011495076.1:13323187-13344919 GCF_000754665.1 Bison bison bison | reverse complement strand
GGTGTAGTGGGTTTTAGTTAAGGAAAGAATTTACTTAGCCTAAGGTCTAACGTGATTAATATCAAAGGTCAATTCTATATATTCATTAATGTGTGTAAGGGCAGGGGATATGGAGACTTAGCAACAAACATTGGCTCAACAAATGAAAAACCCTTCACCAACACAATTTCTAATTAGCCCATTATACTTATACTAATAGTTTTCTAACTTTTCTAAGGAACCTGTTTTTAGAAGGTTTAAAGCATCTCGTGCCTCTCACGGTTGGGAGGCTGTGAGCAATGACATGTGGCCGGACGAGCCTGTCAGGCAGGCCAGAGAACCTTCAGAGGAGTTTGTAGGTTAAAACACTCTTATCACGCCCAGGAATTATTATAAACTGGAGCTCTAAGTTAACTCCTTCTCCAAAAGAGGTGGTGGGGGACAGCCCCCCGTAAAGTCAGAGGTGTAAAGTAGTAAAGTAGGCAGGCTCTGGTTATGGGGGTAGACGCTCGAGGATTTCCAGGGGGACTCCTGAGGCTCGATCCCGCCTTTGCGTATGTCGAGCCTCCTTCCTCATGACCTTTGCCATGGGCGGAGTACCTCACTCTGGCCCCCAACAGAGTACATCATGAGAAATGCTGGGTTGGATGAAGCACAAGCTGGAATTAAGATTGTGGGGAGAAATACCAATAACCTCAGATATGCAGATGATACCACCCTTATGGCATAAAGTGAAGAGGAACTAAAGAGCCTCTTGATGAAAGTGAAAGAGGAGAGTGAAAAAGTTGGCTTGAAGCTCAATATTCAGAAAACGAAGATCATGGCATCTGGTCCCATCACTTCATGGTAAATAGATGGGGAAACAATGGAAACAGTGATAGACTTTATTTTGGGGGGCTCCAAAATCAGTGCAGATGGTGATTGCATCCATGAAATTAAAAGATGCTTACTCCTTGGAAGGAAAGTTATGACCAACCTAAACAGCATATTAAAAAGCAGAGACATTACTTTGCCAACAAAGGTCCATCTAGTCAAAGCTATGGTTTTTCCAGTAGTCATGTATTGATGTGAGAGTTGGACTATAAAGAAAGCTAAGTGCTGAAAAATTGATGCTTTTAAACTGTGGTGTTGGAGAGGACTCTTGAGAGTCCCTTGGACTGCAAGGAGATCCAACCATTCCATCCTAAAGGAAATCAGTCCTGAATATTCATTAGAAGGACTGATGCTGAAGCTGATGCTCCAATACTTTGTCTACCTGATGTGAAGAACTGACTCCTTGGAAAAGACCCTGAATCTGGGAAAGATTGAAAGCGGGAGGAGAAGGGACGACAGAGGATGAGATGGTTGGATGGCATCACCGACTCAATGGACATGAGTTTGAGTAAACTCCAGGAGTTGGTGATGGACAGGGTGGCCTGGCATGCTGTAGTCTGTGGGGTTGCAAAAAGTTGGAAACAACTGAGCGACTGAACTGAACTGAACCTATTTCTCTACTATTTTTCTTGTTACTCTTTCATTTCTTCTGCCTGGACAGCTTTCTTCATTCAATTAACACCTGTTTATCCTTCAAGTCAGTGTAGGCATCAACCCTCCCCAGAGATCTTCCTGGGCAACCTGAACTTTGTGACCCCTCTCTGTGCTGTTTGTGAGCTATGCTCATACCCCTACCATAGCCCTTATCACAGGGGCCCCCAACTTCTGGGCTGCGGACCAGTACCTCGAGGTGGCATTAGATTAGAAATAAAGTGCACGATAAATGTTATGCACTTGAATCATCCCAAAGCCATCCCCTCTACCCTGGTCCACGGAAAAATTGTCTTCCATGAAACTTGTTCCTTGTGCCAAAAATGTTGGGGAATGCTGCCTTAGCAGACTTGCAATATTAAACCCAATGATAACTCTCAGAGCCAATTTTAGTAATTGTGCTGAAGGAAACATGTAAACTTGATTTCCTAAGCAAAACAGAATATAAGCTATTTTTGTAAGCCTTGTTTCCATGGAAATAACCATCAACATGGCAGGAGGGATTCATTATGACTGTATTTGATATAGTTCAACAAACTTGTATTTCTCTCCCATTTCTTTCTCTAAAAAGATTCAGGGTTTACTTAGCAATTGACTCCTTACATGATAATTGATAGAATTATTACTTGAAGTTGATGGAACTAGAAACTATTACTGCCAGTGAATACAATAGCTTTTATTTTCTGCCATGACTCCTAGGCACAACTGCTATTTACTTCAGAGTATAATTTAAGAAAAAATAATTGTAATGTTAATAATGAGGCTCTAATTAGATATTACTTCAATCCCTGCTGCTTAGAACAAAAGAATGTCTTAGATCAGAAAAGGGATGTTTAAGTCTTGTTCCTATTTCCTAATATAAATTGATGCGCTTCATGTCAATAAATCCTCTTGACATTTTGCAGCCGTGGCACTAAATCACCAATGCATCCGTGTCAAATGAAAAAGCTGCTGAAAGTAATGCTATTAAATGATGATTTTTAGGTCCTGTCACCAACTTTGAAATGTACTCTTGATAAGGCATTGGATTTATATGTTAATGGGTGTATTTCACCAATCCCACCTAATATATCTGCTACAGCCTATACCATAAATTTATTAAACCTCCAAGGACCCTTTGACTCAGAGAAGTTTTGAAATAAATCAGTGAAAATGAGCACAGCCTATTTTCTGAGCATGGCACATCATGGCTGTTTGACAGAATGAGCACAGTGTTTGCTTGTTTTTAATCCAATAATATCCTTTAATTTTTCTTGCACATTGTGGAAAGCACTCTGATAGACTACAGGAAATCTACTCAGCTATTTCATACACAAAATGAGGCCCAAAGTGCTGAAAGGGGATGAGGAGCATCTTCACGAATTAGTTGTCCTCCTTTCTAAAAAATGAGGCTTCCTTTTCCCTTTTAACACCAAATCTAGATTTCTCCAAGGAGTTTTATGTAACCCCAGTGCCAATTAGTCTGATGTGGCTGTCCTTATATGTATTTGTTCTGTATTATTATTATTATTATTTAACTCATAAATCAAAAAAAGTTTTCAAGGATGAGCATGAATAAGCAGTTACGTTTTGTCCCAGTAACTCTGAAGGACTTCTAAAGAATACTAGTAATCCTTTTTTTAAATTTGTTTTTATTTATTTTCAATTGGAGGATAGTTGCTTTAAAGTGTTTTATTGGTTTCTGCTCTACAACAACATGAATCAGACATGTGTCCCCTTCCTCTGGGCCCTCCCCCCAGCCTCTCCCTCCCATTACACCCTTCCAGGTTCCAGGTTGTGACAGCCCAGGATGAGTGCCCTGTGTTATATAGCAGCTTCCCACTAGCTGTCTATTTCACACATGATTGTGTATATATGTTAGTGCTACTCTCTCAGTTTGCAATTCTTTATGAAGATACACAATACTGAGACCTAGCTGCGCTAGTGATAAAGAACCTGTCTGCCAATACAGGAGACCTAAGAGACATGGCTTCTATCCTTGGGTCAGGAAGATCTCCTGGAGAAGGGCATGGCAACCCACTCCAGGATTCTTGCCTGGAGAATTCCATGGACAAAGGAGCCTGGCAGGCTACAGTCTACAGGATCACCAAGAGTTGGACACAACTGAAGCGACTTAGCACACACACAAAGATAGCTGGAGCTGAGTCAACTCCTCTTGCGCACCCACCCCCACCAAGATTGCCCCGCTTGCTCTACTCTTTGCTCCATATCTCTGCTTCAGGAGAGGACAGATTGACCTGGCCTATGACACAACTTCCTCAGCCTCTTGAGAATTATTTTGACATTGAAATGCTTTGTAAAGTCTAAAAGGAAGGGTTTTGAAGTGGGTTTTTTTTCCTGTAGACATTTTAGTGCAAGGTGCAATATACATATTATATATATATATAGGGACTATCTGTGTGGTTCTTTGCCTGAGAAAGAAAGGGCCTAAACACAAGTGCAGTTTTGTTGTTGTTGCGGTTTTTGACAGGTCTAATGGTACACTTAGACTGTTAGAATTGGACATGGAACAATTCAATGGACATGAGTATGAACAAAGTCCAGGAGTTGGTGATGAACAGGGAGGCCTGGCGTGCTGCAGTCCATGGGGTCACAAAGAGTTGGACACGACTGAGCAACTGAACTGAATTGAATGGTACAACTGGTAAAAATTTTGTAGTTTTTGCTTATTTATCCAGAGACATCCTGCTAGAAGCTCACAGTCTCATCATCATCTGTAAGTCACCTCAAAATGGACAGCAATGTTCCCTTTGATGTCAAGAAGGAGCCCTTCCCCAGATGAGGGGATTATTGTAAACTCAGGGTCAGGATATCCTCACACACAGTAACTCAACTAAACTCATTATTCTTATTCCCCATGGCATGACAGAAAATATACTTAAGTCTTTGCTTACAGTTTACATTGCCCGAGTTCAAAGAATTTCAATGCCATAGGTCAATTTGCAGTTCAAAAGTTGTTTACCCAAGGGTCAGGTATTAAGACATGAAAGAAACCAGTTTAGTAAAAGCATGAACATCATTTGAGGCATAGTTCATGAAAGCAGCTTTGCTGGAGAGCTCTGTTGGGTGTGGGCAGGAGCTGGATACCTGTAAACATGTGGCTGGAAGTTTCCATGGATGATCAGTGGATCAGCCAGTGATCACAGTAGGGATAGCCAGTCTGGAAAGGAGGGTGAGCAGCCTCAAGAAGAATGAGGTTTTTCAGGGGAGCCCCAAGTAAAGGCAGGACTCATCAAGCTATGAAGGAGATTATTTTAGGGGCAAGCAAGACTTGGTTATCTGGAAACAGGCAAAGCCTCTTCAGACTGAAAAGACTGTTGCTGTTAAGTCACTTCAGTCATGTCTGACTCTGTGCAACCCCATAGACGGCAGCCCACCAGGCTCCCCCGTCCCTGGGATTCTCCAGGCAAGAACACTGGAGTGGGTTGCCATTTCCTTCTCTAATGCATGAAAGTGAAAAGTGAAAGTGAAGTCGCTCAGTTGTGTCCGATTCTTAGCAACCCCATGGACTGCAGCCTAGCAGGCTCCTCTGTCCATGGGATTTTCCAGGCAACAGTACTGGAGGCTTGAGACATCTGTTGCTGGCCCAGGGACATAGCTGTAGCCTCCCATCCCAGAAGGTGGAACCTGGTAAGGGTGGGGGCTTTCAAGAGCAATGGTAGGTTGCTGGAGTTCCCTCACCTGGAGTTCTGCAGTCCTCAAGCTCTGAGTTCTAATGTAAAGACTCTAGTTTAGACAGAGAGCAACATGTGAATAAACTCCTGCTAGTAGGTATGACCTGGGGGTCCTGGAGATGACTAGGAAGTCAGGCGTCAGGGCCATGCTGTGAGGAGATCCTAAATTCAAAGATAGGGGTTAGGCCCCCCTATGTGGGGTTGATGGATAAAATACAAGACACCCAGTTATATTTGAATTTTAGAGAAACAATAACTTTTAAGTATACATATGCCCCATATATTGGACAGAATATACTTATATCCCTTCAAAGTCCATTGCTTAAAATACAAATTTAATTGGAGTTCTGTACATAATTTTATTAGTGAAATCTGGTAACCGTATCTATATTCCATACTAAGGGAATGGATTTACCTTCACCTGGTAGTGAAGCATTCAGTTCAGTTCAGTTCAGTCGCTCAGTCGTGTCCGACTCTTTGCGACCCCATGAGTCGCAGCACACCAGGCCTCCCTGTCCATCACCAACTCCCGGAGTTTACCCAAACTCATGTCCATCGAGTCAGTGATGCCATCCAGCCATTTCATCCTCTGTCGTCCCCTTCTCCTCCTCCCCACAATCCCTCCCAGCATCAGAGTCTTTTCCAATGAGTCAACTCTTCACATGAGGTGGCCAAAGTATTAGAGTTTCAGCTTTAGCATCATTCCTTCCAAAGAAAACCCAGGGCTGATCTCCTTTCAGTCCAAGGGACTCTCAAGAGTCTTCTCCAACACCACAGTTCAAAAGCATCAATTCTTCAGCGCTCAGCTTTCTTCACAGTCCAACTCTCACATCCATACATGACTACTGGAAAAACCATAGCCTTGACTAGACGAACCTTTGTTGGCAAAGTAATGTCTCTGCTTTTGAATATGCTATCTAGGTTGGTCATAACTTTCCTTCCAAGGAGTAAGTGTCTTTTAATTTCATGGCTGCAGTCACCATCTGCAGTGATTTTGGAGCCCAGAAAAATAAAGTCTGACACTGTTTCCATTGTTTTCCCATCTATTTCCCATGAAGTGATGGGGCCAGATGTCATGATCTTAATCTTCTGCATGTTGAGCTTTAAGCCAACTTTTTTTCTCTCCTCTTTCACTTTCATCAAGAGGCTTTTTAGTTCCTCTTCACTTTCTGCCATAAGGGTGGTGTCATCTGCATATCTGAGATTATTGATATTTCTCCTAGCAATCTTGATTCCTTGTGCATCTTCCAGCCCAGCGTTTCTCATGATGTATTCTGCATATAAGTTAAATAGTGGATCTTAAACATGGGGATGTCATGATGAAATCTGTATCATATTAAAACTGTCTGTCACCAGGGTGGAAGGTGGACATATGTAAATAGAGAGGATCTCGGAGCTGTGGAGAAATCGTGAAGGACTCTGTTACAAAGACGTAAACTAAAACATATGCCATTTTGGGTCAGACCAGTCATCTCTCAGTCCAACATTCTGTCTGTCAGTAGCACCAGCAATGACAGTTTGTAAAATAGAATGACATGATAAGAAAAGCATCAGTCTCAAGTCCTGAGACCTAACTCTCGGTCTTTATGAAGGCCACTTGAACTTGTACAAATTACTTAACCTCCAAACATGTGAGAAGCCTCAACACATAAAAGCTTCTATCTACAGGTCTGTGTTGTGTTCTCAGTTATTAGGAACATTTCCCCACAGCCCCTAACACATTAAGCTTTTGTAGCCTAAGTGCACAAATGCTATAAAGCTAGAAAAACGTTATTTGTCTTCACCCTCAGAATCCTCTTTGTCTCTCAAATCAGATCGCTCCTTCTCTCTTCTTTCCTTTTGTTCTGACTCTGCACCCAGTGTCTGTGTCTCCTCCTCTCCCTCTCTGCCTTGTAACTGATTCCCTCCTCCTTGCTCCTGCCTGTGCAGTCCATTTTCTCTTTACTTCTTATAACTTAAGACTCTGTGTATGCTTTTCCCTACTGAAATGCCATTTTACTCCAGCCTCTCCAGTAAGGCTGCTTAGTCTCTTTGTCCTGCTTAAAGCTCAGTTTTGCAGGAAGTGTGTTTTCACCTTTCGCACCTGGTTGTGATACTGATCTGTTCACATACTGCTCTCAGAGTGTGAAGCCCCTTACCCAGCATTTAACTGTGGCTCCCTCTAGGTGGCTGTATTCTTTAGCCGTTATTATTTGTGTCTTTCTGTATCTTTGTCTCTTATAGACCAAATGCTCCTCCTCTCAGCCGCAAGGTGTAATTTTAATTTCAAATTCAAGGAATTAAACAAACAAATGATGTTAGTATACTTTTTAAAGTGATACATTTAGATTTTTTTCTCTGGCCCTGAATAATATATCTGGATGAAAGGAGAAAAAAAGTCACTACATTGTTTGGGTTTTTCTGAATATCCAGAATGTCTGCTGTGATCCAGTCAGGAAGACAGAAACCACTTTGAATATTTAGAATGTGTGCTTAGTCACTCAGTGGTGTCTGACCCTGCGACCACATGGATTGTAGCCTGCCAGTCTCCTCTGTCCATGGAGATTCACCAGAATATTTAGAATAGATGAAATTAAATACAGGGAATCAGTTACAGAGGATAAGACTGAAAGGGACCGGTGAGGCAACCCAGAGGTTAATGACCTCAGGAAGGGACTGTCACCCTTAGGCTGAATAGACAAAGGGAAATCAAGGTGTTAGCAGAGCTCAGGGGCTGGCGCCACCCACAGGACGCTGGAGCCATGGGGGTAGGGGAGGCACCTGTCCAGTGGGAACCGGAGCCATGAAACCCAAATGGCCTCGGTCTGGCCTGTACTCCAAGCAGAGTGGGATGGGTAGGAAAGTGCTCTGGCCTCTTCCTTCCTCTTGCCCTCCAGCCTCTGTCAGATTCTGCCATTGCCCTCACTCAGCTGTAAATCAGAGGACACAGAAGCCTAACTAGTGTGTACATATCTGGGACACAGTGCTGAGCAGGAAATGCTGGAAACTGATCTGAGAACAAGCAGGTCTTGAACTGACTACAGATTTCTTGTGTAGATAGTCTCTCTTGATTCATGACTACTTATTTATTTATTTACTTGATTTCTCATTTCTCAGGGGATTAGAGACAGAATCATCAACTATTACTTTTCCCCTATTTCCATGTGGCATCACAGAGACATGCCTTAAAATCATAAAAGGGAATAAAGAAAAAGAAATGCAGTCATTTATAGGTAAAGCACAATGACCTTGAAAGCAACGCTTTCTCTGCATAAAGGAAGCTTCAGCATGTGTTAGCTTGAGTATAGGTACTCACTTCCATTTGAAGATATACCCGTAGATACTTTATCCTCCAGCTGTTTCTATATAGAATGTTTAATTTCTCTGAGTTTGTGTGATTGAATATATGTCAGGAGAGGGGCATTGGGGGGTGGCAATGCATCTGGCTTTCAAGAACAATGGAAAAATGAACTTCTGGGGAGAGATGAGCAGTCTGATATGTGTGCCTTTGTTGATGATAAGATTTTTTTATGTTGTTTTCATTAACCAGTAAAACGTGAAGTCCCCCAGGGAAAACCCGCTGCTGCTGCTGCTAAGTCACTTCAGTCGTGTCCGACTCTGTGCGACCCCATAGATGGCAGCCCACCAGGCTTCCCCATCCCTGGGATTCCCATTTCCTTCTCCAATGCATGAAAGTGAAAAGTGAAAGTGAAGTCGCTCAGTCGTGTCCAACTCTGGTGACCCCATGGACTGCAGCCTACCAGGCTCCTCCGTCCATGGGATTTTCCAGGCAAGAGTACTGGAGTGGAGTGCCATTGCCTTCTCCGAGAGAAAACCTAGTTAGGTACATTTCCACTTTACACCAGAGAATAACAAGCCTATTGTGTGTCAGACTTGAGACTTCACATAAGAGAGGCAGCCTCTGTTACTAGGGCATACAAAGATCTGTTCACATTGTGGTTTATAATGGTACCTTTAACTGTTCTGCACAGATTATTAGAAAAAGTCATTTTTCCAAATGTGGATGCGGTATTGAGCAGGAAAGCCTCTCTAAGTGCCACGGGAGTTGATTCCCAGTGTCCAAGACTAGCATACAGTGGGGAGGAGAGAGAACAGAGCAGGAGCTAAAGCCAAATTTTAATCACTTGTTGGACCCATTTTTGAGATAAATTCCACATTTAAAATATTCATTTATTCCTAAGATGTAAAAGTGGACACTACTGGTGAAAAATATTCTGCAAGAACTAAAACATTTTTTAATGCACAGTAGCTACTCAACAAATGGGTGCTGATTAATATTGCAGAGGGAGATCAGGAATAATAAGAACGAATAGTATAGCACTAAATGTATTGATGAGGACACCAAACATTTCACCAGTGTGGGTAGGGAGGAGGAACAGGCTGCAATCTAAGATTTCAAGGAGGGAACAGATGGTAAGATGATAGACAGCTACTGGAGGCCATTTGTTCTAAAACAGATAGAACATTTGTAGGTTAGGAAGGAGAAAACAGAACAATAGTTAAATGCTAGCAGCAGGATCAGGAGATGTTTTTATTTTCCTTTTAGCCTAGGAAACCAGTGCATATTTGAAGGCAGAGCTGAAAGATCCTATAGAAAAAGGGAGGATGACAGAGTGAATAACTGAGAGATCAAAACCTTGGCTAAGCTAAAAGGGGAGATCAGAGAGGATTAAAGACATAGGTTTCAAGGATTCTTAGAGCTAGGCTTGGAAAGATGTGAAAGCACTTTTTTTTTCTTTCGATAGTGATGAAAAGGAAAAAGAAATGAGCTTATAGCAGATACTGTTTCAGAACAGAGCTCATCACTTTGGTGAGACTTGTCCTCATCAAGAGATTGGAGATTAGACATAATGATCAGGGGATGGCAGGACTGTGGGTCAGAACCAGGTACAGATAGAGAGATGAAATCTACACAGGACAAGAGAGCATGGTACCCATCAGCATGACAAGAAGCTGATGGTCTAGCTACTTCTACATGGCTACTATAAGGGATGTAGCAAGGGAGAGAAGATTGGAATTCACATATAAAGAGAACAGTAGAAGAGAGTCTGGGGGCAGGTACTTGCAGCACTGGGGCTTCTAGTCAAGGTTTTAGCAATGGGATGGTGGTTTAGACAGAACTTTAATAATCAAGACTAGTAGGGAGAAGTGATTTCTGAGTAAGATGGTGTCCACCATGAACAAGAGAACAAAGCAGAAGCTCCATTAGTAACACTAGCCATAGAGTCAGAGTGGAATCAACAAACAGCACATTCACTTATCTTGGTACAATGTTGCTTGAGCTATTGCTCTAACTTGAAGCAAGATCTATTCTGAAGTCTCAGATAGTGAGCTGGGATCATGTGACTCTTCATGAACATACCGGGGGAAGCAGAGTCAGAAGAAGCAAGAGTTGAAGGCTTTCCTCTGGTCAGAAGAGCCAAGAGTAAGTGCCGGTTGTCAAGACCTGGAGAAGTAGAGATTCAGGTTTGAGACCAGGGAAAATTGTTCTTTTGTCCAGAAAGCACAGTCTTCAAGAGAGGCTTGAAAGGATTGTCAAATAGCAGAGACAGCCCAGTTGACATAAGATGCATGAATTCATAGTGGGCCAAATTCACCCTCCTTTCATGTAAGAAAACAAAGATTTCATTCTCATAAAGCTTCCTCTCATAATATGTTTAAGAATTTTATCAGCTTCACTTTAAACCCTTTAGTTAGCTTTGCATCTACTTTGATTCAATATTAAGAAGTATTTCAGTCCTTGAATGATTCTTCTAATATTCTTGGAACAATGCATTATATTACTGAACAACAGAAACTGAACCGTTGAGATTTTCATTTTGTATACAAGTGAAATGTATCCTTATTTCCAAGTATTCAGTTTTTCAACCTAAAATAGGCTTTCTTTTTTTCTTTCAAAAACTAAATTTCATTTGGGAAAGGGCAAGAGCATGATGCCTAAAAAACAAAGCATAAAGAACAATGTGCTGACTTCGAAACTGAGCGGAAACAAATTAGTGAGAAAGAAATCAGATGTTAAATAAAAGAATGCTGAGTCCTCACAGCCTCACAGTTTGAGATAGTTGGCTGGAGAGTGTCTTCTAACTGATTGATTTGAATGTCACAGGAACGGAATTAAAATATTTGCAGGCTCAATGGCTCATCACTCAGTTGTAGCAAGAAATAAAATTGGTTGGGTATGAATTCCTCTCAAAGTTGTGCCAGTTATTGCAATAGGACATGGTCTTATGATCATTTTCTTTCCAGCAGATGATCGAATTGTGCTCAGCCAGTTTGGTCCTCATAGAAATCAAGCAATGTAATTTGATCTTATTATTTTAGTTAATTGATGACAAAAACTGCTGATTGCTATGTCACTAATTGGGTAATATTTATTAAAAACAAAACTGAAGCAGACAGGAAAATAGCTAAGTCAGTCATGTTGAATGTTATATACATCCATCTTACATCTTAATTTCCTTGTCATTAAATAAGTGAATTGACACTTTGTCAAAACATCAGTGAAGTCCTTTAAAGTCTTTTTATAAAAGCCTATATAAAAATACCAAAAAATATTATTAGGAGAAACCCATAATTTTGACTCTCATTTGGGGTTTTCAATAACAACACTTTGTACTTAGGTCAAAATTTTCTTTTATGGGAATTGAAAAGCTAATGAATAACAATTTGCCTATTTCACAGAGCACATGAAATTACTTCTAATTTCTCCTATCAACCCAATTAATTAAATTTATTGTTTGAGAAATAACTCAAGGGAATATTAAGAATAAAGATCATTATTAAATTGAATTTAGGCTCTCATTCTGTGGTAGATGTCAGCAAGTCCCTTTAAGGGATATCAACAGACAGATAATAGAAGCCAGTATGTCACCAAAGGCCATTTTGTCCCACTCATTAAATGCTCTAAAGATATGTATTTTCCAGGTTTCAAGTTTTAGTGGTTAATATGTTTATACTAAAATAGGTCTATTTTGATGCAGAAATAATTTATTGTATACATCACAGAAAGACTGAATATGTGAGTAGGAAACATTAACTTGAATATAATTCTGACAGTTTTAAGTTGGTTTTGGTATTGCTCCCATCTCTGGCATCTCTGAAAGGAAACTGTACTCTATTTTTTTTTTTTTCATGTGGTATGAACATTCTGTTTCAGTACTTAAATACCTCTATGGTTTCCTCTTACCAATCAGACAAAGGCTAAAAATATTTAACTTCAGATTCTTTGTGGTGTGTCTACTACCTACCAGTTTAGCACAGATTCATACCACTCCCTTCCACAGACAGTGGTTGTTTCCAATACCCATTCTCCCCTTCTCCATTAGAAATAGAACCGTGAGGTCTAGCTGGCACCACCAGTTTTCCAATTATAGTAACTAAACCTGTATCTTAATTAATACAGACATCACATTTTTAAGAGAGAGGAGGAAGTGTACTTGGAGGAAAAAAAAAAAAAAAACCCTAAGTCTTTAACCCTGAACTTACCCACACCCTCTTTGCTACATTAACCTAGGATCACATCCTGCTCTTGTTTCTTTTCTATCAAAACTCAAAAAGCCATTAGACTTCTTATTATAAAAATACATGGACAGTACTTCAAAATAAAGTGATTCATGAGTGTAAGCAGTTGCAAGTTAATTCATCTTGAGCTCATACACAATATATGAAGTAACAAAAGCAACAGAACACCAAGAACTTTGACTTTTAGTTGTTGCTGTTCAGTCACTGAGTCGTGTCTGACTCTTTGCGATGCTGTGGACTGTACCAAGCCAAGATACTCTGTCCTCCACAATCTCCCAGAGTTTGCTCAACTTCATGATTGATTCAGTGATGCTGCCTAACCATCTCATCCCCTGCCACCCCCTTCTCCTTTCGCCTTCAATCTTTCCCAGCATCAGGGTCTTTTCCAACAAGTCGGCTCTTCGTATCAGGTAGCCAAAGTATCAGCTTCGGCATCAGTCCTTCCAACGAGTATTCAGGGTTGATTTCTTTTAGGATTGACTGGTTTGATCTCCTTGCAGTCTACGGAACTCTATCAAGAGTGTTCTTCAGCACCAAAATTTGAAAACATCAATTCTTCAGTGTTCAGTCTTCTTTATGGACCAATTCTAACATCTGTACATGACTACTGAAAAACCATAGCTTTGACTATATGGACTTTTGTTAGCAAAGTGATGTCTCTGCTTTTTAATACACTGTCTAGGTTTGTCATTCATAGCTTTCCTTCAAAGGAGCAAGCATCTTTTAATTTCATGACTGCAATCACCATCTACAGTGATTTTGGAGCCCAAGAAAATTAAATCTGTCACTGCTTCCACTTATACCCCCCCTTTTTATTAATTTTTAAAGTTTTGTTGAAATATAGTTGATTTATAACGTGTTAATTTATGCTGTACAGCAAAGTGATTCAGATACTTACATATAAATATATTATTCTTTTAATATTCTTTTCCACTATGTTCTGTCACAGAATATTGAATATAGTTTGCTGTGCTACACAGCTGTTGTTGTTTAGTTGCTAAGTCATGTCTGACTGTTTGCAATCCCATGGACTGTAGCCCGCTTGGTACCTCTCTCTGTATATGGGGTTCTCCTGGCGTGAATACTGGAATGGGTAGACATTTCCTTCTCCACAATCTCTCCCCTTTTATTTCCCATAAAGTGAGGGGACCAGTGCCATGCTTAATTTTTTTAATGTTGAGTTTCAAGCCAGTATGTTCACTCTTCTCTTTCACCTTCATCAAGAGGCTCTTTAGTTCCTCTCCTCTGTCTGCCATTAGAGTGGTATCATCTGAGTATCTGAATTGTTGATACTTGTCCCAGCATCTTGATTTCAGCTTGTGATTCATCCAGTCCAGCATGTCACATGATGTACTCTGCATGTAAGTTAAATAAGCAGGGAGACAATATACAGCCTTGATGTACTCCTTTCACAATTTTGAATCAGTTCATTGTTCCATGTCTGGTTCTAACTGATGCTTCTTGACCAGCATACAGATTTTTCAGGAGACAGGTAAGGTGGTCTGGTACTCCCATCTCTTTAGGAATTTCCCACAGATTGTTGTGATCCACACAGTCAGAGGCTTCAGTATGGTCAATGAAGGAGAAGTAGATGTTTTCCTAGAATTCCTTTGCTTTCTCTGTGATCCAACATATGTTGGCAATCTGATCTCTGGCTCCTCTGCCTTTTCTAAGTCCAGCTTGTACATCTAGAAGTTCTCAGTTCATGTACTGTTGAAGCCTAGCTTGAAGAATTTTTGCCTAACCATGCTAGCATGTGAAATGAGCACAACTGTATGGTAGTTTGAACATCCTTTGGCATTAGAATGAAAACTGACCTTTTCAGGCCACGGCTGAGTTTTCCAAATTTGCTGGCGTATTGAATGCAGCACTTTAATAGTATCATCTTTTAGAATTTTAAATAGCTCAGCTGGAATCCTGTCACTTCCATTGCTTTGTTCCTAGTAACGCTTCCTAAGGCCCACTTGTCTTCACACTCCAGAATGTCTAGTTCTAGGTGAGTGACCACACCATCATGGTTCTCCATGTCATTGCAACCTTTCTTATATAGTTCTGCTGTATATTTTTGCCATGTTTTCTTAATCTCTTCTGCATCTGTTAGGTCCTTACTCTTTTTGTTCTTTAGCATGCCCATCCTTGCATTACTTTGTTAACAAATGTCCGTCTAGTCAAGGCTATGGTTTTTCCAGTGGTCATGTATGGATGTGAGAGTTGGACTGTGAAGAAAGCTGAGTGAAGAAGAATTGATGCTTTTGAACTGTGGTGTTGGAAAAGACTCTTGAGAGTCCCTTGGACTGCAAGGAGATCCAACCAGTCCATCCTAATGGAGATCAGTCCTGGGTGTTCATTGGAAGGACTGATGTTGGAGCTGAAACTCCAATATTTTGGCCACCTGATGTGAAGAGCTGACTCACCGGAAAAGACCCTGATACTGGGAAAGATCTCCTCCTGAGGGCAGGAGAAGGAGACAACAGAGGATGAGATTGTTGGATGGCATCACCGATTCAATGGACATGGGTTTAGGTGGACTGTGGGAGTCGGTGATGGACAGGGAGGCTTGGCGTGCTGCGGTTCATGCGGTTGCAAAGAGTCAGACATGACTGAGCGACTGAATTGAATTGAATTGAATTGAATCCTTGCATGAAATGTTCCCTTGATATCTCCAAGTTTCTTGAAGGGATCTCTAGTCTTTCCAGTTCTATTTTTTCCTCTATTTCTTTGCATTGTTCATTTAAGGACTTCTTATCTCTCCTTGCTATTCGCTGGAACTCTGCATTCAGTTGGGTGTATATCATTCCCTTTCTCCCTTGCCTTGCACTTCTATTTGTTTCTTAGCTATTTGTACAAACAACCATTTCACCTTCTTTCATTTCCTTTTCTTGAGGATGGTTTTGGTCATTGCCTCCTGTACAGCGTTACAAACCTCTGTCCATAGTTCTTCAGGTACTCTGTCTACCAGATCCAATCCTTTGAATCTATTTGTCATCCCCAGTGTATAATCATAAGAAATTTGATTTAAGTCATACTTGAATGGCCTAGTGGTTTTCCCTACTTTGCTCAATTTAAGCCTGAATCTTGCAATAAGGAGCTCATGATCTGGGTCACAGTCAGCTCCAGGTCTTATTTTTGCTGACTGCATAGAGCTTCTCCATCTTCAGCTGCAAAGAACATAATCAATCTGATTTCGGTTTGACTATCTGGTGATGTCCATGTGTAGAGTCGTTTCTTGGGTTGTTGGAAAAGGGTATTTGCTACACGCAACATGTTCTCTTAACAAAACTGTTAGTCTTCGCCCTGCTTCGTCATTTTGTACTCCAAGGTCAAATTTGCTGGTTATTCCAGGTATTCTTGACTGCCTACTTTTGCATTCCAGTCCCCTGTGATGAAAAGGAAAACTTTTTCTTGCTGTTAGTTCTAGAAGGTGTTGGTCTTCCCTGGTGGCTCAAACAGTATAGAATCTGTCTGCATTGCAGAAGATCCAGGTTTGAACCCTGGGTCAGGAAGATCTCCTGGAGAAGGGAATGGCAACCCACTCCAGTATTCTTGCCTAGAGAGTTCTATGGGCAGAGAGGCCTGGCAGGGTACAGTACATGGGGGTCACAAAGAATCAGACATGACTGAGTGGCTTTCACTTTCACTAAAAGATGTTATAGGTTTTCATAGAACAAGTCAACTTCAGTTTCTTTGACATCAGTGGTTGCGGCATAGATGGGTTACTGTGATGTTGAATAATTTGCCTTGGAAATGAAACAAGATCATTCTGTTGTTTTTGAGATGGCACCCAAGTACTGCATTTTGGGCTTTTGTTGACTATGAGGGGCTACTCCATTTCTTCTAAGGGATTCTTGTCCACTTATAATAGATATAATGGTCATCTGAGTTAAATTCGCCCATTCCCATCCATTTTTGTTCACTGATTTCTAAGAGGTAAGTGTCCAGTCTTGCCATCTCCTGATCATGTCTGATATACCTTGATTCATGGACCTAACATTCCAGGTTCCTATTCAGTTTTGTTCCTTAGAGCGTCGGACTTTACTTTCACCATGAGACATATCACTTTGGCCCAGCCTCTTCATTCTTACTGGAGATATTAGTAACTGTCCTCCACTCTACAAATCCTCAGAAACTACAATATCCAGTAATGTGGATCAGCACTACTAAAAAGGAAAGATCAGTGGATACCACAGAATCATCATTACAACTAAAGACTCTGCCAGCTGCTCCTAGCAAAAATTCAGCAATACCATATCTCTATGGGGTTATATTCTAGCTTCTTTTTGCATATTTTTCTGGGTTTTGTACATATGTTTATATTTAAGGTAGACATTTAGAAAATTTTTTATACATCTTAACCAATCTTCTTATATTTATCAAATCTAGAGTTGAAAGACCCATCCCCCTCAAATAGATGCCATTAAGAAAATGTATCTGGTAGTCTTCCAAAGCAATAGAAATAAAAACAAAAGTAAACAAATGGACTTAATCAAACGAATAAGCATTTGCATGGCAAAAGAAACCATAAACAATGAAAGACAGCCTACAGAATGGGAGAAAATATTTACAAATGATGTGACTAACAAGGGATTAATTTCCAAACTATATAAATAGCTCATGCAACTTAACAACAAAAAGCTGAACAACCCAATAGAAATGTGGGCAGAAAACCTAAATAGACTTTTCTCCAAGGAAGACACAATACAGATGACCATTAGGCATATGAAAAGATGTTCCACATCACTAATTATTAGAGAAATGCAAATCAAAACTACAAGGAGGTACCAGCACACACCGGTCAGAATGGCCATCATTAATAAGTCTACAAATTACAAATGCTGGAGAGGATGAGGAGAAATGGGAACCCACCAACACTGTTGGTGAGAGTATAAATTTTTTCAGCCATTATGGAAAATGGTATGGAGATTCCTTTTAAATCTAGAGTAGCCATATGATCAAGCAATCCCACTCCTGGGCATATATCTGAAGAAAACTCCAATTCTAAAAGATACATGCATGCTAGTGTTC
Source organism: Bison bison bison (assembly GCF_000754665.1). Lineage (NCBI taxonomy): Eukaryota > Metazoa > Chordata > Mammalia > Artiodactyla > Bovidae > Bison > Bison bison. The sequence goes on along the minus strand of NW_011495076.1, from coordinate 13,327,199 downwards.
ATAGCAGCACTATTGACAACAGCCAAAATATGGAAGCGACTTAAATGCGTGATAGATGATTGGATAAAGAAGATGTGGTGTATATACACAATTGAATACTACTCAGCCATAGGGGAAAAAAAATGAAACAATGACATTTGCATCAGTGTCCATGGACCTAGAGATTATCATACTGAGTGAATAAGCCAGATAGGGAAAAACAAATATCATATGATATCATTTATATGTGGAATATTAAAAAATGATAAAAATGAACTTACGTGAAGACAAATATTTAAAAGGTAATGATAGAGCACTTTTCACAACTGAAAACTTACCACCTTTAACTTGTGTAAACCTAATGAGTTCAACATCCAGCAAATAAAAAGAAATTCCATTTCAAAACATATCACAGGGAAATCCAAAGAGAAAATGAAACATGAGCAGACAGAAAAGACATGCTAGCTAAAAGGAAGGAATAATTAATCTAATGGCCTGCCTTCTCAATGGCAAAAATGGAAGGCAGAAGACAAGAGAATTAGTAGCCTCAATCTTCTGAGCGATAAACAACTCTCAATTTAGAATTGTATACTCGAAATAAACACTCAAAAAGGAGAGTTAAAGAAGCACATCTTTAGAAAAACAAAAATTGAGCATTTACTACCAACAGATTCTGTGTTCAGCAAAAATATAAAGGATAGATCTTATAAAGATAAAAATATTTTACCAAAAAGAAGTTCTCAGATTCAAGTTCTAATAAATAAAATATTTTAAAAAAGAATAAATCGAAACAAATATTGAACAAATAAAAACATTTATTCTCAATATAGAGACTAAAAATAATTGAAAGTTGCAACAAACTATAAGCTAATTAATAAAACAGCATGAAATCTAAAAGTGTGGTAATGTGCGCTATAAAATCCTAGAGGAAAACACAGGAGGAACACTGTGACACAAATCGCAGCGATATCTTTTCTGATTTGTCTCCCAGAATGATGGAAATAAAAACAAAAAAAAGCAAATGGGAATTACTTAAACTCAAAAGCTTTTGCACAGCAAAGGAAAGAGTAAACTAAACATAAAGACAACCCACAGGGTTTCTCTGGCAGCTCAGTAGTAAAGAATCTTCCTGCCAATGCAGGAGACATGGGTTCTATCCCTGATGTGGGAAGATTCCACATGCCATGGAGCAACTAAGCCCATGTGCCATAACTATTAAGCCTGTGCTCTAGAGCCCAGGATTGGCAACTACTGAAGCCCACCCACCTAGAGCCAGGGCTCCATGACAAGAGAAGCCACCACAATGAGAACCTCGTGCACCACAGCTAGAGAGTAGCCCCCATTCACCACAACTAGAGAAAAGCCCGTGCAGCAACGAAGATCCAGAACAGCCAAAAATAAATGAAAAGAACTGAATGATAGTAAGTCTACCAGCTTAAAGAATACAAGAGGAAAAGCAGGACAAAGAAAAAGCTCAAATTGCTGGTAGAGATTAACCAAAATATATGCAAGTGAACTGATTCTTCTGCTGTTAAAATACATAGATGTCAGACTGGATTTAAGAAAATAGTCCAGCTCTAGCTGTGTATAACGGAAGAGGCAATGGCACCCCACTCCAGTACTCTTGCCTGGAAAATCCCATGGGCAGAGGAGCCTGGTAGACTGCAGTCCATGGGGTCGCTAAGAGTCGGACACAACTGAGCGACTTTCATGCATTGAAGAAGGAAATGGCAACCCACTCCAGTGTTCTTGCCTGGAGAATCCCAGGGACGGGGGAGCCTGGTGGGCTGCCGTCTATGGGGTTGCACAGAGTCGGACACGACTGAAGTGACTTAGCAACTGTGTATAAAAGCCATACTTGAAACATAAAGACACAGACAAGTGGGAAAGGATGAAAAAAATGATATACTGAAAAGTGTTAATTAAATGAAAGCTGGTGATGTTAATTTATACTGCACAAATCTAAGTTAAGGCAAAAAGCATTACTAGAAATAGAGTAGGGCCTTCCCAGGTGGCGCTAGTGGTAAAGAATTCACCTGCCAATTCAGGAGACAAGAGACACAGTTTCGATCCCTGGGTGGAGGAGATCTCCTGGAGTAGGAAATGGCAAGCCACTCCAGTATTCTTGACTGGTAAATTCCATGGGCAAACGAGCTTGGTGGGCTACAGTTCCTGGGGCTGCAAAGAGTCAAACACAGCTGAACACACACACATGAATAGAGAAGTTCACTGAATAATAATCAAACAAACTTTCAGTTCAACAGAAGGATATAACAATTCTAAGCTTTTAGACACTAATAATAACATAACTTGAATTCTATTATGCTAGTAAAATAATTATACCACTAATAAAATTTTAAAAATAACTTGTCACTGGGAAAAATCAATAGATTAATATCCATATGCAAAGCTGTTCCTTAATGCCGTTTTACAGGTTATTATCTGTTTTGATTCTCAACGCTATTTAGCCTCATCAGGTAGGTTGTGGACTGTTCTCTATTTTTCTATGCCAGGATTAGAATCACCTCCCTCAAATGTTTGCCGGAATTTATCTCTAAAACCCTCTGTGCATAGCATCTTCCTTCTATGAAGATTTTTAAAAACTGTTTACTGGTTTTAATACATACAGATCGACTCACAATTTCTATTTTGTCTTGAGTCAATTTCATTTATTATTTTATGAAAAGAACCATTTCTTCAGAGTTTTCAAAAACTGGGGCATCAGAACATTTAAAAAAATCTCTGCTGTAGCTGCAAACTTTCATCCTTTAAAGTGTTGCTTTGAACCTTATCTTTTGTTTTAGTGATCAGACTGTCCAGAATTGTCAATTTTTTGATCTCTTGGAAAACCAGTTTTTAACTTTGATGTCCTTTTCTAGCTCATTATCTTCTGCATTTATTTTCACTTTCTTCTTCTACTTTCTTTGAGTTTATTTGTTCGTTCTTTACCAGCGTTTTAAGATAAATGCCTAGATCATTAATCTTTCTCATAAAGTGTTTCACTCTAAAAATTTCCCACTACATAGCATTCACCAACATTTCCAAAGTTTTGAGTTATAACTTTTTCTTTATTCTATAATTCTAAGTAATTTTTAGTTTCCAATTTGTTTTTTTCTTTAACTCATGCACTATTAAAATGTTTTTAATTTCCAAAATTATCTTTGTTTTGTTCTGTATGTATATACATGAGTGTGAATTTTATTTTTTAATATTAATTTAATTATGGTCAGAGATGGAATTCCATGTGAAATCAATTCTTTGGAAATTACTCTAACTTCCTATATGGCCAAAGCATTGTTGTATTTTGGTTGATGTTCCGTGTAACTTGAAAAGAACTGGGTCCAGGGTTTTTATTAATTCATAAGGTCAGTATTTACCAAACTTTCTATATGATAAGAGTCATTTGAGGCTCTTTTTAAAAATACAGCCTCTGAATCTCTCTTCCGGAAATTCTCATTCAATAAGCCAGACCAGAGAAGTTTGGGAAATCCTGCAGTGAGCTAAGCAATTTTGTTGTTCCATTTAGATTTTCCTTATTTGTACTGATCTATGTCAATCTGATTTATCACTTATTGAGATAACTGTGTTCAATTATTTCAGTAAGCATGTAGATTTTAAAATTTTTGCTTTTAATTTTGTCAGCTTTAAATATATGCATTACACACACACACACACACACACACACACTCACCCACCTATCCATTTGGTAGGTCTATTAAATTCTCTTCAGCTTCAGTTCAGTTCAGTTCAGTTGCTCAGTCATGTCCGACTCTTCGCGACCCCATGAACCGCAGCACGCCAGGCCTCCCTGTCAATCATCAACTCCCAGAGCCTACCCAAACTCATGTCCATTGAGTCGGTGATGCCATCCAACAATCTCATCCTCTGTCGTTCCCTTGTCTTCCTGCCCTCAATCTTTTCCAGCATCAGGGTCTTTTCCAGTGAGTCAGCTCTTCACATCAGGTGGCCAAAGTGTTGGAGTTTCAGCTTCAACATCAGTCCTTCCAATGAACACCCAGGACTGATCTCCTTT